>NW_005871314.1:14007-193547 GCF_000147115.1 Myotis lucifugus | reverse complement strand
GCCCTTCAGCCTGGCCTGTGCCTCTTACAGTCCAGGACCCCTTGGGAATGTCTGCCTACCGGCTTAGGCCCACACCCTTAGGCCCCCTCCCGGTAGTGGGCCTAAGCTGGCAGGCGGACATCCCCCAAGGTTCCTTAGTGTTGCTGTGCTCACCAGCCAAGAGCCTGGCTTCTGGCTGAGCAGTGCTCTTCCTGTGGGAGCACACTGACCACCAGGGGGCAGCTCCCGCGTTAAGGGTCTTCCCCCTGGTGGTCAGTGCGCATCATAGCGACCAGTTGTTCCACCATTTGGTTGATTTGCATATTAGGGTTTTATTATATAGGATTTATATAACAAATGATTGGTTCTTTTCATGAGTTACAATATTTAAACTTTTTTTAAAATATATTTTTATTGATTTCAGAGAGGAAGGGAGAGGGACAGAAAGATAGAAACATCAATGATGAGAGAGAATCATTGATTGGCTGCCTCCTGCACGCCACCTACTGGGGATCGAGCAACCCAGGCATGTGTCCTTGACCAGAATCGAACCTGGGACCCTTCAGTCCCCAGGCCAACCCTCTATGCACTGAGCCAAACCGGCTAGGGCTAAACTGGTTTTGAGTGCAGCAAAATGGTGGTTTCTTTCATTCTCAAGGTTGTATTCTAAAGTATGCTTTTAATATGTGAAAACTCTCTGATGAGAACAAATTTTGTATAAAAAAAATCTACTTACAAGTACAATCTATTTCACTTAAATTTGTCAGGAACTTAAGGAATGATATTACTTTTTCTTGGCTGTAGGAAAAAATTGCTCCAAATGTTAAATGATCCAAAATAGTTAAAAGTATTATTCTTTTTCCCCTCTAAACACATAGTGTGCTAATCAAGCACCCAAATACAGATGCTCCTTGACTTATGATGGGATTCAGTCCCCCTGAGCCCATTATAAGTTGAAAATGCATTTAGTAAACCTCACCTATCCAACATCATAGCTTAGTAGCTGGTTTCTACTGAGTGCTTAGCATTCCCGCATCAGTGCAAAGTCAAAGAAACGTAAGTCGAGCCCATCCATAAGTCAGAGACCATCTGTATAGTGAATCGTGTTTAATAGGGCTTGTTGCATGGATCTCAATTTTGTAAGCCAAAGCGTTACTCTTGAAGCCTATTGACTTTAGCAGAGAAGTAAAATGAATTTAAATTCTGCCCCACCACGATAGTGCTAAAAAAGAGCTCAGCTATGTTTTGTCCCTTGATTCTGCAAATCTGTTTTACACTTTTAGCTTAGTCTTTGAGAAGAGTCTAGAATTTCACAAAGCTCTGCCTGTCATTGTATTCTCATAGAGAGGGTCAGCAAATGTAGATCCATTTGTACTTGTGCGGCGTTTCTTGTTTTTATATGAAGATGTTATAATGTGCATGCATTCACACTAACTCAAGCAATATAATTTTCCTAGTAAGTATGTATTGGAAACTGTTGTGAGATGTCGCCTGTTTTAACAAAGACTCTGTCTTTTTTCCCTTGTAGATCATACTAAAGAGGAAAGGACAGTGTGCTTGGTTAGAGTAAAGGACGAGGTCATTAGCCATATTGTATATACCGTCCAGCAACCCCCACAAAAACCCCTCAGCCACAAGACATCCACATATTGCATGTTAACCAGAAGAGAAGACAACATGGAAACCCACTGCACACTGTTGCCTATACACTTTGTACATTTAATTGATATTCGTGCTGAGGTGATATACCTGTCTATAAAAGAACAACATCGTCTTTCTTTTCTAGCACAGAGTTATGCATTAAAAGATGCATACCTAATTAGTTTCCTAATAGATTCATGCCATCTTGAAAAGACAGACTATGGTGTAACCACGATTCTCTTATGTATTGGTACGTCTGTAGACCAAGGTATAATTTTTTAAAAATAAGTTTATTTCTTTCAAGGTTTACAAATAACAAAGGTGCACCTTGTATTTAAAATTGCCATTAGAGGTGAGAGCGTGCATGCACAGTCATTTTTGTTTAAGAGTAATATTTTTAATGTAATAGATTGTAAGATGCGGCGAGGGAGGGATCTGACAGAGATGAATGTGCCAAGCAAAACCACAACTGTGTATCTTTTAAAGCACATCATGGCTTTAAGTACCATGTTGTAAAGGATTCTCATGAAGTGCCATAGACTGTACATCAAATTAGAGTATTATTTCTTCAGTGTTATTGTTTTCAGAGCCACCTTTTGTTGCTTATTTGCTAGTACTAATCAGTCAAAGGGCACCATTCTTTTTTTTTTTTTTTTTTTTTTTTTTTGGAAACCAAAGCTGTCTCAGAAATGGCCAATGTAACCACAGTAACAATAGAACAGCACAACACAATTTCTCTCAATACAGATAAACTCACACATACTGGAGATATATATAATAGATTATATATATATAATTATTTTAATGCATTGTAGTGTAATATTTATGCATACTATACTGTCTAACATGATATTCAAAAGGGATATGCCATTTCTGAGACACGATAACAAAAAAAATGTTTGAGGAAATTATTTTGCTTCTATTTATAGCTCTGTCAAAGTCAAAAGACTATAAATGCTTTGCAAAAATGGTTCCACGTTTGCTTAAATGCTTCACCACAGTCACGTTGAAAATAGTGACTCTAAACAAAGAAGAAAGCAGCACTGTCATCAGATGCATGATAAACCAAAATATGAAAACGGGAGGTGTTTCATTTACCTAGCAATCGGGTGGGTTACATACTTGGGGGGATTTTATATGTGATTTCTTTTGTTTTGTTCAGATTAACTGCTTATAGCCTTAGAAAGCCTTTTACAAAATTATAAAAAAAAAATAGATGTGCATTCAGTTTTTAAGAATGGATTCATCCAAAGGAATTCCCTTTTTGTGGTTTGGGTGTTGCAGCTAGTAAGGGTATTTTTGCTCTGGTCAGCAGTTCTGCCAGCTGCTGAAGTAGGGGCCAGGTCACTGGTAGTTATAGTGTGGAATGGGAGAGGTGAAAGTTCAGTTGTAGAACTTTCCATACTTCCAAGTTTACTGCAAGTTTTTATGCTTGAGAGAGATGCTTTCTAATATAAGACTGATGTGTTGATTTTACTGATTGTACTGTACATCTATTAAAGCCTTAGATTATTACATTACGGGTTGGAACCCATACCAATGTAATTTCAATCGTGTTAAGAGAGTAATGGTGACTTCACATGTTATTGTAGTTAGTTACATTATAGAATATTACTTATTTTTCTTGTTAAAATGTAGTTTTTCATTTCCTACACTTATTAGATTTCATTTTGTATTAACAATTGAATACCATTTCAGTTTATAGACTCTTGTTTTATTAGATTTTACTGATGAATTTTTCAAAATACAAAAAAAAACCTTTAAAGTAGTTTTTCCTTCATAACATACTCAGTTTTGAATTACATGTAGTGTCATATGAATATTCGTATTATTGTTAACTAAATGATTTATATTTTACTGATTTAATATTAAAGTGTAAGAATGTCAGTCATTGTTAGTTCTTGTCTAGTTTTCATTAAAAGAACAAAGATCTTTTATATGGATATCTTATAAATATATAATCATTGCTAAGTAAGAAGTTAAGTTGTTGCTATCGCAACAATCCTGGCAGACAATTGAGTAATATTTTGATGATTTATTTTGTTTGTAATTAGTTATTATAAGAGGATCTCTAGAACCTAGATATTAGAATAAAATTTATTTTCTACTGTATCCATTTCAAATGTTAAAGTATTGTTTAATATTTTTGAAATCCCTGAATATCAGGCCTTGTTATAAATAAGCTGCATAATCAATAAATAGAACAAGGGACTTTTTGTTGATAATCCAAATACTCAAAGTTTACGTAATGAGAATTAAAGCGTGTGTGCAAACTCTTGAGGGTTGATTATGCTGCAATTGAGCATGTTGGGACGTCTAGAGAGAAGGTTGACTTTTTGCACTTCTGTATATAGTCAAAAGAGAGAAACCTGTATAATAGTAAGATCTTATTTTGAATAAAAACGTCTATAATTACAAGGAGTTTTGTTAAGGCTAATAAAATGAGACTGAGCAAAAATTGCTTGCAAAAGTGGCACCGAGTTAGCACTCCGTACCCCTTCAAACATGTTGCTTTGCTTTTTGTGGACAGCTTGTAGTTTGCCAGGATTTTTTCAGCTGGAAAGATATGCCATCCTTCCGAGATCTCATGACTGACAAAAACTCCACTGGGCCAAATCTGCCTGACGACCATTACCAAAAATAGCAGGTACTTCAACCATTAAGGTGAAATCATGGATCAGATATTCCTCACATTTTTCAAAACTACTGCATGTTTAAAGCTTCAACGACAACAACAACAAAAAGGAGAGAAAGAACTATACTAAGGACGTATTATGCTAATCAGTTTCTGCCAATTTCAGTGGTTTATTGTTCACACGCGCACACACATGCACACACACACACCAATCTTCAAGTAATGACTTTCACAAAATTGAAACTATAAACAGGCAAACCAAACAGCACAGTGTAGCTCTAGTTGTTCTGTGATTGTTTTTTAATTGCTGTAGCAAGCCTGTTCTTTCAGCAGGTGAAAAGATAAAACACAGTTCAAAGTTCACGGTTCTAATTTGCAACTCAGAAGCACTCAAAAAAGCGAATGTGATCACGGGCACTGGTTTAAGGAATCTGTGTAGCCAGCCCTTGCTCCAGCTGGCTCCCGCGTTGCACTTACCGGCAACCCCACCCCTTTCATCTGCTGACAGGACAGATGTGCTTGGTTTTACTCTTATGTAATCACAACTTACTTTCTGCTTGTAGTTGCTTACAATTATGTATTTTGTCTTGGGCTGCGATTTGTTTTACGCTTATTTTATTATTACCGCAGTAGTTGACTTTGCTGTATGGAAAAATAAAGTGAAATTGCCCTAATAAAACTTCTCTTTCTTAAGTATCTTTGTGTCTCTGAGATTGAAGAGTAAATTTCTTTTTGCGCCTTTCACATATGTGTGTGTGTGTGTGTGTGTGTGTGTGTGTGTGTGTCATTACGAACGCATCGTTATGAAAATGCATCACCCGGTTTTAACTGACCGCAAAGAAGGTTATGCATCACTGGCTTTCTCGCCGACCCTCCTTTGATACCAGAAATGAGAATGTGAATCCTGGTGTGTTGCCATCCCACGCCCATCGCTTCCTGGGAGATCTTGCCCTCCCCTCCCCTGACACTGTAAGTGCTGTGTGGTAGGACTTTAGGTGTAGGGGGGAAACTTTAAGAGAAAAAAATAAATTGTCTTATTAATTCTAGATCGCTGTCTTTCTATTAAAGACACTTTACTTGCCTGACTACCTCAGGAGACTACTAACACTGGAAATCAGGCAATAAGAGAATATTTCAATAAAGACAGAGTGATTACACTTAATTCAGAGGGACAAGAGAGTACACACACACACACACACACACACACAGCTGAGCCAAGGCATGCCATAACTCTTTTTTTTAAAATATATACTTTTTAATTGATTTCAGAGAAGGGCAAGGAAGAGAGAGAGAGAGAAACATCAATGATGAAGAAATTCATTGATCGGTTGCCTCCAGCACGCCCCCCTTCCCCCCCCACCACTGCAGGTAAAGTCCGCAACCCAAGCATGTGCCCTGACCAGGAATCGAACCATGACCTCCTGGTTCATAGTTCAATGCTCAACCACTGAGCCACACCGGCCAGGCCATAACTCACTTTTGATAGTGCCTTTGTGTGTGTCTATGTGAATTTTTTAAAGGGTGAATTAAAAACTTGGTTGAACTGAGGCCACGTTTTCCATATGGTGTTGACTTTCACAGTTTCCAGAGACAGCCAGTGAAAGCCAGAGTTCCAATGTGGAGAAATGTTCTAATTTGATCATATAGTGCACTCTCTGTGACTGTGCCGCTTGGCATTTGGTCAAAGCTGCACATTCTCCTTGCAGGTCAATGATCTTTTTCTAAACTTGCAATAAATGTTAGTGTGATATTTATAATTAATACAATTCTGTTCCTGGTTGAGTTCTATCGAGCATTCCTGTTATCCTGAGTAGACCCAACTACTCAAGGTGCTGTTTATCAACAAGAGAGCAGCTGCCCTATGTGATGGTTCTCTAAAGCTGGGCTTTACAACTTTTTTAGTGTCACCCCAAAACATCCAGCTCTCCAATTAGTGGTAGTACCTTTGATATCTTTCTTTTAACAATGTCATTATAATATTTTCATGTTAAGTGCATTTTATTTCATTAATCACAGCATATACATGCATTTGAAAATGGTGTTGAAATATTCTCCAGAAGCTTAGTGTTCAGAAGGAGTTATTACTACAGTGACCACTAGGGGTCCTCAAGTCACAGGACGGGCGTTTGTGTTAGAAGTCCTTAGTTTCTTCCTTGGGAAACAATATTTGCAAGCGCTATTATTTCATTACAGACCCTTGACCCTCACAGAGTTCCCACTTTGGAAAGACCCTGAAGGTCAGTGATGTGTGGACATCTATCATTTCACTGAGGCACACTTTTGAAGAGTAGCTTCCTTTAAACAGCAGTCACTTAACAATCACAGTCACTGTACCTGTTAAGTGGGACACTCAGCAAGATTTTGTTATTTTTTTAATTGTTATTACTCTGCTCCCTGGTGAGTCTGAGGCAGTTACTCTAATATTGGAGGTACTCTACATGTTCTGGAAAAAATATATTGTTCAAGAATTCGGAAACTTCTGAAAGCCTAGAATACACCCACTTTCAATGTTCAAAGTCTATTCTATTAACATCAGGACGAGCTCCAAAAATGTGAAATACAGTGATGCAAATGTCCAAGGGTTGTTTTGAGTTCTCTTGATCTGTCCAAAAGATACTGGGCCTCATGGACATGATTAAAGCAGTCATCGCCGGCCGTGGCCCAGCCTCCGGCACATCCTGCTGGCCATGGTTGGTCCTCACAAGCGGCCGGCCCTTGATGGGGCCGTGGCATCGGCAGCACTTGGGGTGGGTGGTAAATCTGCGGAGTGTGGCTGTGTGAGTCCACGCAGGCCCCAGAGTCCCTCTCCAAACTTCTCGGAAGTTGGACTTCATTTGGACTCACTGGGTCCTGTGTGTTCTGATGCCCAGAAAAGCAAAAGCCAGATGTGTGCTGGGGCTGACCAAGGCCTGGGGGTTCAGGAACAATCCTCCTTCACACCCTCTGTAGCTCCCTCAGTGTTGTTTGCACCTGCCCTGGACACCCGTCACCCTCAGCTGCCCTGTCCTACCCCAGCCCGGTGACCTAGGTCACCAAGAGGACACGACTGACTGACTCCTTTTTGTCTTCTGAGGAATCGGGCCCTCAGTTCTCTCCCCTTTTGCTACCTGAGCATTTTCTTTGTTCATGTAATATTTTACCTTTGCTAATTAAATGTGGGGAAGTGTGGGGTGGGGATAGCCTGCTCTTGAATTTACCATTTTAAGAAAAAATAGCCATGGCAGTTAGAACACCGATGAAATCTGTTACTACTAGTGAGTTATTTAGGTCTTTCAGAAACGACTTATGGAAGCAAGAATGATCAGTTGTTGCCTTTTCTCTCCCCAGTTGGGTTTCATAATGACAAAACAGAATTCTTTTTTTGACAGATAAAGAATAAACCGGGGGGTTTATGCACGGTGGTTGGGAGCCTCCCGGTTGCTATGTAAATTCTAACTGCCACTCTCCCTCACGTTGGCCCCTGGGCTCAGCCTGCGGTGTTCAGCACCTGAACTTGGAACTGAGAAGAGCTCCGTGGCCGGGTTAAGTTGCAGCTTTGGGTGGGCTTGTGTGATTTCACTGCACTGAGCACAATCTCGCCCGAGAGAAACTGTAACTATTGCAACAAATGCCTAGGCCATGGTCATGATGAACACACCTCAAAATCCAAGCCGCGGAAGAAAACATGCTCCCTGGGAGGGTCTCACATCTGGGTGACTCCTCAGGCCCAATGCCCAGCTTAGTGAATGTGCCCTTGCACTAGATAAGCAGTTGCTATGAGGGGGTTAAAGGATGAGTGATATCCTGCCACAAGTTCTAACTAAAAGGTAATCGCTTGGACCTTGATAACTATGACCAAGATTGTCCATGCAGACAGGATACCCAAGTTCATAGTGGACTTAGAAACCAGTGGTGATGGTGGCTCTGAAGGCCTGGAAATCAGTGAGCAGTCCGCAGAAGTACACACTGAACTTCGAGCCAGACATTTATTTAGCCAAGCAGACTTCCCAAGTTCATTTACAATGACACACAGCTCATGAGTCTGGAAGAGATTATCTGCTTACTCTTGCCCAGTCATAGAGTAAGAGTGGCAAAGCTAAGCAGAAAACCTAGACCCCGGAAGTCCCATAATATGGCATAGCTTTAGGTTGAAGATGAAGGTAGAAAGACATAGGAGGAATTAGAAACCTGAGCAGAGGCTGAACAAAAGAAGTCTTAGTAATTGCCACGGAGCAGTCAAAACCTGGACACCAGGGCCTCATCATAGGAAGAACAGCTCTGCTCGCCCTGCTTTGCTTTCCCCCTGCCTGGGCCCCTTCCTCTTTCACAATTACAACCACTGGTGTGTGGGCTCTGAGATACAGCAAACTGGTAACATCTGGGAGGAGAGGCTAAGGAATTGGGGCCGAGGGAAGAGCCGGTTTGACAACTTTGTGCACAGTAAAGATAGGTACTGCCCAGGGAGACAAGTATCCCAGATAGAGGTAGGAACCAAACTGCATAGGAATAGGCTATCACTTCCTAAAATGATTATTTTTTAAGACATGCATTGAAAATGTCCTTCAACTCATAAAAGTCTAGGCTGCTTGCTAGAAATGCCACTGAAGCCCAGGGGAGCCTCTGAGGTGGGTAAGATCAAGGGTTCTGGAATCAGACCACCTGGATTCATGTCTCAACTTTTCAGCTCTTCGACCTTGGAAACTTCTGACTCAGTTTCCACCCTGAGAAGAAGGAAATAGTAATGTGAGTATGTACCTTGCAGGATCATTGAGTGGTTCCCAGTCTTTGCTGCAGATTGGAATTACCTGGGGGATTTTTAAGCATTATCGATGCTTGGTCCCTAACCTAAGACATTCTGATTTCCTTGCTATGAAGGCAACCACTGGGTTAATATAAAAATAAAGTGCTTAGAACAGTGCCTGACATATAGCAAGCAATGGACACATATCAACTATGATTGCTATTTTGTTATTACCCATTTTGCTAATTATTGCACTTAATCTTCAATTTTCATCCTAGTTCTTGGGTTATACATCCCTTTCAAAGCAGCCATACCCACACTACCTCCGTCTTTCCTGTTCAGCAGTGAGATTTTTTCTTCCTGTAATTTGCCACCACAGCAGGTCCTGCTCATTGCTGCACATGTAGTGAATATCTCAAAAGTAGAACAAAGTCCTTTTGACTCACTCTGAAAATGTTTATTTCATGTTCCCGCACGATATGATCACAGACCACAACCCATGTCAAATTGAAAGTGACTGTTTGGATGTAACCAAGATTGACTAGTTGAATTCCCCTTTTATTTCAGTTGTGCTCGAGAACAAATAATAGAACAGATGCAAGCATCATCATGAAAACTGTTGTTAAAGTATTTAAAGTATTATATTTATTGAAATAATATTTCTAATTACATTGGAGCAGCACTGATATACTTCCATACAATATTTTATCATAGGCTTTTTTAGATGCTTGTATTAGCACTGACTCAGTTCCATAAACACATTGAAAATCGAGTTGTTGTTTTTTTTTTTTTCTAAAAATCGAGTTTCATGCCAGGCACCATGCTAGCCTCTGGGAAGGTTGAATGGCAAGAACTGCTCAGAGTAATGGCTACAAAAAGATATAGAGAACACTGAAAACACACTGATGTAGTATTTCCAACCTCTCACACATGTCCCAAACCCTTTAAGTATGACACAAAACAATTAGAATGCGATTAAATGAAAACCACCCTCTCTTCTTGAATACAATAATATGACTACCCTACTCATTATCCAACTGCTATTATCCTTAAAAATTGAACATTAAAAAACTATTTATGAATATATGTTTATTTCAGCATTTTTAACAATATTAAAACCAAGAACAGTCTTTGTTTCAATCATTAATTAATAACTAAGCAAAGTATTATAGAGTTATGTGCTTAAAAACCATTTTCTTAAAATTATTTAATTACATGGGAAAGTAATTTTAGTGGCAGGATTATATGGTACTTTTTAACTACTATAAGTTTTCAAAATTACTATTTGTTTTAGTAAATATTTATTGTTTTTCATTTAAATTATTTCATATCATTTCCCTTTATTTTTTACTTTGAATTCATTTTCATTGTTTCTTAGACCACTCACCATTTAAGTAAGTTTGTCAAATTTAGAATATAAAAATGCACTGTAAAGCATGATGTCTTGCCAAATTATGTAAAAAATGTATGTTGTTTTATGGAAGACTAATAAAACAATGCTAACCAAACTCCTCTTATAATAATCTTTGGTCTTAAATCTCTAAAATTACAACCAGTTTCTGTGTGATTATATCATCCCCTGTATACATATTATTTATAGCACAAATTTCTATTTAAAATTAATCGATATGTTAATCTATTTAGTGGTTATCCCTTCTCCCTCCCCTCTCTCCAACAGATACCCTAATTCATCACAATTGGTTAATATACATTTATTATAATTTGATTGAGAAAGACAACTAAGTGTGTGCAACAGACCTTAAGACAAATTTGCTAGCAGGGTCACTATATTAACCAAGGAGGATGAGGACAAGGTGCTGCTCTCCAAGGAGGTGACATTTGCTCAGAAACCTGAACGACAAGGAAGGTCTAACATCACTATGGTCGCATACCCTTTCAGCCATCTTTCCTGTCACATGTCACCTCGTCCTTTCCACTAAGTTAAATGCCACTGCACACAGAAGCCTTCTTTTCCCGCCTGACACCGTGAATGCAACATTATTTCTTGCTCTATTTTCTCAGAGCTTATTGCTTTGACCACTATTTCATTACTTTTTTATTCTTCCTGATATTACAGGCTCGTTGTTGACAACTCTGAATCTCCCCAAAGAAAAGGTAGTTTCTTACCAGCAGGAGCCAGTCTTAGTCCTCTTTGTGTGGCACTCGCTGCCTAGGACCAAGTTTTGCAGTTAGGAGGCACTGGCCTCCATAGAAAATGCAGAGTGGGAATATTCTACCCAACTCTACTTTTCAGGCTGTCAAAACAATGCAACTGCTGATTATCTAGAAAGATGAATAGAATCTCAATATTTTCCATTTTTTAAAAAATAATCTGGAGAAATGAGCTGGTATTTCCCAGGCCGCAGCCCACTCCATACTCCCTTTACTGTACCACCAAGTAGAGTAATTTGGGAGTGTTTAATTAAAATTTCCTTCCCTTCTTGAATACGAAAACAAATGTGATTACCTAACTCATTGTCTCTAGAGAAAATGTAGGAAAAAATATTCTGATTGGTGTGGTATACCTTATGAATGTATTCTTATGAAGAGTCTGTGGTGAGTGAGAGACCATATCGTCACAATCTTTCCATATCCTTTAAAATATTCCTAAGTCAGACATTCAAAGATTGTTGCCTTGCATGCAAATGCTGTTTCCTATCATCTGCTGAAATGTTTTTATTTATGTATTTGCTCCTTTTCCCAGGCGCCTAAGGCCTGTGGGTTCATTACCATCAACAGCGGAGCAGAGGAGGAACATAAGCCAATTACTTATGAATGAATTATAAGAATTGCAGTGGGAATGGATTTGTACAGAATATACACCTACAGTCTGAATGCTTTTGAATGTCCTTATCTTGTTTTAATTAGGTGGTTCCTTTGTTTTCCTCCCTCCTCCCATTATATTATTGCACAAGGCTCTGAGCTCTGATCATGATTTTTGGCTTTCTCGGCTCCCAGCAGATCCCTCGTTTTGGAAAGGCACATGAAAAGATGTATTGAACAATTATTTCATCTGATGTGACTTAAAAGGGCCTGGAAGCCACTCTATTTCCCTATAAACAGTTCTCCCACCTGTTCACTGCTCATTAACAACCCCTGAATAAGAGATGACATTTTTCATTCTGTAGTTAATGAGATTTAAATACTTTATAAGAGACTTTATGGGAAAATGACTTAAATTCATATTAGCTTATTTCTGCCCCTCTCTCTTTCCACCCCTCTCTCTCCCACCCTTTCTTTACCTTTTTTTCCCTGTCCTTTCTTTTGTAAGAATTTAAGAGAATGCTAATCTGTGTCATGCACCATGGTGGACACTGAGAACAGTAAGATTGCTCTGAACCAGTCTCCATGCTCAAGGAACCCAAAGAAGAGTTGGGAAGATATATGTGTCAACAAATAGCTGAAGTAAATCTGGTGGGTGATATACTCAATGCAGACTGTGTGGGAAAGCAGAGAGAAAGGTCATCCTAAGGAACAATGGAGGAGAAAGACCCAGAAGAAGAGTCTAGGGAACATAAATCCCCTAGCTTTACAATTTTTCCTTTCCATTTCAGTGGCATGCCACCCTTTAAAACTTTTATCAGCCCGGCTGGTGTGCTCAGTGATGGATGGTCTACCTATGAGTCAGGAGGTCAGGGTTCTATTCCTGGTCAGGGCACATGCCCGGGTTGTGGGCTCAATCCCCGGATAGGGGGTGTGCAGGAGGCAGCTGATCAATGATTCTCTCTCATCATTGATGTTTCTATCTCTCTCTCCCTCTCCCTTCTTCTCTGAAATCAATAAAAAATATACTTAACTAGAGGCCCGGTGCACAAAATTTGTGCACCGGGGGTGGGAGAGGACTTCACCCTGGCCTGTGCCCTCTCACAGCCCAGGACTCCCTGGGGATCAGGCCTAAGCTGGAACATAGACATCCCTCTCGCAGTCCGGGGCTCTCGAAGTCCAGGACACCTTGCTCCTTACCACCCGCCTGCCATGGAGGCAGGAGAAGCTCACACCACCTCCACTGTGCTCGCCAGCAGTGAGCCGGCTTCTGGCTTGGGGGGTGGGGGGAGTGTGACTCAACCAGAAGCGGGGCTTCCTGCTTCTTAGCGCTGGCCCCGCCCACTGGTGGGGGGGCATCTGGGGCCAGATAAGCTGGGGGAGGGGCTGTGGGAGGTTGAGGCACCACAGTTGCAGCCCATCCAGCCTCCAGGACTGCATCACCCCCTGTCCCCCCCCACCCCCCTGCCTCTGCAGAAGGTGTGGCCCTGGGACTGGGCCTGTACCACTGCCTTTGCACCTGCCTCTGAAGAAGGAGCAGCACTGGGCCCGGGACCAGGCCCACACCACGGCCTCTCCCTCTGCCTCTGCGGAAGAGGGGTCGCCGGACCGCCATGGCTGGCCTGGTGGCACAGGCTGGCTGGCCCCACCCCCCACCCACTGGTCGTTCCAGAAGGTTGTCCAGAATGACATCCAGAAGGTCATTTGGCTGTATGGTTTAATTAGCATATAACTCTTTTATTATAAATAAATAAATAAATAAATAAATAAATAAATAAATAAATAAATAAATGTATGTTTTATCATAAGGATAAAGGAGAATATTACCATTTGCCTTCTGTAATTGCACAATACCCAAACCTACATTTGTTTATCCCTGTTTACATGATAAAGTATTATTCAGTCATGAAAAAAATAAAATCTCGCCATTCGTGACACTATAGATGGACCCTGAGAGCATTATGCTAAGTGAAATAAGTCAGACAAAGAAAAATATCATATGATCTCACTTATATGTGGAATCTAAAAACAAGAATATAGCAAAACCTAACTCATAGATACAGAGAACACATTGTAGTTGCCAGAAGTCAGGGTTGGGGGTGGGCTAAATGGGTGAAGGTGATCAAAAGGTACAAACTTCCTGTTAAAAAGAAATCCTTGGGATCTAATATACAGCATGGTGACTATGTTAATAACACTTTATTGTATATTCGAAAGTTAGAGGTAGATTTTAAAAGTTCTCATCAGAAGGAAAACTTGTAACTATGTGTGGTGATGGATATTAACTAGACTCACTCTGGTGGTCATTTTTCAATATTTACAAATATTGAATCATTATGATGTATACCTAACAATTATATAATGATATATGTCAATTATATCTCAATTAAAAACTTATTGGCAAAAATATTAAATTTTTATAAAAACCTTCATTTCTCACTGCTCTATAATAAAAATAAATTTAAAAAAAGAAGTGGCTTACGAAAAATATGGCCTTGGAATGAATGTATGGTGGATTCAGGATGGAAAAGCTAGGACTGTCAATCAGCTGTGCTTCCTACACAATTGGAGATGCAAGAGGTGCATATTCCTGGCTTCTAAAGGGATAGTAAGAAACATAAAATATAGAGATTTAAAGGAGTGGGATTTGTAATTGATTGAATATGGAGGGGAAATAGATAGAGGAAGCAGACAAGTTATGACTCTGAATTTTGTGTGTGACCCATTGGAAAGACATAGGATTGATGGAAAGAGAATGGGAATTTAATAGGGATATAAATAAACTCCTGTTTATCAGGTTGAATCTTAAGTGTTTTAGAATCTCTATGAGGATAGGATCAGCTCACAATGGGAACCATATCTGAAGACATGTGGTTTCCCAATAAGCCTTATTTTTATCTATCTATCTATCTATCTATCTATCTATCTATCTATCTATCTATCCATCTATCTATCTATCTATCTATCATCTATCTATCTATCTATCTATCTATCATCTATCTATCTATCTATTATCTATCTATCTATCTATCTATCTATCTATCTATCTATCTATCATCTATCTATCTATCATCATCTATCTATCTATCCACTTGCTTGAAGAACAGATTTAAGAAGCATTCACTCTAAAGTCATTTATGTAATGCAATTTGATAAATTTTATTGTTAAAATTAAGTAATTCTGTTCAACAAATGATAACATTAAGAAACATTCATAGGACCACAACAGAGGTCAAATAAATGAGATTATTTTTTAAAAAACCTTTTAGAAAGTTGTAAGAAAAAGACTGACAGCCCATTAGTAAAACAAGCAAGGGATTTATCCAGATATTTTCTAAAAGAGGATATTCAATGCAAGTTAAAAATAAAATGAGATGCTACTACAAATCCACTCCAATTGCTAAAATGAAAAAGTCTGACCATATCAGGTGTTGGCAAGAATGTGAAGCAAATGAAACACTCATACACTTCTGAGTAAAATACAAATTGATACAACCACTTTATAAAATGATTTAATGTTACTGAAGTTAAAGACCCATATAACATATGAACCAGCAAATACTCTCTTAGGTTTATATCTAACAAAAATGCCTGCAAATGTACCATGAGACATGCATAGAGAAGCGTATTTAGAAATTTCCCCAAACCAGAAATAACCAAAGTATTCATCAACAACAGATTAGATGAACAAATAGTAATATAGCCATGAAATGGAAAAATATTGAGCAGTGAATATAAGCTAATCAAGCTACATGCAACACAGAATGTTGACCAAATAAAGTAAAACATAAAAAAAATTCACTATGACACTGTTATATAAAATTAAAATTCCAGCAACACTATAGTATTTAGAGATGTATACTTAGGCATTAAATGTAAAGAACAACCAGGGTTGGATTGTAATTGAGAAGTGACAACTAGGATGTTTGTAAGCATAATTGCCAATGATGAGCAGACTTTCTTGATCTGAGTGACGGTTTACATAAGTGTTCATCCTATCTAATAATAGACAAACATGGTAATTAACCATACCTCCGCTACGCTTCCCATTGGCTAATCAGCAGGATATGCAAATTAACTGCCAACCAAGATGGCGGCAGGCAGCCATGCAGCTGAAGCAAACATGAGGCTTGGTTGCCCCGGCAATGGAGGAAGCCAAGGTTCACCACCTGCCTCGGCCCAGCTCTGAGCTCGGGTGCAACAATGTTGCAATTATAGAAGCTAAACAAACCCAGAAACCTGCTTTCAGCCAGCCGGCCTCCGAGCTGGACCCACAACAAAGTTTCAATTACAGAAGGTAAATAAATCCCAGAATAAAAAAAGAAAAAAGAAAAAAAGGAGAGACTGGGAGCTTCAGTTGCAGGCTTGGCCTGCCTGAAAACAGCCCTCAGCCCCTCATCCAGACTGGCCAGGCACCCCAGTGGGGATGCCCACCCTGAAGGGGGTGTGGCCAGCCTGAAAACAGCCCTCAGCCCCTCATCCAGGCTGGCCAAGCACCCCAGTGGGGACCTCCACCCTGAAGGGGGTGTGGGAAACCTGAAAACAGCCATCAGCCCCTCACCCAGGCTGGTCAGGCACCCAAGCGGGATCCCCACCCTGATCCGGGACACTATTCAGAGCAAACCAGCTAGCCCCCACCCATGCACCAGGCCTCTATCCTATATAGTGAAAGGGTAATATGCAAACTGACCCTAACAGCAGAAAGACTGGGAATGACTGGTCACTATGACACACACTGACCACCATGGTGCAGACACTCAATGCAGGAGCTGCCCTCTGGTGGTCAGTGTGCTCCCACAAGGGGAGCTCTGCTCAGCCACAAGCCAGGCTGATGGCTGCCAGTACAGTGGTGGTGGTGGGAGCCTCTCCTGCCTCCTCAGTAGCGCTAAGGATGTCCGACTGCATCTTAGGTCTGCTCCCCACTGGCAAGTGGACATCCCCTGAGGGCTGCCGGGCTGCCAGAGGGATGTTTGATTGCCAGCTTAGGCCCAATCCCCTGGGGAGCAGGCCTCAGCCAGCAGATGGTCATCCCCCGAGGGGTCCCAGACTGTGAGAGGGCACAGGCCACGCTGAGGGACCCCCCCCCCAAGTGCACAAATTTTTGTGTACCGGGCCTCTAGTTTTATTATAATGCGTTAAACTGTACATGTGTGTTCTATGTACTTTTTTGTATACTTGCTATATTTTACAATTAAAATGTTTACAAAAAACAAAAAAGAAAAAAGGAATTAAAAAAAGGTATGAAGTAAATTTAGAAGAAAATATTAACATCTCTTAGCATGAAAGACTCATGCTAGGAAGCTAGGAGTTAATTTTTACAGATAATAATTACAAATATACTGGTTTGGTGTGTGTGTTTTTTTAAATAAAACAAAATGATTTCCTTGGGTCGCAGAATTTTTTTCTTTACCAAAAAAGTTTCAATAAATGAGAAAAATAAGTGTAGAAAGAAATATTTTACATCTAATTGCACTTAAAGTTATAAATAAACAGTAGAGGAAAGTATATTCTTCTTCAGTTTGACTCTTTCCCAAACACTTAATTAGTATCACAAGTGAGACAGCAAAAAGGGAACAACTTAGGAGAATGGGCAATAAAACCCAAACTACAGCAATAAACCATGCATCACACTGTTCTCCACACCCATGAAAACTGAGGCCTCAAAATAATTTTGTCTTTTCTCTGATCCAGAGAGAACAAACTATGCTATTTATGAAACGTGAAGTGGAAAGTCATTGGATCCTTCACCTACATAAATATATATCTTATTTTGCTTTAAAAAAAATTAAATACATTTTTGGGCCCAATTCAGAGTCATAAATCTATGGTCATGTTTACCTTCAAAATTTGTTTGACAAGATTAGATTCTCATGAAAAGGAAGGCCTGAGATTGTTCACACTCACATATTCTTGATATACTAGTTCATTGTTTGGGTTCTGGGGTAGTTTTAAGTAGCTTCGTATCATCTTGTTTCTGTGCACTTTTTTTTTTAAACTAACTGCAGAAAATGTGGGCAGTGAACATTTCCAGCAGATGTCAGTGTTGGCGTTTGATGTGATCTAGGGATTCCTCAAACCCAGGGCTTTGCTGTGAAGATGAGCAGAGTCCTGTGCAGATCCTTAATTCTTGGGACATGTGGAAAGATATTCTCGATGAATTATGTTCTTTTGTGGGATATTATCCTCAGAAGTATATTGCTGTAGGTTAGGGAATAGAGTTTCTTCCATCTCTTTGAGATTTAACTTGTTCTAGTTATACATAAATTATATGCATTTATTCTTCCTCTTGCTCCAAAAAGTGTAGTCATTATCTATTCTTGAATTTATTCCCAGAATGATTATTTGCAGGGGGGCGGGGATGCTTGAGGAATCCTAATATGTTTATCTCAGAACAATATATTTAGCACCTACGAGGTACCAAAGAAATTGAACAGCCAAGCTGCCTTAAAGCAAGTTTTGTAGTTATGGGATTAAATTCTATCACAAGGTATGAGCAAGTTATTAAGTAATCATGGAAGACAAGGCAACAAATTCTGTCTGAAGGAGGAGAGGTTGGCTCCACTGAGGGATTTGGAGTCTTGAAGGAAGAATATGAGCTTTCTAGGGAAGAATTTTTAGAGAAGAAGAAATGCCATGCAAAATTTTAATGAATGTTGGTCATATGTATATCTTCAATACAAGTGATTTTAAATCATAGTTGCTTGTTTTTTTTTGGGGGGGGGGAGACTATTTGAAGTATATTCAAGTAGTTAAAATAGTTTGGAACTAGATAGAGGTCATTTATTGAGTGATTAAGAATACAGACTGAGGAGTTTAGAGTCTACCTGGATTCAAATTCTTGCTTTCCAGTTATTAGGTTAGTATCTAGGAAGTGAAATTAATGTTCTTGTGCATCCGTTTCTTCACCTGAAGACTAAAATGACACCAACATTTTATAATATTGTTAAGAAGATTAAGTGAAACACATGTAAAATAGTACAGTGTGGGGGCGCATAGCAAGTGCTCAAAGTGTTTACTAGTATTAGTAGCTATTTTATTTCACTAGAAATAATGAAGAAGCATACCAGAAGGTTGAGATTGGGTAGAAGTACCCACATTTTAATTGGGAAAATAAGTGAATTAATTTTTTTATTTATTTTTACCAGTAGCTCACCAATGTTTGGTATTAACACTGAATTTGCTCTGTCCTTTGAAAGGGAACATGTCTAAACAGACATTTAAAGCAGTTGTCTGTCCTGCATATCTTGCGGTGTGGCTTTGGAGCATATTGTGCATATTATCAATAAAGAACCAACTCAGGTTTCTGCACACCAAGAGAATGCAGGCTTAAAGAACAGAATGTGAGGAATCGATGCAACGACAGTACTCAAATCAGAGAAAATCATGGTTCTTGAGGACTTGGTTAATATGAGCCTGTAAGCCAACATCCCACTTGAAAAGGCTGATCACCCAGAAGTCTAATTTCCCTCTTGTCTTGTGAAGAATAGTGACACCTTCCCTAATTCACAAAAACCAAGAATGAAATGCATTGGTTGAAGGAGAGAATGGTAATCATATTCTTAGCTCCCAAGTTTATTGACAAGAAGGTCTCCATCATGGAGAGGCAGGTGAATGATGGAGAATATTAAAATTGGGTTGACTGTGTCATTCATTTTTATATTTATTGCATTTAAGTAATATGATTCAGAAAATAAAATTAAATAAAAGTAGAAAAACAAGAATTAGAGAAGAAAATCAAATTTTCCAACCATAAGGATAAACAGAATTCCAGTGACTGAGCTGATATGCCTTACACTGATTTTCCAGGCAACCAAAGTGAAAAAAACTGAGTTGAATTATCACATGCAAAGAGAAACATAACAATAACCTGATTTTAAAGGTTATATGGAGAGGCAAATGACCCAGAAGAGTCAACACAATATTGAAGGAACAGAATGTAGTGGGAGGACTGATGTTATCTGACTTCAAGGCTTACTATAAAAGTTACAGTAATCAAAACAGTGTTATATTGGCAAAAGAAGAGACAAGTAGATCAATGGAATAGAGTAGAAAGCCCAGGAACATATCCACATTAATATAGCCACCTGATTTTTGACAAAGACACAAAAGCAGTGCATAGGAGCAAAGATAGTCTCCTCAAGTGGTGTTAAAGCAACTGAACATCTACGTGCCAAAAAATAAATCTAGACACAGACCTTACACCTGTTACAAAAATTAACTTAAAATGAATCATAGACCTAAATATAAAATGTGAAACTACAAAACTCCTAGTAGATAACATAGAAGACCTAGATGACTTTGGGTATGGTGATGCCTTTTTAGATACAACATCAAAGACATGATCCATGAAAGAAATAGTTGATAAACTGGACTTGACTAAAATTAAAAACTTTTGTTTGGTGAAAGATGATGCCAAGATATAGAAGACAAATCACAGAATGGGAGAAAATATTTGCAAAAGACACATCTGAAAAAGAGTTGTTATCCAAAATATACAAAGAACTATTAAAACTCAACAATAAGGGAACAAACAACCCTTTTTAAGGGAGAGAGGAGGTGAAATACTTAATTACAGACATTCATTGATTCCTTGGGATCCTTGAGCACATTTTGCAATAAACAACTTCTAGTCATTTGAAATGAATGGGTTGAAAAACTTACTTACAAAGAATAATTAATGAAAGAGAAAAAAAGTCCATCATTAAACATAGATATACATATTTTAAGCTAAAGGTAATATATGTTTTTAATATATATTTATTTATTTCAAAGAGGAGGGGAGAAGGAGAGAGAGACAGAAACATCAATGATGAGAGAGAATCATTGATCAGCTGCCTCCTGCATGCCCCCTACTGGGGATCGAGCCTGCAACCCGGGCATATGGCCTTGACCAGAATCAAACCCCGGACCTTTCAGTCCATAGGCTGATGCTCTATCCACAGAGCCAGACCAGCTAGGGCTGAAGGTAATATATTTTTATTTTTATATTTAACATATGTAAAACTGATATTTGTAGCTTTGTTCCCATAAAATCACCTGCTAACATTTCAGCAAATTTGGGTGAGTCAGGTTCATCTTAACCGTGAATGTTTTCTAGTATCGTGTAGCCCTATGCACTCCTTCATTATGCAAAAATGCTTATTAGCTTCCCTAGAAAATGGACAAGCTGTTTGTAAAACCATGTTTCCTAAAATTTGGGAAAATTAAACCTTACAATATATATGTAAATCATCCAAATTATTTATACCCTAACTAAGACCAAGCTCAAGCAAATACATTTATCAGATTGTCCTCTCCAGTAGCATCTTGCTGGGAGGTAGATTAGGGAAGGAAGAGACACAGTCTGTGGCTTCCAGACCTGTCACTCTTGGCAAATGCTCAGCAACAACATGACTGCAGGCGGGCATCATCGGAGGCTTAAAGTTTACAAATAAACTCAACTCAGGATGCCAAGTTGACACTGTAGTTAAAGTAATTTGCCTCTCAGTCCCACATTTCATTAGGGAAAGTGAGATGTGAATATACATCTTAGACATAAATAAAAATGGTTCTAGGTTTTTTCCTACAAATAATAAATTTTAATTTAGAGACATCTTTTGTAACCTTCGGTTTCATTTTCCAGGGGGACTATCAGAATGTCTGAGACTCCTGAGTCTAAGATAGGTTTCTTCATTTAGCATTAAGGAAACCAGCGAGCTCAGCAAACCCTGTGTCAGCATTTGTCTGCATGTGTCCAGGTGTGTGCATGCGTGCATGTGTGTGTGTGTATGTTTGTGTGTGTGTGTACACGCGCGCCTGTGCACTTACTAGACTACTTTGATTTATAATCTCATATAATCAAAGGGACAGCTTCATCTTTATGTCATAAAGAAGAAAACCCGCCCTAACCGGTTTGGCTCAGTGGCTACAGCGACAGCCTGAGGATTGAAGGGTCCCAGGTTCGATTCCAGTCAAGGGCATGTACCTTGGTTGTGGGCACATCCCCAGTAGGGGGTGTGCAGGAGGCAGCTGACCAATGTTTCTCTCTCATCGATGTTTCTAACTGTCTATCCCTCTCCCATCCTCTCTGTAAAAAATCAATAAAATATATTTTTTAAAAAAGAAGAAAACCCAACTACTAGTTATTTGAATATCAAACTTACGTAGGCACTTCTGCCTTCTAAGAGGTATGACAAATTTCTCTCAATGGGGATAGTAGTCTCCCTGTTGCTTTCCTCCCTTGTGTTATGAAACTTTTAGGACAGTGTGCCACAACTGCCAATGTCTGGTGTCCTGGGTGCATTTTTGTGGCAGTTGTTCCAGTTATGTAGGAGGTCTGATTTCTGCATCTTGATCAACCCAAGAGAAAGACATGAACAACCGTGGGAGATGAGGCACATGCCAGTATCACCAGGGAGCAGGAAGGATGAGCCAGGGATGGCCACAGGAATTTAAATCCCTCAGTGAGCAAGAATCTTATTGGAAGATATGCTAAAGGAGGCAGAGTGTGTATGTAGGTATAGTCAAATCCGCGCCACCTGTTTGTGCAGGTGTAACACTGCAATGAGAATTTGATTCCATTTTCTGACATTTGCCTGCTGGCGGCTCTTAAGTCTCTCCTCTCCCTTTTCACCTTCTGTCCCACATCTGAGTAAACTGGTAAGGAAGCCTGGCATTTCCTCTTTTGGCTCCTGAAGGAAGTTCAAGCCACACACCAATTCTCCCTGCAGTCCCCCCAATACCTCCATGCCCAACCACCATAACACCCCAAGCTAGTCTCCTTTCCCTACTCTCAAATCACTTGGGGCCCACTTGGGAGGCACATGCTCCCCAAAAGTCTCACTATGTAATAACCCTCTTCCTCCTCTTTTGGTGTGTGTGTATGTGTGTGTCTGTGTGTGTGTGTGTGTGTGTGTGTGTGTGCTGTGTGTGAGCGCCATCATCAATCTCAACACTCAAACCAAATATTGGGTGTACATCCTGGAAAAGTCTCTGGGTTCGAGGTACTAGGGTAGACTATCCAATTTATATCTTGGACTCTCAGAGAAATCACTGTTCCTTCCAAAGTATAATAAAACCCAGCCAATTCCCTTTGGAGCTATTAACATTTCATTGCTATGTAAATGTTCAGCAGAAGCAGAAGGAAGAACAGCATTCAGGGCATAATTCTGACAGATTATAGTTTGAGGTCTTGTTAAAGGTTATTAAAGGTTATGTCCTCCAAATGATTTACCCATTATGGTAGGAATAGAAATACCAACAGCCTGAATAAGAATTAGCTCTGCCGTTTTTATTAGGTCAGCATTGGGTTGTTAAAACCCAAACAGACAATAATGATGATATAGGAAGCATTATAAGGCATTTTTAAATACAATTTTTGTGTCATTCAAAAAGAGTCAGCCTTAAATATATCTGGTTAATCCACTTATTCTCTACATACCCCATATATTCATTCTTTCCACCATCTCTTAGATAGACACTCTAGCTCTTGAGTGTGGAACATTTTGGAAATTATGCTTTTCTCAAAGGGAGAAAATGCAGTAACTTTAGTTTGAGAAAAAGAGAAAGATTGTGATTTTGTGAGAAAAACCAAATGGCTTACCATCCACCTGCAAAAACAATAGAATATGAGCAGAAAGGACAGTAACATAGTAATGTATTTCATTGGGCATCTCTTTATAATAAACCATAAAATTATGAGCAATTAGATTATGAAGAACTCTATAAAACAAATTGCTTCCAAAGGAGTATTGATATCATATAATTGTACCTAGGTAGTGCTTGATTCAAAAATAATACCCCACTTTTGCACCTACTTTGAAGATAGAACCTATAGGTAATGAGGAGAAACAAAAATCAAGGTTGCAGCTAATTGTTTTAAGAGACAGCAGCCAAAAAGTACAGAAGAGTATTTTTCAGGGAGGTAATTAGGCTTGTGGGAGTAAGAATGCAATCTTGTTAACAGTATGAGGTTCTTTATTCTTTTCCTCAATCAATTATTTAAGCCTATTTCAGGAATTTACACAATGAATACAGTCAAGGTACAGAGATTTTGGAGGACATGTAATTGTTCAGAGATGCACTAAAAGTAGTTTAGTCTACACTGGAAAGTTTCCAACATATAAGTACTTGTTAGAAGTTCTAAAATGGCTTATTTTCTTCCAATTAAAGCCTTGGCAAGAATTAAGTAGTTTAGTAAGACTCAGAAATGATAGAGCCTGAGCAAGTCATTCAGGGGCATTTGGCACAGTACACAACCAAATCAAGCCTTGGAAACCAAACCCGGAAGCCAAACCCAAAAATAACAACTATTTATTGAGCACCGATTATGAACCAAGCACTCTGTCAGGTCCATTACATAGATAATCTCATTTAATCCAGGAAAGCTTTATAAGCGTTGTTTTAAAAAATGAGTACATTGTCACTCTGAGAATTTAAATGACTTCCTGTGGCCACTCAGTGGATTAGTGGAAGGTCCAGCTCTTACTCTCACACAGTCAGTCCCCTCTGTCTATCCACACAGATAATGATGAAAATATAATCCCAGCTCCTCAATGATGTTGGTGTATTGGGATGTGCTCTGAGTGAATTGGGCAGGGCTGTGTTTACTCTTTCCTGTACCAGTAAATGGTTTTAGGGAGCATACTCAGGCATGTCTTACCCTTTGTAAGGACAATTTTTCAGAGTACAATTTCCCTTGGTTACTGGGGTATTTTTTAGCACCTTTAAGTAGTTTTTTTTAAATATCGTGTCTAAGTTTTATAATTTTTATTTGTGGAAAGGTTAATATGACATCACTTTGCCATCATTATTAGAAATCCATCCACATCCTTTCTAGGCCATGTATCTGCACTTCCTTCATGGGCAACGCTCCCTAGCTGTCTTTTCCCTTCCCTACCATAATGGTATTGAGGCTGGAAGTCCAAATAATCAGCTTTAAAAGACTCCACTGTCAAGCAAATCTCAGAACCACTATCTCACTTGATATTGGTAGATATGAGATTTGTTTTACTTAACTTAGGCAAATAGCTTGCCTGCTGTGTATAATAGCTTTCTTTTTCAAAACTTAAGGAACCGAGTGAGATATACAGTAACTTCAGCCAATAAAGTTATATTTGCCCCTATGGTCAAGTCAGTAAACAAGACCTCTACTAAGTTATAGGCACAGCCATTGTTTATGCTAAGATTTCCTCCTGTTTTCGTTTTCCCAGAAGAGAGGCAACTCATCAGCTGAGATGTTTTCAGGAATTGACATTTTACCTGCTGTTTCTGACTTTCTGCATTCTGTTTTCAATCTCAGTGCCAAAATGGTCAATAGGCACATTACTCTCCAGGTGAATTTTATGATGTTCTCTAATTTTCCAACTAGAATGTCACTTTTCTTTCCTCAATTTTTCTGTCAGTTTCCTCCCTTTCTTAGCACTTATGTTATCACTCAGGTCTAATTTCCAATTCCTCCATAAGATTGTTACATCAGGTTTCACTATTCCCAAATAAAAGAAAAAAACACCATTGTCTGTTGTGGCCCAGACTATTTTTACTCTCTTCACAATTCAGAAGATGGATGCTGAGCTGCAGTTTCTCTGATGAATGACAAAGTCAACAGAATAAAAAACATGTCAAAAAATTGCTAGGTTCTGGAAGAGATGGAAAATAACAAGGTGGACAAAATGTAGAATTCTGCCACAACTGAGTTCCTCATAAGCCATGAGTAATAGTTTTTGTTATCTTTTTTTTACGTCATATATCCAGATAAAGTAATATTCATCTTATTAAATCAAGTGTGCATACGTGCTACATTCATTATCTTTTCATTCAACTACTACATGTTTTGAAAGTAGCGTAGGTCATAGAATAGTGAACAAAGTCTCTTTACTCATTGTTATTAACAAAAGTCATAGGGTGATGAAAAACTTTACTTAGAATTGACAATGATCTTTGGATGCAGACTTAGTAAGCTACAGCACAACAGAGCAGAAATAAGTAACTAAAGGATAAACATCTTTTGAAGGTGATACTTTGAGAGACAAGATAGAGAAGGAAATATTAAAGAATGTCAAATAATTTGTTTTGCTATTTTACCACTGAATTACCTAAATTGTTTCTAATTACATTTATAAAATGATAAAAGAAATATCTGCTCATTTTGACAGTTCAAACAAGAGTTAAGGCTGAAATCAGTGTTCACACTTATATTAAGAAATCAATTGTTTTGATGTTGTGTTACAGGAAGCCAACACCATAATGCATTTTCTTTCTTTTTATGAAATACCCAACCAGAATATATTAATATCCTATATAATAAGAGAGGAATATGCTAATTAGCCATTATGCCCTGAGGCGTAACAACCAAGCGCCTCACGACCAGATCACGGATCAGCAGGAGGGTGGGCCAGCAAGGTACAAGCAGGCTGCAGAGAGCTACAGGAGGGGGCAGGGCAGCAAGCTACGAGGGGAGAGGTGGGAGGGGGCAGGGGGAGCTACTGGAGGGCAGGGCAGTGAGCAGAGAGCTACAGGAGGGCGGCAGCGACCTACTGGTGTATGGATTTGTGTGCAGGGCTACTAGTAGTATAAAATTGATGTAGCAAATCTTTTAAAACTTGCTCACCTAAATTTATTTGTAATAGACATTCAGTTAATATGTGCAAATGTTTACACATCACAGTTACATTGTATTGTGAATCATCAATTTATTTAAAAATTAACATTTATTTAGAAATACTACTCTTTGTTTCATAAAGTAAATTATGTCTTTCATATTGGCTTTTTAGAAAAAAATTTAATTTGAATTTTTGTTAGCACTTGTTCTATGACAATTGACTTGGAGGATACCATATTTCTGAAACTAGATTAAAAAATATAAAGAATGGATTGCCTATTTGATAGTTTATGAGTATCAGACTAGAGATAAGCAGAATCCAAGACTATCTTTCAAAATTTCTTATAATCCAATCCTTTTTTTCTGGTGGTGGGGCTGAAAGGAGAGATAAGAAATTCTGTATAGCAGAGTAAAGTAGAATATTAGGAAAAGAGATGTATTTTTGAGTAAGAAAGTTTAGCTATTTGTAAGCATTTTTTGGTATGCAGTCTACATTTACAAAAATGTGCATGTTTCAGCCAAGAAAGCTTTTATAATTTCAATCTTTACTATTAACAACAAGCTATATAATAAAAGCCTAAGCGACCATTACGGCAAAACGACCAGAACAACCGGTCACTATGATGCGCACTGACTACCAGGGGGCAGATGCTCAATGCAGGAGCTGCCCCCTGGTGGTTAGTGTGCTCTCTCATGGGGAGCACCACTCAGCCAGAAGCCAGGCTCATGGCTGGTGAGCGCAGTGGCAGTGGCAAGAGCCTCTCCTGCCTCCGAGGCAGTGCTAAGGAGCAGTGAGCAGGCTGGCGGTAAGGAGGAGGGGTCCAAGACTGCGAGAGAGTGCAGGCCGGGCTGAGGGATCTCTCCCAGTGCATGAATTTCGTGCACCGGGCCTCTAGTATGTGATATAGTAGACTAAAGTATATTGATATTGGTTATGTTGGCATTAAATAGATATAATGACTACATTCCACAGTTTGAAGCTATTGTACTACTAGATTCATACATCACTGAAAGTATTATTTATCTCAGTAAAATGCTTAAAGAAAATTGTTTATTGTAAAAATACATACTGTACTTATCTTTCAATACTTACATCCCAACATCTTCTGAACAAAAATAAAAATTATTCTTGCTAAAGTGCCAGACCAGGCACATGCATTTGCCCCTATACCTTTTAAGAGTTTGTTAAAAAAATAAAAAGAGTAAGATGTGTGAGTAAGAGTAAACTTGTAATAGAAAAAAAAGAATTATGGAGAATTGTGGAAGTTAGGATAGGGGAGAAGTCACCATGAACAAGGAATTTCACCGTATTTCTCTAAAACAGAGGATGAGGCATCACACAGTGAGGAAACAAACTTGGCAATGGGATCCTGAGGTGCACAGTGAGTTTCGTTACCATAAAATAATGACACATCTGTAAAGGAATTGAGTAAATATTGGAGGAAAGCCATCTCTATGCAGGTTTTATTGTCATTGGGCAGTGCTTGAGTCAGGACTACCAGTGCCACACCAGTTCAGCTTCCTGGCCCCCACACCCACCCTGCATTGCCCCACATAGAGTAGTCAGAATTTCCATTCCATGGAAATTACTTTACATGGGGAAAGTCTACGTAAAAGAATGGTTTTACTTAGCTATTATTTCAAGTATTATTTTTCTAATTCATAAATTTCTGTCATTATTTTCATTATTCCCTTATGTTGAATTTGTCATTTTACTAGTTTTTTTTTTCAAATTCTAAGCTTGTTTATTTAATTCTTTCCTCTTGATTTACATATGTACTTAAAACTACAAAATTTCCTCTAGCGCAACTTTAGACAGTGTCTAGGTATTCTGAAATTAAAGATTTGATATTCTAAGAATTGATGAGAGATGAAAAAAATTACCTTTTTCCACCCTCTTGATATTTCATAGTTAAAAGAGATAAATCAAAATCTTTCTATCATGTTCAGTTTTTATATTTATTTTTCTTTATAAACTTTGATGCCAAATCATGTATTGATGTGGTAAATAAACATAAAAGATAATATAGAAAGTATTTTTTCTTATTATTATTAAAATAATTATTGTTAATCTTAATAGCTGCATCCAACATTTATAGCATAGCAAGATACTATTCTAAGTTCACTGCATATACTAATTCATTCAATTATTCCTATTTTGCAGATGAGAAATGAGAAAACTGAGGCTTATGGAGATTATATAAATTAGGCTGAGTCATACAGGTAGTAAATATGAAAATGTAGACTCTAACCTAGGTCTCCAACTGCAGAGCTAAAGCTCATGTGTCACAATTATGTGTAGGGGAAAGAACATAGAAACTAGAATCAGTTGACATATTCTAGTCCCATCTCTGCTACAGGAAGCTCCGGTACAGGTTAATGAAGTTCTATGATGCTAAGTTGGGATGGTGGTAAATGTGTTCAAAGTCTACTAAGTTAGCATCAAGGTCATGCGATCCTTGTTTTGCTGTTTCAGGAGTGAAGATAAATTTATGCATTCCAAATACTACTGATGGTGGTAAATAACATCATCTGAGATACGGTCAACTTTGACTAAGAGGAGTCATAAAACAGAGAAACGTTACCTAGACCCACTACCATTGATTTCATTAAAGCTATACTATAACCAACTCCTCTAAGTAATAGTGACTTAAGATTCCACACAGGCCTAGAACCAATGCTAGAATCTCAGAAGTCCTGGGGGTCAGCTGACAGCAGAAAAGTCTTAATCCATGTGATAATCGCAGTGGACATGAACCTCAGATTTAATCATTACCAATTATGCTGGGTTTGCACTGTTCAACCAGCTTGGGTCATGTGTGAAGTATAATTTGGAATACAAAAACCACTCCTGTTTATTTAAGCAAAAAAGAAAAGGAGCCCAAATAAAGCATAATATAACTCCCAGCTGAGTCAGCTCCTGAAAAAACAGCCTCCTCAGAAGTTCCCCCAACTCTTTAAATTATAACCCATTATTCCAAACTTGGTCATCTGACGGTAAAGGCAAATGGATGGGGATATAGTCCATTATCCAAGTGCACTGTAGTACCCAATATCATTGGGGTTCCAAACTAAGGAGAGAGTGAACAGTATCTCTACTATACTTACAAATTACTTCTCTAATTTGCGCAGTCCAGAATTAATTCAGGGGTGCAAGAACAATCTGAGAGTTTTAAACAACTAAAATGTTATTAATCACTGAAGTCATTATGTCTTAGATTTAAAAGTTCTCTTTTTCCTTCTTGCCAATCACTTGTACTTTTTGTCTTAATTGGCTGCTATTTTCAATCAAGTACAATTGCCCTGAAGTAAAGTTAGAGTCACATTCCACTGATTAGAGTTGTCTTCTAATGATTAATGAGCCCGTCTGAAATTCACACTGTGCTTATTTAGAACATGATAGCATCATTCAGTAATGAACTTTCAAGAGTTTATTTGTTTCCCGTTGCCATATTTCTAATCAAGTACTCATATGCATAATGAATGATTGAAGAGAAATCTGTTTTTTTGTCTTATTTACCAGAAGAGTCATCTTAATGGCAAGCCATGAGCATGTTTAGATGGATTATCTAGTCAGATATGAATATGAATTAAAATATTTCATGGATTCATGAAACAATAAAACATAATGGTCTTTAGAATTCTAATAAAGTCACATAAACTCAGATATGTAAGAAACTTTGAGACTCATTTAGTCAACCCCTTATCCAATTCCATGAATATAACTGCCAGTAGGTGATTCTCTAGCATCTTGGGGATGGACTGTGAATCTCACCACCTCTTGTGTCAGTCCCCTCTAGATGGCACTAATTCTTTCACTGAATAAAATCACAAAATTTACTTTCCCCATTATCATCTTTAACTTCCCTTTTTCTGCCATGGTAACTGTTTATGTGCTGGGTAGTTATTTTAGACAAAGCAAACTGTCATCAATATTGATAGCCACATTAGGACAAAGTTTAATTTCAGACCAGGATGGCAAAGGTGGTGGAAAGGTCACCCAGGAATCACAGAAGTCAGGGAAAGGGAGAGAGGGTGAAGGATCAGGAAGGGCAGGGAAGCCTACTTTGATAGGTGAGATTTGAGCCAAGACCTGAGGGAAGTGAAGGAACCATCCATGCAGATATCTATTTCTCTGTCCAAAGTTCAAAGCAGCGAAAACAGAAAGTGAAAAGGCTATTGGGATAGAGCCTGAGTTTGGTGTCTTCGTTCAGGACCTAGCAAGACTAGTGTAGCCAGAGCAGAGTAAGTGAGGAGAAATTGGAAGGTAGTTAAGATAGACAGTGAGTGAGATATGAAGTCTTTGCAAGATTTTGAGCAAAAGAGTGACATGATCGTTCCTAGTTTTCAACAATTCACTCTCTTATGTGTGGAGAACATTCTAGAATGTGAGGAGGAGGCAGAGTTCACCTAGGAAGTCTCTGCTTCAATAGTTAAGTGGAGAGATTGGCTTATGCCAAGATAATAATAGTGTATGTGTGCTCTGATTCTAGTTATGCTTTGTAAAAAAGGCCTACCTGATGTACTGATGTAATGGACATGCAAGAGGGAACAAAATATAATTAATCAGATGATTTTAACTTGAGCACCTGCAAGAATGGCTGTACCACTTGCTGAAGTGAGGAATCTTGGGAGAAGAGTGCCACTGCTGCAGGGGACAATCAAATGCTTGGTTTTTATTTTAATGTGGCATTTAGGTGTCCAAATGGGGATACTGAGTAGGCAGGTAGATATATGAGTTGGAGTTCAGCTGAACAGCATTAGTCCGATGTTTAGTTGTTTGATTTGTAAGATATCATCTATATTGCTTTCTCCTTAGTGTTTCAAAGGGTTTGGCTTGATGATGACAGATGTTCTTTTCCAGTCTAAATTTCAGTATTAATGACTGGTCATAGTGCCAGCGGTACCCTGGAAGATGCTCTAGTGTACCCATCACCTTCAGGATGAAGGCACTCATTTCCCCAACTGCTTGGGTGCTTAGGGCTCACAGTTGCATCAGACTTGGGGGAACTGTCCTTTCTTTGAAGGGGGGTGCCTTGCACATCTTTTCCCTTGGGTACAGATCACATCTAATGACTGGTCATTGGAGGATGGCTAACAAGGCCTGGATCCTTTGCCTCAGTTTCGGAACCCTCTTGCACAAATGCATCACAGTTGGGTTTTTTTTTTGGGGGGGGAAGAGGGGGTGTTCTTTTTGTGTGTCTTTTAATCCTCACCTTAGGATACTTTTCCATTAATCTCTTAGAAAGAGTGGAAGAGAGAGGGAAAGATAGAAATATTGATGTGAGAGAAGCACATTGATTGGTTGCCTCCTGCACAAGCCTGGACCAGGACCCGAGCCAGGAGGAGCCTACAACCAAGGTATGTACCCTTGACCAGAATCAAACCCAAGACCAGAATCAACTTCGGCCCACAGGCCAACGCCCTATCCACTAAGCAAACTGGCAAGGGCCACAAATGCATCACAGTTAAAATTCCTCCTCTCAATTTTCTTCCCTTACTCCTTAGAAGTATTCTTGAGAGTATTCCCTAATAAACCTTTGAGACCCAAACCTCCATCTCAGACTACGTTTTTCAGACAGCCTAACTTAAGCCACAAATGTTTCACAAAAGTAAATAGTCATAAATAAAGTGTTTTAACTTTTTTTAAAAAAGTAATAGACATACATGGTGCAATTGATTTGGGTATTATTTACATTCTTTATTATAAATATCGAAAAATACTAGTTAAAGAATAGCATTCAATTAAGCTGCCTCCTGTTTGGAATTATTTCAGCTCATATAGATTCATTCTGGGAAAATTGGAGTCTATGACAAATGTGGATTTCATTTGCCATACATTCTGTTTTAAAGTATACTTTTAATTAAGCCATAGATCCTCACACTTAAAGGAATTTTAACAGCAATTGTATTTAACTAAAACAGGAAAATTTTTAAACCAAATAATACTTCAATTGCAAAAATACCTCAGAACAACTTAAAACGTTCATTATTTTTATAATTCAAAAACTTCACAAAAGGCACCAGGATTAAACTCTCAAAGCTTTTGTGCAGGTTCTAATCTGTCATTCAAATTCCCGCTTTCTGAATAGGTTGCTTTTCATCATTTCAAAAAGTTGACATTTCTATGGTTAAGCTTAACCCCTCATTTAAAAATCTCTCCCCCTAACTTCCTTGTATTTTTCAGTATTTTTTAAAAACACTATGAACCAGCAAACTTTAAAAGTCAGAAAGAATGTTTTTCTTTTTTAATTTTAAGCAGCAAAACAAGTATGACATTTAAATTTATTGAGTACATTTTTTTTTAGAAGGAAAGTTAGTGTCCTTTTATTGTTTCATGTGTTCAAAAAGCACAGGAATTGTTTAGCAAACATCAGTAAACTACTACAAGGAAGAAAAAAGTCAATCACTCATTTTAATCTTATTTGAGTTGTTGTTAAATAGGTTTTTAGATTACAGTGTGAGATGAAAAATCTTATCTATCAATCACCTTCAAACTTGAGTTCTGGTGTAGGTTTGAATACTTTGAGACAGCACGGAGGGACCTGGAGGGTATCATGCTAAGCGCAATAAGCCAGTCAGAGAAAGACAAGTATCACATGATCTCACTCATATGTGGAATCTAATGAACAAAATAAACTGATGAACAAAATAATCCAGAGGCACGGAAGCATGAAACAGACAGTGGAATCTCAGAGGGAAGGTGGGGGCTGAGGGGTGGGTGGGTGGGTGGGTGGGAAGAGATTAACCAAAGAACTTGTATGCATTATATGCATAACCTATGGCCACAGACAATAGTGTGGTGAAGGCCTGGGGTAGAGGGCAGGTGCAGGCTAGAAGGGGACAATGGGTGCAGGGGGGAAGGGAACATCTGTAATACTTTCAGCAATAAAGATCAAACAGATTTTTAAAAACTAAAAAAAAATGTGCTGAGTACAGTTTCTTAGGTTCTACTATGTATTTACTAATATTGATTTAAAAACTTTTGGAAATACAGGAAGAAAAGCATAACACTGCAATTAACATAGGGGTGCATATGTGAATTATTGTTTTGGATTTCTTCAGATAAATACTCAGAAGTAGAATTGTTAGGTCATAAGCCATTTCCATTTTTAACTTTTTGAGGAACCTCCATACTGTTTTCCATATCTACTATGTGATCCTCAAGCATGCATTGGCTACTACTGTTCACCACATAGCACCGAGGTTTAAGTTCAAAGATTCTGGAGACAGACAAAGCTTATTGAGTTCAGGCTCTGTCATTTGGTAGCTATGACTGAGCTTCTGTCTCATCATCTATGAAATAAAGATAATAACAATTATATATCTTAGTTTATTGTGAGGTCTAGGCGAAATCACACATGTCAACTGCTTAACACAGTGCCTGGCACAGAGTCAGGAGTCACTATACCATATCTGTCAGTTATTTTCTAGTTCAGGATCTGCATACGACATTTTCTGAAGACACGCACAAAAACAAAAAAAGGCACAGCCTTATACCCAGTGGGGCTCATTCCCACCCTCCTAACTAGCCCTGCCTGTGAACAGACACCAGAAAAGCAACCGCTCATTTAAAAAAGTAGTTAACTCACACATACCAAGGATTTCCAACCACATTTCATCACCCACAACAATAACATCATTATTGAAATCCTTGCGTTAGTATGGGTATTGGCTTAATTCCTTAATTTCTCACAGTTTAATAGGGAAGAAATACAAATGTGGAAGTTTTCCCCTTGAATCATAATACACTAAAGAAATAAATGGAAGGAATTTAGGAAAGACTATCTTTTACAAAACATTCCGTGGTAGTCCAAAAAAGGGGTATAAATCTTGGAATATGTCAGGAATTCTGACTGTTCAGGACACATTTGTTTCTGCTATAAATTAGAGACATGGGGTTGAGTGAAGGTGAGGATGTTGAGAAAGATTTGGGGGAGGTTGGTAGGTGCCAATAACTATTAATGGGTACATTCTAAGGACTTAAAAAGCAGACCAATTTTTATTTTAGAATTAAAAAAATAAGACTATAACCTCAATTTAAGATAAGGTAAAATAACCCCCAAACAACTCTCTTAGTATCTCAGGAAAGAAGAGCTGAGACGTTTTTCAAAAGTTAATCTTAAGGGAAAAGCCTTCTTATAATAAAAGCATGTTTTCCTCTTAAGAGATACGATTCAGAATTGATTACCTTCCTTCACAGGATGCAACAATAGGGATGATTGACAAGCATGCCAACGGCTTCATTCTTCTACCTGATTATCAGCTGTGCCTTCTGGGAGCTGATTTCAATGAGTTGTTATACTTTGAGGTGCTGTCATAGACTTTGGAAGGAACTAGAAATGTTAGCTCCTTGTGTCTGCAATTCCAGCAGGGATTCCATCTCTGAATATTAGGTCTAACTTAATAATATAATTTAAAGAAATTTTTGGAACTGTAGGGAGAAATGGAGTAGAGTTACCTCAATTAAATATTTATGAGAAAGCTATAAAACATCAGAACAGTGCTTTCTATATTCACTCTTACTTAACTTCTTGTCAGTGTGAATAGATATTTACTACTGTAAACAGTGAGTTGAGTATTTGACTAGCATGGAAAATTTACATGCAATACCATTATTTTTACTGTTAATACTTCTCTGATCAGAAATTGAGTAAATACCCCTGGTAGCATGACGGGATCAATCTAACCCTTAGAACACCGATATCTATTTGCTAAAGGGAAGATGTGAACATTTATAAATTTAAACTGAATCAATCCTTCCTAGGGTAAATGAGTCCACAAAAATCACACACTAGGCATATTTAATCTGCACAGAAAGGTGTTAACTTTCCAGGAGTAACACATAAATTACTTAGTATGGTGTCTAGCACATGACAGATACTCAATAAATCTTAACTATATTTTCATTTAGAAGGGATATTAGATTTTGAGTTACAAAGATCTAAAAATAATGGAGTTGACTTCATTGTATTACCAATATCTTAGAATGCTTCTATTTTCTACTTTGCTGTTCTTAGTAGAAGCTTACATCCTCAGAACTACCTCATGCTCACAATATGGCTGCCATGATCCTACCTACTACACATAGGTAGAGGAAGGGAAAATGCTAGTTGTGCAAAATGGTGAAGGCCAGCTGAATCCATGCCATTTAAAACAAACAAACTAATAAACAAACATACAAAACACTTCCAGAGCTCAAACCAACAACTTTTGCTCAAATATCATTGAACACAGTCCCATGCCTTCCCTTTACTTTAGGGTAAGATGAAAAATGTATTTTAACTGAATGCATTGCCAAACCCAACAAAAACGAAATTAAGAAATAAGGGAAGTTGGATTTGGATAGGTACCTAGCAGTCTTTCCTATTGTTATTATTATGATTATAATTTTTGTGAGGTCCATGAATAAATGAGTCCTTTTTTAGTGGTTTGTTTCTCTGTGTGACTATAATGTTTCCCTTTCAGCAATGTGCTGGAGCGAGCTTATACTGGCTTTCAAGAGCCAGCTGATAAAATTTCAAGAACTTTGCACACTGGTAATTAAATGTAGCAATTATTAAAAATTAAATAATATAAACATAATTAAATAACTTACATAATAAACAGATAATAAATATTTAAAATTTTCATGCTAAAAATTTAATGCATAATATGCTAATAGGCCTTCCGGACGTCATTTCGGACATCCTTCCAGATGAAGCTGCAGCAGCGGGGGCCGAGGCAGAGGTGGTTAGGGGTGACCAGGCAGGCAGGCAGTGGTTAGGGGCAATCAGGCAGGCAGGCAGGCAGGCAGTCAGTTAGGAGCCAGCAGTCCCATATTGCGAGAGGGATGTCCAACTGCTGGTTTAGGCCCAATCTCTCTCACATCATCCAAGGGGTTCCGGATTGCGAGAGGGCGCAGGCCAGGCTGAGGAACTCCCCCCCACCCCCGCACGAATTTCATGCACCAGGCCTCTAGTAATGTATAATTATATATTTTCCTGAGGTTATGCTTATTCATTGTGTCTGTATGGTGAAAATAGTACATAATGGAAACATATAAGCGTGTGTGTTACCATGCATCTCTTCCCAATTCTGCATTTAGTGGCATCACATTGGTAGTTTCAAACTGGTCACGAAGGAGAATATTTTACCTCATGGAAGTTGACAAATACTAATATGTGGCCCCTTTTCCTGGAAAGTAGGCTGTAAATATTTATTAGCACACTTCTGCCTTAGATGAACAAAAATATTTTTAATAGTTTGCTGTATTGATGCTCGCCAGTGTAGAGCTCAGGGTAGGGACAAATTTAATGTTTTATTAACATAATCACACCCAGAAGGTTAACCAGCGAATACATTAAAAGAGGGAAGGAATTTTTCTCCCTCTATTCATGCCAGGCAACAACTCTCATGGGACCACCAGCAAGGCCTGCCAGATATTTCAGCTCTGAGCTGGAGAGAAGAATTCTTTTGTAACGAATCTCTAGGAGAGATAGGCATGGAAAGGAACTGTTACACGTTCTCCCCAAGGACTAATAAGTTGTTTTATGTCCCTGAGCTTGGAACACTCATCAAAAAAGAAAAGAGATTCTTTAAAAAAAAAGCCTGCCTCACTGATTGTCACTCTAGAGGGTAAGAAAGTAAGACATTTTGGGTAAATAAAGATGCAATGTGAAGCAGAAAATCAATGAGACAATGCACTGGGAATAATTTGAAAGGCTGATTTGCTGATGATTTTTTAGTTTCTATTATTTCAAACACATTTATGTACTTGCATTCTAAAAACTAATCTCAAATTAAAGTAGACAGATTTAATATAATAAGACACTGCTATTTGATAATTATTATGCATTCACTCTCAAAATATTTTTTTCTCAGACATATTTTGAAATGAGTGCCAAAACCATGCTGAAATATCAGAACAAAGTGATCAGTCGTGGTACTTTATGGAAATGCTTGGTCTACAGACTACATACCATCTGATAAACACCTGCACTGTAAAATCACATTTCACAGTTTGCCAAATATTTTTTAAAATATATTTTTATTTATTTCAGAGCGGAAAGGAGAAGGAGAGAGAGACAGAAACATCAATGATGAGAGAGAATCATTGACTGGCTGCCTCCTGCATACCTCACACTGGGGATCGGGCTCACAACCTAGGCATGTGCCCCAACTAGGAATCAAACTGTGACCTCCTGGTTCATAGGTTGACACTCAACCACTGAGCCATGCCAGCCAGGCTAGTTTGCCAAATAATTCATATGAGTATTGGGGAGTGCATCCTCTGGGGGAAAAATTATGCATTTTGTTTATGAAATCATATTGTTACCTACTTTGAAATTATAAGTTAATGGAATTCTTTGGTAATACCGAGAGGAGGCTTGGCTTCTAGAGAATTCTAATTCATTCTTTGGTAATGAGAAATATGACTAATTATCAAATAGACCAAAATACCAGACTTCCCTGATCACCATAATTTCTTCCTGGAAGACTGATCTACATTTGAAGCCAAATGCTAACAGAATATTCAGCTTGTAAACTACATCAGAAGCCAGGGAGCTGGGTGGTGTTTAGCCACATGTCCACCTTCTCTGTAGAGTACACTCTGACTTTCCTTGGCTGTCCATCAGAGCGGGAGACCAAGAGGTCAATTTCAATTGTTTTTTTGTGTGTTTTTTTTTCATTGTTTTACCATTTGGCTTTAGTTAAAAACTGTTTATTTTTTACATGTTAATGATATTTACTTTGTCCCAGGTAAGACACACTAATATCCTCAGATAATTCCTATCATTACTCTGAACATCTAAATGGATGTTTCAATAATCTAAATATTTCTTATATATTTGTATCATTTTACTATTGTTGAATAACAACTTCCCACAAATTTCATGACTTAATACAACACGGCATCTTTTCTCAGTTTCTGTGTTGCAGAAACCCAGGTGAATAAAGGCTTCTGCTCAGATTATCACCATGTTGCTTTTTTTTGGGGGGGGGGAATAGTTCCTCTACATGAATTCTTTTGATCAGGATTCAGAATAACAAGTTATGGTAATTGTAAGAAATAATAACAGCTGCTAGCTGAATGCCTATTATACCAGGGGCTCTACATACGTTATTTCTTCCAATCTTACCTGTGACAAAATTGAAGCTCAATTAATATCAATGATGAGTAAATGTTAAAGTGGTAAAAATTAATTGTCAATTTATTGTTCCATACCCCCACAGCTAGTAGGTCTCAGAGGTAGGGTTTCAAATGTAGCTTCATTTGAGTTTGGAGACTATATTCTCTAAATTCTACACAGTTATTAATACTCTTACCCTGATGAATTCCTATTCAACTCATCTACAAACATTTATTGAGGGCCTACTATGTGCTGGCACTGTGCTAATGATAAGGAATATAATGGTGAACAAAATATAGTCTCTGCCTTCTAGAATCAGAGCTCAAGTTTCATTCAGATTATAAATGTTCCTTATATCAAACAAAGAGCATATCTATGTTATTAGTATTATTAATACAAATTAGTAATTTTAATAATACTGCTTTATATTAAATATAACACATATGCTTCTGATATAGTCACAGTGAATAAACTTTTTAAAACTGCCATAGAATATTATAAAATTTTTATTTGGAGTTACTATAAGAAAAGGAGAAAGAAACTGTGTGTGTGTGTGTGTGTGTGCATGCACACATACAGTTGCTTTAATTAAAGAAAAATAAATTATTTGGTGAAAAATTGTTAACCATCAAATAATTAAAAATCAGTAAGCCTTGAATTACAAACATGGATTGTCCTTATGAAGTGTGTGCCTTCGAATTGAAGCAGGGTTACCCAGTTGCTAGACTGAATACGTGCTCTGGGCATGTACAAGGAGGGTGCAACACACACAAGAAAATCAATACATAACTAAATAGAACAGAGGGAGAGCAAGAGAATGATGGAGAGAGAGAGAGAGAGAAAGAGAGAAATTAATTTGACTTCAAATAATTTATCCAGAATTTTGAAAACAGAAAATTTAGGAAAAAACATTTTAATATATATGTACATGTGAGTTTTATTTAATGGTTTTTATTTAGTATTATATAAGGAGAGAAAATCAAGTGTACCATAATGTTTTCAGTGACGTGGGCTTCTAAAAACCCTAATACAGTTGGTCTTATTTAGCAGTAACTACTTGGCCCTTTGTTTCTCTTTTTGTAGATGCCATTAAAACAGAAGGACTTTTGGAGTGAACTGATATGCATCCTTTCTACACTACAGAAATCAAAATGCTAAACTTAAATTTTATTGTCTATTACAAAGAAACAACTATTGCCACCTAACGGTGGCAATGCAAATTGCAGTAGGTTCTATTAGCATCAGCAACTTTTATAAGCACATTGGATTCCATAAAAATGGTGTCAGTTCAATATTCAAATAACATTACAATAAAAATATGGCAATTATAAATATGGAAATATCTATTGATATTACTAATGCAGTATTATATAATTATAGGGCTTGGAAAAACTTTATGCCTCATATTAATACCTGACAATAATAGTTTTTTGATGAATGTTTTATGATATTACCCCTATTATAACAAAAGCACAATATAGCATAAGAAAATTATTTTTATGACTTTATCTAGGTTTTTCAATTATACTGGGAAAATGTACTAAATGCACAAGGTTAATTCCCTTGAGTTTACCATGAAATAACATCTAAATATTTGATAGTGGCTTTCTAATTATTTTTTGTTCATGTGTTTAAGTGTTCCATGAATTTTCTTTTCTTGTGGGAAATATATGTAAAATGTTTAGTTAAAACTAATGTTAATTGTATTATTAAAGATGAATTACCATAATGCCAAAGTTAGGTAATCAGTCAGTATAATGATTTAAGGGAGATGTGATAATCATTAATATTCAGGATATGCCCGCTAAAGAGACAGCCACAGAGAGTTGCCTTCCTAGTGGGATTTGTAGGTTTCTCAAATTATTGCACTGCCATGTTGGCAAATTCTATGCTGCTAGTATGTCAAGGTACTCTTGAGTTAAAGTTGCTGTTTTTAAGATGGCTGACTATATCATGTGCTTGCATTTGTTGTGTCTTGTTGACATCGGTACTCTTTGGAAGAAGAACATGGGGCAGAAAACTTGGATGAGTAATCAGAAAAGGTACTCATCAAAGTATCTGTGGGCACTGAAGGGTAGGGCAAGTGTGGAAGGCAGTGCCCAGTGGAATTGCCCTCCGTCTCTGGCACTGAATTCTTAGGGGAACCCATGTGAAAGGGAGAATCTGAGGGCAATATTAAGAGCATAGAGAGACCATTACCAACTATGCTATGCTGATGGTAAAGCGTTCAGATTTGGGGTCAAAGAACCTCCATATTGTGAATGAGAAAGGGGTTTTGTAATGAATCTAACCAGTCAGGTGACCAAAAGTGACCTCATAGAGTGGCCACAAAGAAACTCTCAACAAAATTAGAAGTAAATAACAATAAAATTAGAAAACAATAGCAAAAACATAGGCATTTGGGAAATTTAAAATGCTTATTAATGTAATTGATTGGTTAAAGAAGAAATAATAAATTATCCACATACCAAAATGGATGTCTGATAGATTTAATATCAAATAAAAAAGGCAGTTGAAGATTCATAAAATGATAGCATTTATGTAAGTTTAAACATACACATCATTATCGGGTATAAATATGTAGGCACTGGCTACCATAACATTCACGAGAATGACATAAAGCATTTTCATAGCAGTGAATACTTCTGGGAAATCAGGAAGAGTTAGAGTTATAACTGGATCTAAAACAATTTCTCTAAAAAATAGATCTGAAGCAAAAGTGGTGAAGTGTTAATTTATCTTAAATCTGGTTGTAGGAAGCTGAGCTTTTTAAAATCTTTTTTTTAAATATATAAGATAAGTTGCAATTAAAATAAAAGAATCCCACTTAAGAAATAAATCAGCAATGTAGAAATCAATGTCCTTATAGTCTGAGAAACTGTTTCTATCCTGGCTCTTCTATTTGGGAGTGTGGGGCTTTGGATAAATCACATAATTACACTGGGCCCCAGTTCCCATGTCATAGCATAACTCTGAGCATTATATAGGGCTTCTATGTTTTGTTCGCCTAATTTATAACCACCGCATGATAGATGCTCAACAAATATTTATTCCCACGTTTGTTGAATAAATGCGTGAATAAAGGAACAATCATGACCTAGAGGTCTAGAATCATAATGAGGGAACAATGCACACCCGTTCTCAATTTAGAACCCAGGAACATGTCCGATAGAACAAACAAAAGATAATCATTTCTGTGTTTGCCAAGAGGTGTGCAATGAGTCTTGCCAGGTTTTGACCTTTATCTTTTGCTTGTAGCAAATAAAACATTACTTTCTGCCACATGAGAAAGCTGCACCTTTGGTCATTATGTCTATTATTTGTCCTGATTTAAAGAAGTTTTTCAGGGTGTAGTTCAATGAGTAATTCTTAAGTGGCCTTCTCAGTAACATCTATTTCCCTTAGAAATGGTGCTTAGATCTTGGATATGATTTTGCTTGTGAAAATGAACCCTATTTGGCAACATTTAACCTGATAGTCATTAAAAGCAAGCCTTCTTTCTACCACCCTGTATCTCCCCTCTCCCCCTGCAGGGGCATGTTTCTGTTAACTATCTCTGTGCTAAATATTAAACTCCCATCACAGAACATGAAGTTTCTGAACTACCTGGTGCCAAAATAACCAATTGAAAGGTGAATAATTCAGTCAGGATGATTTTGTGGAATTCTTTAGAAGAAAATATGCTTAGTTGAAAAAAAATAATTAGCTATTTCCCTGAACTCGGCTTCTTTTTCAAATGAACTTATCAAAACCATCTGTATGTCTAGACATGGCCCAAGATAAAGTATTCCCAAAAGTATATTAAGTAATGAAAATGAACAAGTTAGAAAATGAATAGTACTTTAGGGAATATTAGTAATCCTGGTAAAAGAATTTAAGGGATGGTTTAAGTTTGAAACCTACTTAAAGTCTACATGCTTAGTACTCCAAGGTGAGCAATTTACTTACATATTAATTTCAAAAATAGTTATTTTACCATCTGGCGACAATATTTTGCAAGGTATAACTTCATTACCTAAGACCTATCTCATGCAGTTCTGAGAAATAAACTGTGGGTATTTTTCTTTGTAGAACTAAAAGGTGAGATTATTGATTTTTAAAATCTGATATATTTTACTATGTATTTTTTTACATATACTTGCTGTAAATCTTATGGAATCATAACCATGGAGGTAATTTTGATTTGTATAATAAGTAGGCTATATATGCTTAGGCTTTTATTTCAGGTCTAATACATTCTACGTTAGAGCTCTTCTAATTTTTCACAAGACCTGGACAAATACTCCCAGTTAAAGTTTACTAGAAAAGCAACATTCTTAATTTGTCCTGTTTCAGCATTGCTCTCTCACTATACCAATAGAGAGAGGTGAGGAAAAAGAAAAATGTCAACGAGAAAAGTAAGACTATGATGACACTAACGTAGGATCTGTGATCCCATGGGAAATGTACCACAGCACTTGGATCATAATTTTATTTTTTTAAATTATTTTCTTTTTCTAAACTGTTTTATTGAGATGTAATTTATTTTCTTCTATTTTGTAGGTTGTCTTTTCAATGTTTGAAATAAACAACAGGAGGTTTATAATCTGATCACTTTCCTCAACCTCAGCTTTAGTACCCAAAGGGCTCCCAGTGAGCACGCTGGTATTGATTGATTGACTACTTATACTGATTCTTACTACTATGGGCTCTTAGACTATTATCAGCCAGTACAGAATACTGCAGTATTTTAACAACCCATACCTGTGTTAACATTGGCTTTCCCCTGGGAGTGTCAATCCTGAAGGCATGTGATTGCTTTTCCCATTATTAGTTCCTACAACCTTGTCTTTCTCTCCTAAGTGTCATGAATTGTTTTTGAAGCCTTCTTGTTTTACTTCTTTGTCAGTTGTATTCAAATGAGAATAATGATATGTGTTTATCATTATCATTCATTATTTATCAAGCTCAAGCTTGGTTAAATAATTAATATTTGAATGACTCATAGTTATCCAGGTTTTTTATTTTTAGTTGTGTTTTTTTTTTTTTTTGTAAGAAAGCAGTCTGCAGAAAAGAGATTTGACTAAGAACTGAGTAAAGATCAGGATTCTGGCTCTGACATGTGGAGTGTCCAAACTGTACAGGGCCTGCCTGGGCAGGATTCAAGAGGGCTGTGCTAACCTTCAGAATTAGAATGTTGTGGGGTTTTTCCCCCTTTTTATTAAATTTATTAGGATAACACTGGTTAACAAAATTATACAAGTTTCCGTGCACAATTCTATAACACATCATCTGTACACTGTATTGTGTTTACCACCCCAATTCAAGTCTCTTTCCCTCACCATTTATCCCCTATATACCCTCATCTACTCCCCCCTCCTTTCCTGCAATCACCAACCTGTTGTCCATGTCCATGAATTTTTTCTCTTTTTTTTCTTTCTGCCCCCCCCCCCCAACCAGCCACTCTCCCTCCTGAGAGCTGTCAGTCTGCTTTCTATCTGAATCTTTATCTATTTTGCATGCTAGTTCATTTTGTTCAATAGATCCCACATATGAGTGAGATCATGTGATACTTATCTTTCTCTGACTGGCTTATGTCGCCTAGCAGACGAGTCTCAACTGGGCTGACTGGGCACTTCAAGTCTCTGCCACGTATCTGTTCCATGCCAGTAGGCTACCTCAGGAATGTCCTCATGGAGATGACAGAAGCACAAGAAGGAGCAAGGCCTCTCGAGTTGTAGACTTAGAAGCACCATACTTGCACTTCTGCTTCATTTTATTACCCAAAGCCAGGCACATGGTCAAGTCCAGAGACAGAGGCAGAGGACACTTCAAAGTTAAATGCCCAAGGGGGTGGATGCAGAGAGGGTAAAAGATCATTCAACCCATCAGCAAGACCTATCAATTCTACCTTAGAAATACTTCCCACACCTGTCCAGTACTCCTTCTATCTTATTGCTACCACCACTTCAGCTCACCATGATCTCTCTTACCTATCACCACCTGACTGCTCTGTCCAAATCTTTCTTGTCCATTCCTTCTCAGACCATTCTCAATGCAGCAACGAGAATAAACTTAAAAAGAAAACCTGCTCTGACCACTCATTTAATTAAGTCTGCCAAGTGGTTTCCTATTGTTCTCAGGATAAAGGTGAAAATCCTGACTAAGGCCTCAATTGTTTCCAATTTTCAATTGAGGGGTTATTTTAAAGCAAATAGGTAAACCTGGTGAAAGGGAGAAAGAGAGTGAAGAGGGAGTGTGGGAAAGAGAGGCTTTGGAATGGCTTCCATGTGAGGACAGCCTGGGACCCCTTTCTCAACCTCATCTCCTTCCATCCTTTCTTTCACTTTATGGTTGGAACACATCATAGTTCCCCAACTTGTACACTATTTCAAGCCTCTGCAGTCTTACTTGGACTGCTCTGTGTCCAAGTAGAGTTCTTTATCCCTCCTTTTGGTACAGATTCAAAACCCTTTGCCTTTCTCCTTTTCTTCTTCTCGGGAAGAAGAGCGCAAATTGGTTTGGCTCAGTGGATAGAGCATTGGCCTGCGGACTGAAAGGTCCCAGGTTCGATCGAGGATGAGGGAGAGGATGAGGGAGAGGATGAGGGAGAGGATGAGAGCCCTTTCCAGATCTTACCTATTGTAAATAAACTTGCAATGGACATAAGGGTGCGTACATTCTTTAGAATTAGTGTTTTGGGTTTCTTCGGATATATTCCCAGAAGTGGAATTGCTGGGTCATAAGGCAGTTCCATCTTTAATTTTTTGAGGTAGCTGCACAGTGGCTGCACCAATCTGCACTTCTCACCAGGGAAGTCTTACTCTAGGTGGCCAGAGGGGAAGTGTTAGTTTATGTACTTACTAGAGGCCCAGTGCATGAAATTCATGCACAGGTGCTGTCCTTAGGCCTGGATGGTGATCAAAGCACAAGCGTTAGGTGTGGAAGGGCAGGTCCCAGCTGACCTCTGGGCTCTGGGCAGCTCCTGGGCCTTTGGGTCCCCACACGCCCACCTCCATCTGAGTCACTGGGCCCCCACCAGGCTCCCTCAGGGCCTAGGAGCTGGGCAGCAGCCCCAACCCCTGCCACCAGCACTGGTTGCACCTGCCTTGGCCTGGCACACCTGCTCCACCATCTTGCCACAATCCTGCTCTCATTGGGGCCCATTGGGTCAGCAGCATCTCTACTGCTGCCCGCTGCCACAGCCGAGTTGCCGATGCCCACCATGTTCCGCACCACCCCCTCGTGGTCAGTGCATGTCATAGCAAGCAGTCGAACTCCTGGTAGAGGGGACAATTTGCATATTAAGCTTTTATTATATAGGATGTGTGCATGTAGGTATGTTAGTGAAATTTACCAAAGGACTTACTGAGAATCATTGGCGCCAAATGGGAGTAAGCGGCTATTAGCATCATGTAAGGAGCTTTAGATAAGCACTTCCTTCCAGGCCCTGTGTTTTGCACTGTCTCAGGCAGCGGATTCCTCTCCTTGGGGGCCTGATGACATTCGGCCCTGGGATGCAGCTTCTTTGTTTCTGCGCCTCCGTGACTGTTTATACAGAGCCCCTAGCCTTGCCATCTGTAAATACTCAAATTCGCTCCAAGTGCAGGCATTGCATTTCTTTGCTCCCTCCCAGTGTCCTTGGCGAAATGCCCGCAGGCCAGCTGCCTTTTTATTGTTGACCCCTGAATGGAGTTTCTTCTGTGGCCACCCGCAGTTCTCTCTGACCTGAGCATTCAGTGGGGCATGGCCCTTCCCAGCCTGGGTTCCTGACCTCCTCTATGTCCTGCTCTGCAGGCTGGGTTTGCTCTCTAGCACGCATGCCCCAGGCAGGAAGGGGTAGCCAGTGACTTAGCTCATGCTGGCAGGGGGAGCTACTTCCCGGCCAAGGTTTGAATTGAAGCACCTGTCCCCATCCATTTGAGGGAGGCGCTGGCTGGCATTTAGTTACATAAGTAGACGTTTCTCTCGAATGAACAGCCCAGCCACGCTACTGCTGCAAGTACAGCGAATAACAACTCACTGAGCAGATTATATTTTTTACTCCAAATGTAAGATGGAGTGTGCTGGTGATAGTTGACTTGATTCGACGATTATGTCCCTTAATTAGTTACCTGAAAACGAAGTTACTCCTGTGGTCTAATATTTTGCAATATTAACCTATGCTCCCTCTCTTCCTTAGATTTTCTCTTCCCCTTCTCCTTTCAAATAAGAATTTTTGAATCTGTTCTTATTATCTCAATAGAGGTCTACAGAAGGGCAAAAGCCCATGCTGTCTGATCAACCCTGATCTGGGTGTTTAAAAGGCAAAACCCCAGAAGCTAAAGATGAGTTGGCTAAACGTAAAAATATTTTTTTAAAATATTGGGAGAGAAGGCTCTTCGGAGACCAGCAAGAGATGAGCACCAGCAGGGGAGAGGGAAACACCAGCGACTATGCCCAGTCTATTGGGTGGGCTGGGCAGGCAGTGAAGGGAGGGTCTGCATGATCCAGTGCACCAGGCATCTCCAACACCTTCTATGGCAAAGGCAGGTCACGTCAATGGTTGCAAAGGGCCTGGTGTAAAAACCAAAACACAACAAAAATCTGCAACTATTATAAAAATGTCCAGTGGCACTCTGCCTCAGCACTTGGGGGGTTGGATGGGTCTATGGCAAACAGGACGGATGAAAGGTCAGCCCCTTCTCAGCTCCTGTGATTGTTGCCATGGGAGGAGGTGATCCATTATTGCTAGATTTTCTCACTCTTCAGAGAAGCCAGACATTTTGATTTTTTTAAGTGAACTCTCCTGACTTTTAAAAGTTTGCTAAAATGCTTTTAAGACATAGCATACGGCGGCCAAACAAACCCCATCTGCAGGATAGATGAATCCTCCACGTCTCCGATATGCAACCGGTAGTGTAGGCAGGACCTCAAAGATTCCTATGGAGGCCCTACCTGGTTTGGCTCAGTGGATAGAACGTCGGCCTGCAGACTGACGGGCACATGCTCAGTCAAGGGTACATGCCCGGGTTGCAGGCTCGATCCCCAGTAGGGGGCATGCAGGAGGCAGCCGATCAATGATTCTCTCCCATCATTGATGTTTCTATCTCTCTCTCCCTCTCTGAAATCAATAAAATTTTATTTTTTAAAAAAAGATTCCTGCCGAAACCAGTTTGGCTCAGTGGATAGAGCGTCGGCCTGTGGACTGAAAGGTCCCAGGTTCGATTCCAGTCAAGGGCATGTACCTGGGTTGCGGGCATATCCCCAGTAGGAGATGTGCAGGAGGCGGCTGATCGATGTTTCTCTCTCATCGATGTTTCTAACTCTCTATCTCTCCCCCTTCCTCTCTGTAAAAAATCAATAAAATATATTAAAAAAAAAAGATTCCTATGCCTGAGGCTGGCACTGAAGCAGCAAAGGGCTGGGCTCTGAAGGGGTCATGAAGAGAGGGTCCTGGTAATATGCTCTCTGATGACCAAGGACCAGAGACACCTGTACCACCAGTGTCTTGGCTCTGTGGCCTAATTCAAGAGTGTGAGCAAGAAGTGGGGATTCCAATGAGCAATGAGGATGTCTGTTTCACCAGCCAAGCAGGAGGAAGTTTTGAAAACAGAAATTGATTTACGTTATGGAGAAAAGGTACATGTTAATTCATGCGCACAGAATTTGTGGATTGAGATTTATCCTGCTATGCCAAGGACTGGTCAGGTATTGCTAACGATTCCTGGGTGAGCATAAAATGACCCCCAGCCTTGCAGCCATGAAACATTCCCGTAATCATCTGGCCATCTGGTGACCTAGCCATATGCTGCAAACTGTTATGGGGGAGGGGACTCCTATTCCATAGATTATCCAGAAAGATCTCTGTCATGCTTTTTTATTTTTAGCAGTTTTTCACATAATGTAAAAGTGACCCACTATAATTATGTGATTCAATAATTCTAGTAAATTTATGGAGTTCTGCAACCATCACCACAATCCAGTTTTAGAAAAGTTGTATCACTGCAGGAAGATCGCTTATGCCCTGTCTAGTCGGTTCTCACTCCCCTTCCTAGCCCTGGGAAACCGCTGATCTGCTTTTTGTCTATACATTTTCTTGTTTAGACCTTCCATAGAAATGAATCATAAAATAGGTACTTTTCTGTATCTGACATCTTTCACTTAACATGATGCTTTTGAAGATCATTCACATTGAAAGAAGTATCAGTAGTTTGTTTTTTATTATGGAGTAGTATTCCTCTGTATGGATATGCCACATTAAAAAAAATACATTCACCTGTTGATAGATATTTGGATTGCTTCCTATTTGGGGCTTTTATGAATAATGCTGCCATGAAGATTCATGTACATGTGTTTGTGTGGCACTGCCTAGCTTTTGAGAGGGAATGTTTCAACATCAGCATGAAAAGCAGAAGCTAAGGTGTGCTTGGGGAACCAGGAGAAGTAACCTGATAGGTTCTGCCAAGCATCTGCTCTCCATTGGGGTCTGCTTCAGTCTTCTCTCAGAACCAAGTCCTAATCAGGAACATTGTGGCAGGGGTTGGGGGAGAGATGAGAGTGGTTGTTATTTTAACCAAATAAAAACAGGTGGCCCTTCCCAGGGAGGATGTTGGCTCCCAAGGTGGAGGGGGAATTTGCCATTAAATTGAAGCCCTAATTATGTGCAGTCCATCAGAGGCTAACATGACTCAGCTTGGACCTTGTGGCCGAGTAACCATGAGGTATGGATCAATGAAGGAAAAAGTGAGATTTGAGATTCACTTTCTGGCACCACTTATTGGATTACATAAATGGGAATACTGGCATGATTTGCACATGGCCATAGGTTACATTTCTGTCAGTGCATCTTTAAGAAGTTAGTTTCAAGCAATAATGTGTTTGCTGTACATTGCACTCACAGAAGTCCTAGAAGTATGAGACATAAATTTGTATTATTAATACAAAGTTATAAGAATGGAATTAAGTTCTTTTTAGTCTAACATTATCTTTTTACATTTATTACACAATAAAATATATATGTATATTTTTTTAAAAAGTAAATGGCACCCAATGCAGCTACAGTTTCAAAGAATATCTTCCCAGAAGAAATACATGCACACAGTCTTATATATCCCAAAGAACCTTAAGTTTTCTGGCCTCCTGAGATCACTGTTTTCCTAACTGTCTGAATGTCTGTTCTTTAAGCTTGGTATTTCTTGGCATTCCTGGGGAGTGCATGCCCTCTCCTGGTTGTTGCCTATCACTCCACTTTGAACAGCTCTGGTCTCTCTTGTCAGGTTGACCATCTGTAGTAGAGGGAAACTGGAAAAGATAAAAACTCATTCATGGGAAACCACACCCCCTGCTCACAGCCTATGTGGTGCTTTCTCACAGTCCTGGCTCAAGCCATTCCGCCTTACCTAGCCATCTGTTCTACCCACTCCAGCAGAGTATTGAGTCTGGGTGGATGCTATCATAGAATGAGTCATCAGTGCTCTTAAGTTTGTGACTTTTCAAAAGACAGGCCAGAGGAGGAAACTCTTTCATCATTAGATGTAAAAACAAGAGGAAGATGTTTGTATTCCATAATTTGTGACTCTCAACATATGAGTATCACTGGTCTTCTCCCTGCAGATTAAGACACCTTTAAAACATCTATCTGGAATAGTTGTATGAAGACTGATTCCTACTTGTTGTTCCTCAAGTTGCTTAACGCTTTGCCAGGAGACTGCGATGCCTTATACAGCCAGGAGCCCTGCGCTATCTGGACTTGTCTACTCTGCATATCAAGTTCCCCCACTGATGTCTGCCAGTGCCCTTCTCTGAGAACCCTATGAGTCATACTGGGTTGTCAGCAGTAAACTTATTTTCAGGAGGAATCCTGATAGTCCCTATTTTCCTATGTGAATCACAGAAATCTTGTTCAAGTGAAGGGAGCATGTGGCTCTCTCAACCTCAGCTCAAGTAATGTCTTCCATTCCTACAACGCAGTCCAATTCTTTTTATTCTGTTTGATTCAACCTCTTAATGTCAACCCTTCCTTCACTTCCTTCATTAGACTCACACTGGCACTATGCCATGTGGTTAAATAATCTTACTAAAAATTAGAGTGAAAAAGCAAGGTTAGGGCTCTGATATAGGGTTATCATGAGGATTACACAAGTTAATATACAAAAGAACTCAGAATAGTGGCTGGCCATAGTAGATACTCAACCAGTGTAAGTGATGATGATAGAGATGATGATTACAACACAGAGAAACATTCTACTGAATGTTTTATTTGTTCCATTCATCTCTCTGTTCTGACACCTATACCACATGTTTTCATTTGAAAATACAACTGAATATCCGGTAAAGCAATATTTCATTTTGTTAAAAATATTTTTTATTGATTTCAGAAAGGAAGAAAAAGGGAGAGAGAGATAGAATCATCAATGATGAGACAGAATCATTGATCAGCTGCCTCTTGCATGACTCCCACTTGGGATCGAGCCTGCAACCCAGGCATGTGCCCGCCCTGACTGGAATTGAAACATGACCTCCTGGTTCATAGGTAATACTCAACCACTGATCCATAACCACCCGGCAATATTTCATTTTTTAAAGTTATTTTTTCCTGTATATTTTTACTTCCAGATGAATTTCAGAACCATTATGTCAAACACCAATGAAAGTCCTGATCAGAAGTAAAATGATACATAGTATATAAATTTGGAGAGAATTAACATGAGTACAGTATTAACTAGACCACGTATATGTCTCCATACATTCACACATTGTACTTTGTCTACCAGTAGAGATTCATTGTAATATGTCTCACACATTTCTAGACACATTTATTCATAATAGTTTTATATAATTTGTTGCTATTGTGCATTACCCATAATAATCTAAATGGTTGCTATTTGTTTTTATAAATGCTGTTGAATTTATGCATTTTCTGTACTTTAGCCATCTTACTGAATACTCTCATAGTTTCTCAATTAAATTTGAGAACCTGCAAAAATTAAATAAGAGAAAATGTGAGTCACATGCTTTTTTTTCTGGAAGGAGATACCATATTTAAAAATATATACACATACATGACATTTTTATTACTTTCATTCATCTTTTGTTTTTCTATAAGAACATTATTCTTCTAACATCAGTTTTGGCAAGAAGTTATGCCTGGCTGAAATACCATTTCAGTTAATTTTTTTCAGAAAAAATAGAGTCTGGCATAACTTGTTCTTATTTAACTCACGGTGGCTTCATTGATGGCCATTTCCTTTGCAAAGTAAATAAGTAATTCATTCTAAAACTTTCCCTAGAGTTGTTCTCAGACTCACTGGGTATATTTTGTGACTTATATGTTAATTTTAAATTACATGTATTGGGGTGACATTGGTCAACATGAACATATAGGTTTCAGGTGTGGGTTTCTATGTTACATGATCTGTATATTCCACTGTGTGCCCACCACCCAAAATCAAATCTTCTCCTTTCACTTCTCCATTATAGGTTTTTACTTTTTTGAAACCTGAATTAAAAATTACCTGGTTTTTGTTCATTCATTCAATAACTTGATCTTGCTTCATGGTGGTTGGCAGCTGTTTAGCAATTTCATCTGCAAGTTCCCTTGGCCCCTGGGATGTAACAAACCTAAGACAGGAGAGCTGAGTTGATAGGTGATATCTGAAGGTGTATTCATCTGTTTTGGCCTTCAGCTCCCTTATGCTAATGTTTTTTCCCCTGTATTTCTAGTCTAAGAATTATTTTATTTGACAGAAAGAATTTAAAAAGTAAGGATTGAACAGTTCATCATTGTCATGAATCCATTCTCAAGCAAGCTCTTTGTTGTTCTTCATCTGATTATACCTAATCATATTTATTTTATGTACTTTACAATTTTTTTAAGCCCAAGCTTTCTCTGGCCCATTTTACATATCTATTGCTATTTTCTATATTTATTCTAGGTTGCATTCCCCTTCTTCTTTCTTCCCAATGTGTTTATTTAGTGGCTGAGCTCATTATATAACTTCCTATGCAGTCATTTCAGATTCATATGAATCTCTCCTTTCCTCTGAATTGGGGAGAATTCGAGTCTATGTGAATAAATTTAATTTTTGTGTGGGTATCAACCTTCTTAAATTGAAACTTTTTTCAGAGTCTCAGGCTATGTTATTCTACCTAGATTTGTTCTGAACTTGTGAAATTCACCCCCTAAAATATAAAAATTAGATTTTATTTTTGGATTTAAATGGTATCTTATTAATATATTTTGTTGCTATCTTTCCCAATGTCCAAATGAAATACTAAGGAAATTAAAAGGAAAATATGCATATGCATGCAAACAGGCACACATACACTCTACAAGTAACAGTAAATTGATGGAATGATTCTAACAGAAACCAAATGTTCACTAACTACAATGTTGAGTGAGTATGCTGAAACATGCTTTTGGTAAGCTACCTGTGCTACTTGGCCTGACACAGTGTTAGTCTAGTCACAAGAGAGTAGATTGAAAAGAATAATCTGTCTACACCTGCCCCTATTCATAAGTTCAATGACTGGAACAACCTGTAAACTGGGCAACTAGCTCTAAGCTATTGCATGGATGATTCTCTTTGAGTAAATTATAATGCTGCTTCTACTCTAATCCCAAGACCCAATCTCATTTTTTCATATATTCATTTTTTATCACTACATCTTAGGCATAAAATTTCCAGAAAACAGCTAGACAGGAAATAGTGATGGTGGGAGAGGCTGGGAGAAAATTAGGCAGGTGATTGATCATGTTTTCCCTACATGGAGCTCTGAGGGTAGCGATAAGGGTGGCTCTGATGGTATATAATAACATGTATAAGTGATTTTTAAAATTTACTCATTATGGAATATATTGATCTCCTCATTACCTTTTAAATCTTTCCCATTTTACCTTCAACTTCTCTCTCCTTCACTCTGTCCCAGTTTCATTGGTCCCCTAAAATTCTGTAAACCCACCAATCATGTTTCCAACTCAAGAACTTGGTACTTGCCACATCCTTGGCCTATAATGCTCTTCCCAGGGACAGCTGCATGACTCACTCATTTCCTTCATACGCATTTATCACCTCGCACTAAGGCTTTCACTAATGATCCCATGAAAAATAGCCATACTATTCCTCTCACTCTGTCTCCATTTTCTCAACATTTGTCATCATCTGACATTCTAAGTAATTACCCACTCATATTGTTTTCAATTTCCCATGATGATAATTTAAGCTCCAGGGTGTCAAGGAGTTTGTTTAATTTATTGTGGGTTTGTTTGTTTTTTTTCAGAGGCTAGAGTCATGCCTGAGTAATAGTTAATGCTTTTGGGTGAAGGAATGAATCACATTATATGTTGGAGAACCAGCAATGGACATGAAAGTAGATTACACTTCCACATCTGTGTAGAATTGTACTAGATGCAGCTTTCTAAGAATATGAAAATTAGATTATGTGCTGTGCACAGCAACATGATATCCAGCTGTATATTTGAGAAGGAATTTAGAAAAGAATGCAAATAAAGTTAACCCAAGGTCATTTCACACATCTCATTGGTTGACAAATACTAAGTATGGAGGAATCTTTGTTGTAGTCAGTCATTACAGCAAAATCTCATTACAAAGAGAAGCAAACATAATTTTAAAGCTCAGAAAAAATTTTCTGAAATTAATTTACTTTGGGAACCAGAAGAATACACACACATACACATACACACAGATGTAATAGAAGAGGAGTAGAAATATATAAGAAGAGCATAAGTTGGGATAAAGATATTATTATAGAATAAAAACAGAGATTAGTAAAATAAAAATATAAGGAAAAAATGAAATGGGCACTGAATGGATTAAATGTAACTTCAACATTGAGAAATATCAATTCAGAGATAAAAAAATGTAAGGGCATCTGGCAGAGTACAGCTATAAAAGACAAAAAGAATGAGACAATGAGGAAGATGATTGATCTGAAGCAGAGAACTTATAAAGGTGACCCTGAAGAGTAATTTGTATGCTTAGAATGGTGCTGGGACAAAGCAGTTGATAAACGGTAGGAGACTTTTCTTCAGCAATTTTACATGTCAGAAGACAATGGGGTCATCTATACAATTTTGATGGAAATACAATGTGATCACCAAAATTACTACTCACTTCCAACTATTTGAAGCTGAAGACAAACATAACAGAAAGATATTTTCAGATATCCAAGAGAAAAAAACTTAAAAATTTTGATTTCTAGTTACAAAGCTTAACAAGGTAGCAAGATATATAATGAATATGGAAGTATCAGTAACAAGTCTTTGGTATTGTTACTGAGGAAACTTCAAATTGACTAATATTGTGATAGAAGTCATGTCCTAAACGAGGTCATGTATAATGAAAAGGTAAAGAAATTTGACCTTTATCTTATAGCTCACAAGACTACCCCCTCCCCCAGGACTTTAGAAGGCAGTTGCAAATCCAGGTTGCACCTGTGCTTCTGACCAAGAAGCTATAGATTGGAGGTTCCAATGGCTCCCTCTTCCTTGGGTTCCATTAATTTGCTAGAGCGACTCACCAAACTCAGAGAAACATTTTACTCACTAGATTACCAGTTTGTTATAAAGGGATAAAATTGAGGAATAGCCAGACGGGCTAGATGCATAGAACAAGGTGTGGGGAAAGAGTGCAGAGCTCCCATGCCCTCTTGTGCACAAATCTCAGGTGTTCACTATCCTTTATGCTATTTTATTATCTAGTTTAATTTTTTTCTGTTTTCTTTATTGTATCTGGGAATTTCAGAACAGGTGAAGTATCTCTCAAGTGACAAATTCCCCTATTGCCATCTTTTCTTTTCTTTTTCCCACAGAGGAGGCATCAAGCTTTCACTGACCATAACCAGAGTGGGTGATCCCCTCAGCAGAAAAAAAAAGATATAGCAGTTTCCCTATTTCACAACAAACCTAACTTCAAAAATAAAAGAAACAGTTGTAGAAGTTGTTTCCCTTTTTGAGTGTAATAAACGTAATTGGTTTCTCAAAGAAAGGAGAGCTTAAATAGATATAGAAAAGCATGTGAGTATTTTAACTAAAATTGTTCTTATTTTAATATGTACATGTGGGTGTAAAAAATAACAGATAATATACATAGTGGTCTCTCCTTCAATTCCTGGAACAGAGCTCTAAATCCCTTTTAATTTCCTAAGTAATAAGAACAGTAGGGGCATTTCTTATTTTAATATTTATCTTTGACCTCATTTCTGAAACATGATTCCCAACCCTTGTAAATTCCTAATCAATGAGACCACTAGTAGCCTCTTTTATTTTACTGAGGTGACTCTGGGTGGGCTCCTGGATGGTGGCTGCTCACAACAAAGACCAAGCCATGATTAGAAGTTTGGTATTTTCAGCCTCCCAACCACTCTGTAGAGAGGGGAGAGGGACTGGAAATGGAGTTAATGATTGATCATGCTTACTTGAGGAAGCCTCCATAGAACTCCAATAGCATGAGTTTGGAGAGCTCCCAGGTTAATGAATATATCCACACCTGGAGGGTGATGCATTCCACCTCCACGGGGACAGAGTGCCTGCACTCCAGATCCTTCCAGACCTCACACTTATCTCTTCATCTGGCTGTTCATCTGTATAATATATATATATATCCTCTAGTGTCCTCTTGGGAGTTCGACTGATCGGGAGTTTGATTGCTTGCTATGATGTGTGCTGACCACCAGGGGGTGGCGCGGAATGAAGGGAGGCCCTGGCAGATGGCCGCAGCCACTAGAGACCCTACCCGTACACAAATTTTGTGCACTGGGCCTCTAGTCCTTTAATAAAGTGGTAAAAATGTGTTTGCTTAAGTTCTGTAAGCATCTCTAGCTAATTAAACCTGAGGAAGGGGTTGTGGGAACCTCTGATTAATAGCCAAATTCAACAGAAGGTGTAAGTGGGGACCTGCTACTTTTGATATGAAGTAAGGTGGGAACAGTCTTGTGGGACTGAGCCCTTAACTTGTGGGATCTAGCACTATCTCCAGGTAGACAGTGTTAGAATCATGTTACATTGTAGGACAGCCAGCTGGTGTTGTGGAGAATTGCTTGGTGTGGGGAGAAACCTCCTCAGATATGGTGATTGCAAGTATCAGAAGTAAAGTATTCCATGTGAGTAGTAAAGGAGACACACAGGAAAGGAAGATATAGGAGGAAAAGACAACTGGGTTGTTTTTCCCATACAAGGTGATTTGTGCTTTCTTTCTACATTTTTATATGAGAATATTAACCAGGATGTCTCTTAGAAGCAGATGGATGCAGTAATATTTATTTACTGCCTATATTAATTAATGGCTAAATTAATTTATATATTTATATATACATATATATGTTATTGTTCATGTAGTTTGGAAGAAGAAATGAAAGTCCAAATGTGATTGGAAATTTATTCAGGATCACAGAATTATTAAACAGCAAAAGAAAGATTCATTCTCAGATCTCTTCAACAAATTTCTATCACAGTTCCCATAACTCATTATAAAAAATACTTACATTTATGCCCAACTGGTGTAGCTCAATGGTTGGGCATCAACCTATGAACCAGGAGGTCACGGTTGGATTCCAGGTCAGGGCATGTGCCTGGGTTGCAGACTTGAGTCCCAGTGTGGGGCATGCAGGAGGCAGCCCATCAATGATTCTCTATCATCATTGATGTTTCTCTCTCTCTTTTTTTTAATTGTTTTATTGCTTAAAGTATTACAAAGAGTATTACATATGTCTCCTTTTTTTTCCCCGCCCTTGACAATCCCCTGGCCTCCCCTACCCCCCAGTGTCTTCTGTCCATTGGTTATGCTTATATGCATGCATACAAGTCCTTCGGTTGATCTCTTACCCCCCCAATTCAGCCCCCCAACCCTCCCCGGCCTTCCCACTGTAGTTTGACAGTCTGTTTGAGGCTGCTCTGCCTCTGTATCTATTTTTGTTCATAAGTTTATAATGGTCTTTATTATCCATAAATGAGTGAGATCATGTGGTATTTTTCCTTCATTGACTGGCTTATCTCTCTCTCCCTCTCCCTTCCTCTCTGAAATCAATAAAAATATTTAAAAATAAAAAATACCTACAATTGAAAGAACCCTTGAATTTATGCTAAAAATTAATCAATTATAGTAAATATTGCTATCTTTTCATTCTAAATACATTCTTTACAAAATTTTATTGTTGGAAGAAGTTGAAGAAATTCATTTACATGTGCATTTGCTCTCAGAAGCATTGATACATTAACTCTAAGCTTGACTCTTCAGTCAACACATGTATAGCAAGTGCATAACAGCATAATGGACACACATCTTATAGTGTTTCTTTGGAGAAGCACTCATTTCACTTCTTTGAGAGAGAGAAACAGATTTAAATTCCTTTACTACATTTTTAAACATCCTTCTACAACTAAATGATTTGGTTCAATTTCCCCAAATTATTGTGTTATAATTTTAACAGTGTCCACTGACTTTTGCCCTCAGTGAAACAAAAGGTTCTTTCAAGGAACTGGCAACAACAAAAAAAGAATTACTGGTAATAATATTTTGGTTCATTTTGTTATAACAAAGATTTCATTTATGCTTCTTGTTGATAGCTTCCTCAAATTCCATCCAAAAAGAAGTCAAATGATCCAGCTTGTTTTGGTGAAAATATATGTGTAACTTTAAAAAATCAGCTGTTTCACTGAATAGTCATATTTGATCAGATTTGGGTCTTAGAATGCAAAGAAACATACCAGTCATAAAATTGGAAAATATCATGAAAAAGTTTAAAGGTGAATGAAATAACATAGCCCAACTCCTCTACATCTAGGTAAAGCTGCCACCATGGAGCTTCCCGCTACACCTGCCCAGGTAAAGATGCAGAGCTCGGGTGCAAAGGCCAGAACCAAGGATGATTCTTTCACTGTTCTGATTGATGCTTGTGAGGATGGAAGTTCAAGGCCTAATTATTCTCCTTTTTAAAATGTAAGTATCTGCTCAAAAATTTTCAGAACACTTATTTATAAAGATATATGTACCCCTATGTTCATTGTAGCATTATTCATGGTAGCCAAGACATGGATAAGAGCGAAGTGTCCTTTGATGGATGATTAGATAAAGAAAATGTGGTACGCATATACAAAGGAATACTACTCAGCTATAAAAATGGTGAAATATTACCATTTGTGACAACACAGATGAATCTTAAGAGTATCATGCTAAGTGAAATAAGTCAAAATAAAAATGATTAAGAACCATATGATTTCACTCATCCTATATAATAAAAGCCCAGCGACTGAAACAGTGGAACAACCAGAATGATCAGAGACCAGAACAACTATGACCCCTCGCCTGGGATGGCCCCGCCCCCCAGGGAGTGGTTAGAGGTTATCAGGCAGGCAGGCCAGTGGTTAGGAGCAATCAGGCAAGCAGGCGAGTGGTTTGGGGTGATCAGGAAGTCAGGCAGAGGTGGTTAGGGGCGATCAGGCAGGCAAGCGAGCAGTTAGGAGCCAGGGATCCTGGATTGCAAGAGGGATGTCTGACTGCCGGTTTAGGCCCTATCCATGGGATCGCCTAAACCGGCAGTCGGACATCCCCCAAAAGGTCCTGGATTGAGAGAGGGTGCAGGCCGGGCTTAGTGACCCTCCCCGACCCTGTGCATGAATTTCATGCACCAGGCATCTAGTGTAAAACATAAAACAGAAAGCAACAAATGAACAAATAAACATAAATATAGACAAGAGAATGGTGGTTACCAGAGGAGAAATGGAGATGGGGGTAAGATAAAGCGGGTAAAGGAGGTCAAATATATAGTGACAGAAGAGACGAGACTTTGGTGGTGAGCATACAATGCAATAAACTGATGGTGTGTTACAGAATTGTACACCTGAAACTTATGTGATGTTATTAACCAACATTACCCTTAATAAATGTCAAAATGCAAATGTCGACCCTTTTACCTTATTAGAATACAAACTCAAGTCCCCAAGAACTTTGCCCCTGGCCACGTCTCAGACCTCACCTCCTTCCCTCTCCCACCTCTCATCAGCTCCCACCACTCTCAAACACACAAGGCCTGCTCCTGTCCCAACGACTTTGCAGTTATTGTATTGGGTGTCTGAAACTCATTTCCTCCCATAGGCTACTTAGTTTGCTCCCTTAATTCCCTTAGTTCCCTGTTTATGTCACCTCATTAGAGAGGTCTTTCTCAAATAGACAGTTTAAAATAGGATCTTCTTTCTTCCCATTGCTTTGTTCCCTTGCATTACTGTTCTTTATACTCCTTGATTACCAGCTTGCATATGATGTGTTGTTTGTTTATTGTCTCTCTGCCTCTATCAGAATTGAAAGCTCCAGGAGAGGGGGGTGCATTCATTTTATTATGTTTTCCACAGCTATGCCCCTAGCACTTAGTAGGATCTCAAAACACTGATTAAAGAAATTGTTAAATGAAATTAGCTACACATGCTTTTTTTACTTCAAGCATCCACAGTGATCAACTGAATGGTTTTATTATTTAATGACCAGGAAATGGAGATGAAGGATAGAGAGTTTAGTGAGTGGAAAATTTTGAAGCGCATTTCAGAGAGAAGAGATTTAAGGCACACCCAGAACTTGGATTATCCCAAGAAGAGCGAGGAGCCTGAAGTTACACTGTGATCACTAAGTCAGGCTTCTACTTTATCCACAATTTTTCACTGACTTCTATTGGTCTCCTGTTTCCTCTTTTGAAGATTTAAGCTTTAAAATTATGAAGTTAAACTAATACCATTTCCTTTTAAAAGGAAACAAACACCATTAACCTGCTTAGATTAACTCTAGAAACGCCTATTTAGAAAATGATTTTTGGGTGCTGTTTCATTGTTTTTTTACTATAGCTCCCATATAATGGCTTTTAACTTCTCCATACAGAAAGTGCTTACTGGGATTAATTTATAAAAATCTGATCTGATTCTTGGAGCTTTATAACACTGATATTTTTGTTCAGGAAAAAAGAATATGAGCTAGCTAAGAATAATAATGTGAAAGATAGAATGTGGTGATAGCATACTATTATTCACTTAAACATCTCTGAAATCATACTTCCTTTATTATTTTTGTGATGCCAAAAATATGCCTACCATTATAAGAAATGTCTTATCTGTATCTTGTATGTTTTTACGAATAAGATAGCTGTGTTCTGACTTGCTGTTCTATTTCATTGTGCTGAACTTAAGGTTTTCAATCTTCCTTTATAGAAGCAGAGAGTGCTGCAATAGTTTATGCTTTTAGAGATTTTACCCTTAAAGGCCTTATATTTTATGAGGAAATTAATTTATTACATATATAACAAATTAATTTCCTCATAAAATATAATGTATTTTTCATATTCAAGCATGTTCCTTGTTTTATAATATTTTATACATTATCTTAAATGTATAAGTTGTCAAAAGCTTAGCAAAGAAGTGACAAATAATTACATTATTGTTCCTTCAGAGTTTAAACTAATACCACAGACATAAATATTTATTCCCACAATTTAAAAAATATATATCTGCTCAATAAGACCTCCTCAAAATTTTCACAATGTTATATTTAGAGGTACTGTGAGTGAAAAGAGGTTTTATTTTCATTGTGACTCACCACCATGAGGCAGCTAAGGGCAACATTTTATTGCTGAATTTTCTAGGAGGTATGATAACAATAAAGTAGACTGTAGTTGAATTCTGAACATGAGCAAAACACGAAAAAAAGATAAATTTAGTAAATTCACAGTTGTTTGTATGGAAAATAGTACATTAATAAATAAATAATAATGTAAGAATAAACTCTATGCTTACAACTGTAAACCTACCTTTGCCCCACAGCTAGATATGTAACCATGTGAAACACATGTAACACCTTCAAGAACCAGCTTTTTAGACAAATGGGCATTTGGCTCATGATTAACTAATGATATAGTCTCTGCCCATGAAACGTAAAATATCTACTAGTAAGTGGTTCCTCAGCAGTTACTGCCATTGTGCATAATGCTCTACTCTGTAATCCAGCATCTATGTCTGTGCAGAGTCTTGCTGGGAAAGAAATATAAGTGGCAATTATATCTCTTCCCATGGCCCAATGTCAGGCCCTGGTTTTGGCAAAGCCCTCCCTCTTAACCCATATGCTCTAGAGAATATAGATGTGGATCCTTTTTCTAAAAATGTTTCAGATGCTTGGACAGGATCATTTCCAAGTTAACTTCTATCTTTATTTCTGGTTTTATGCTCAGTTCTCTATAGATGCCCAGTTGCTTTAACTGAGGTAGCTTATATTTGAAGTGGAAATTGGCAGTAACATCTAGTTCAGCGGTTCTCAACCTGTGGGTCGCGACCCCTTTGGGGGTTGAATGACCCTTTCACAGGGGTCACCTAAGACCATCAAAAAACACATATATAATTACATATTGTTTTTGTGATTAATCACTATGCTTTAATTATGTTCAATTTGTAACAATGAAATTGGGGGTCACCACAACATGAGGAACTGTATTAAAGGGTCGCGGCATTAGGAAGGTTGAGAACCACTGATCTAATTAAAGAAGTCTCCTTGCCCTAACTGGTTTGGCTCAGTGGATAGAGCGTCGGCCTGCGAACTGAAGGGTCCCAGGTTCCATTCCGGTCGGGGGCATGTGCCTTGGTTGCGGGCACATCCCCAGTGGGAGGTGTGTAGGAGGCAGCTGATCGATGTTTCTCTCTCATTGATGTTTCTAAGTCTCTATTCCTCTCTCTTCCTCTCTGTAAAAAGTCAATAAAATATAATTTTAAAAAAAGAAGAAGTCTCCTTGTATATGGACTTCATTTACTTCCAGCTGAAGAAACAACAACAACAACAAAAAAAAGGAACAAGATGAAGAAAGTCTCAAAGCCCTAAAGGCAAACTTGTAGAAATGTCTGTTAAGAGAAGACAAAATCACAAGAGATTTATGCTCATTAGCTTTGCTTTCTTTTTCTGCTTCTGTGAGGCAGACAAGATAATTTAGCAGAGCAGGGCGCAGGTAACTAAAAGTAAATAGTTCATCTTGCTCTTCTCAGAGAAAGCCTTCCTGTGGTGTAGGAGGAAGGATGTAATGGGGAGGAAAAGCTAAGAGAAACATCTAAGATTGAGCTTAATGCCCAGCTGGGTAAAATTCTAGGGATAGTTCTAGAATGCTTGCAGATTTTTCTGTGCATGTTTGCAGATACAATTGAGGACATAAGAGGAAAGAAATAAGCTTCAAATGCAATGAAAGGCAGAAAAAAAAATGAAACTATGCGGAAAAGCCTTAGGAATTATAGATAGCATATAGAGCCTAAGAAAGTTAAAAGTGGTTAAGTGGGGGTTATGTTTTCTTCTTAGAAGAGAAGTCATAAATGTGAAAAAGTAATATGATATGGAGGTGAGGTGGTGAATTAAGAAAGGCAAATTGCGCTCATATTGTTCAAGTAATGTTACTGAGGCATCAATGCCACCTGGTGGCCAACATCAACTTTAATTCTAGTTGCTTCCTGTTTTAGGAAGAGGGTACCAAAACTGTTTTAAAAGGAAGACATAAGGAAATAAACGCACCACCAATGCTCCCCCAATGACCTCTAATTTGTGCTCTCTTCCAAGGCAATCCTACTGGTAGGAGCCTGTGCAAATCCCAGTAGGTACTTATCTCTTTTGGAAGAGAACAGATTGCTTCATGATGATAGCATTTTGCACTTTTAGTTACATATCAGAGTACTTTTTAGAAAAATAAACATCATTCCCAAGTTCATGCTAATATTTGTACCAATTCAAATAAAATATTCCAGTATTTTTACTTAAACTTCTTGTTTTTATATCTCTTTTCCATTCCTCTGAAAACCTCTTGGCTCATGAAACCATGAGCCAATACTATTTCATACTATTTGTCCTGCTTTAACATGCATATTTAATTGGAAGCCCCATATAGAAAGTTAAGCACTCCGTTTTTCTTGTAAGACATTCAACAACCACTTGACATAATTTCACTTCTTTTCCCCTCACTGCATGATTTGATGAGGTGCTTTCTTATAACTGCTCTGTACTAAGAGACAGTCAAGTGACTCTCAGTCCCAGGCGCTGAAGGAATGGTACATTGAGAGGCGTGGAAAGAATGTAGAGACAAAGAATGAAAGAGAATTTCTTGCAACTTATATCTTTATTGTCTTGGTCTCAAAACCTTGGCACTGGACAAAACTGCCTATAGAGCTACTGCTTATATTGATAACAAGTTGTCTCCTTAGGGTTTCAACCATTGTTAATCAGATTGCAGAAAATCTGCCTTCACAGTGTTAATGGGTAAAATCATCATGTTTGGTGGAAATGTTTCAGAAAACGACATAACTTCAAAATCACCAACCCTAAATATCACAGAGTATAGCCAAAAAAGACAGTGTTTTGATACTCCTGTAAATGTAACTTAAGAATGATAACTCCTAAATATTTTAAAGTATAGCATAAAAGGAAAGCATTTTGATACTTCAAAGTCTGCATTTCTTTCAAAGGATATAAAACTCAAAGGTATTAATAAACTTTGACCAAGAATAGTTACCTACTCTGAAGCATTAGAATTATAATAGCCCATATAAGACACACTTCTAGTCAGCCCTCTTTCTCTAAGAGTTATACAGAAATTTTCAAGACATGTTGTCAATTTTTAAAAAAATTCTCAGTAACAAAAATTATGTAGGCTCAATTTTTAAACTTTTTCCTGAGTTATATTGACCTTGACACATAAAAGTGATTGTTAAGCACAGCCGACATGACTCAGTGGTTGAGTGTCGACCTATGAACCTGAAGATCACAGTTAGATTTAGGAACATGCCAATGTTGTAGGCTCCATACCCAGTGGGGGGCGTGCAGGAGGCAGCAGATCAAAGCTTTGGTGCTGAAATAAGACTTCTGGCACAGCCTAAGTTTATAGTTCATTAATCATTTAATCTTGATGTGAATCAGTTTCTTAATACTAAAGAAATAATAAAAAAAGAAATAATAAGAGTATCTCAAATATTTGTTTGAGAGTTTAAAGTACAACCTTTATTCCAGCACAGAGTAAATACTCAAAGAATATTGGCAATATCAGCTAAGATATAATAAAATGATAAGATTATGGAGAAAAACTCTCTACTTAAAAACGGTGGTTGTTAGAGCAAGGACATTTTGAAAAAAACTCAAGATGAAAGGACACATCCTTGGGATATTTTCATTCACGTGATTCCCCTCCCATCTAAACTGAGATCACACTATGTCCCAAAGTGGTGGCTCTCCTAGTTGTAAGAGGAACTCAACTAGCCTTTGAGGCAAGTAGAGGAGATTTCTCTGTTAAATGAGGCCAGAAAACTCTATCACTTTAAATGGAAATAATAACTAACTCCAAAGCAGTAACCAAATAGAATGCTGCAGTTTGAAATGTCTGTTCCATTTAAATTTAGATGTTTCAAATGCTTATATTTTAAATCTTAATACCCTGAGATAATTTTCTCTCAAAATCCTTCAGTACAAGTGGAGAGTGAATCTAATGGTTGAGGAAACCCTTCACTCATCCCTTTGACTTTAGTTGACATTGGTACTATCCAAGAAATAACCACTTCAATATTTGAAGCCATAACTTAGCATATGGTACTACTTCACACAGAGGGTAATGTTAAGACATTTCTCTTTCAATAATAGAATAACAAAAATTTCAGAGAGGTTTGCTGCATTCTTACCTAAGAACAATATTCAAACATAGGCAACCAGAGAGCCATTTGTCAAAAAACCTCCCAATTGGACTTTACTCCTAAGAATCAGGTTGTTCTTAGAAGAATTAGCCTTAAAACCAGACAAAGCTAATTTGTATTTAAATCTCTAACTTTTAAACTGTGCAAATTTGAGCAAGTTATTTAGTCACTAAATGAAAGGGAAATTATGCTGGCTACTATATTAGGTTGTACAGGTGAGAATAAATGAGATTATAGGTGTAAAGCTCATGGTAGAGGGCCTAGCAAGTTTTACACATCGATCAGATGTTAATTACATCCTTTTCTACCCATAAGCTAGCAACATGAAGTGAAATATTTGTAAATTGAAGGACATTACAAAACATATTCTTTAAAAATCATCACATAACTAAAATGGGAAAGAATATCTCCACTCCCTTGCTAGCCATTTCTTGAATAATCCAAGTCCCCTTCTGTCTGCCTGGCTTACATACTCCTTCCTGTGGAAGTTTTTCTCCACTCCTATCCCTGAGTGAGTTGATCACTTCATACTCTGAACCACAGTGGGGCTTATTTCTACTAATCTTTGGGTTTAACCTGTACTTTTCCTTTCATTGATTGTTTTATGTCCATGCAACCTTAGCTGACAAAATAATCCTATATAATAAAGAGGTAATATGCAAATTGACCATCACACCCTCGTACAAGATGGCCGCTCCCATGTGGCCACAAGATGGCCGGCAGGGGAGGGCAGTTGTGGGTGATCAGGCCAGCAGGGGAGGGCAGTTGGGGGTGACCGGGCCTGCAGGGGAGGGCAGTTAGGAGTGAACAGGTCAGCAGGGGAGGGCAGTTAGGGGAGACCAGGCCAGCAGAGGAGGGCAGTTGGGGGCAATTAGGCCTGCAGGGGAGCAGTTAGGCGTTGATCAGGCTGGCAGGGGAGTGGTTAAGGGGTGATCAGGCTGGCAGGCAGAAGTGGTTAGGGGCAATCAGGCAGGCAGGCAGGCGAGCGGTTGGGAGCCAACAGTCCCGGATAGTGAGAGGGATGTCTGAATGCCGGTTTAGGCCCAATCCCACAGGTTTTGGGCCTAAACCACCAGTCAGACACTCCCCGAGGAGTCCCAGATTGGAAAGGGTGCAGGCTGGGCTAAGGGACACCCTCTCCTCCCTCCCGCCAGTGCACAAATTTTGTGCACAAGGCCTCTAGTGTATTTATAAGAATCATTTTCCAGCCAGTTGTCTGTAAGTCAGAACTCAAATGGCTACCGAAACCATATCAAATGTAACTGTTCATGCTGGCAGCCAGGGTACAAGTTGTATTGCATCTGTAATATAAAACACCATACAAATCTTCTCTTCATGATCTTGGATCACGGCATGTTTTTGTGAATACCTATTTAGTCTGGCTTATCTACCACTGGGGAACAGTGATGTCATAGAATCAGGCTACAGCCTCTTTCTATATCATTGTGAGAAGAGTGATAGGCTGTCCATAACCCAATGGTTTCAAAACAGCCATAACCCACGTTAAGAAATCCATTTTACCTTTTAGACTACTACACGCACATGCACACACACAATCACTTGTACAGGCACATAAATCAAACAAAAATTTCACAACGCAAGATTTTCTTTTATAACGTGTGAGGGATTCTGTCTACTGTAATACTATTCTCTTTTATTCTATTTGATATTTTATGCTGGATATGGAAGACTAAATTAATTTCTTACATTGCCTGAGAATTAGAGAGTACTTAAAGGCACATTGAATACCATATCATTTTCTCCTCCCACAAATGTTTGCATTCTTGTATAAAATCTTCCACATGGGGTTTGCCTTGGCATTGAGCTTCTCAATAAAATGCCTGGATGTTGCAAGGTTTAAAAAAAAGATTGCAGACATATAAGTCAAATAACTAAGGAATTCTTCTTTAAATGAAAAAATGTTAGTTATCAGGGTCATAATTTTCCAAATTATCGATGCAGCCTTCTAGTTTTATTCCTGACTAGCACTATGCTGGCCACCAGATGCCTCCTACCCACATTACACCAATTACAAATTTGTTTTTATAATGAATGTTCACTTCATAAGCATGATGCATGAAAGATACACTTCCTGTGCTGTTCTCCACAGGCAGCTGGGGAGGAAAAGGCTGATTCTTTATACAAAGTCTCCTTGTTGTCAGGACGTATGGTCTGTAGTTTCCAGACAGGGTGTCACCTCAGAAGTTGGCAACAAGGTACAGGAAAATGTCAGCCTTTGCTACTGAACTTAAGTGAAGTCTACTGCTTAGAGCAGTGCAGCCCCTCATCCAAAACCTAGATGGCTTTGTTATGTGAGCTTACTGACGGTGGGACAACGATATCTTCATAATTCAAAGGCACAGGTAGCTTTCATGTAAAAAAAAAGTCTAGCTGCATAGCAGAAAGCAGTGGAGAAAGATAATGACTGAAAAAGTACCAGTGTCTTGAGCAGAACTACAGGCTCAATATAAGTAGCATGCTGCCTTTTCTGTTTTTCAGGGTAGCAGGGAAGAAGAGCCTAACCCTTAGCCTGATGGCATTTCTCATTAAACTAGTCTCAGTCTCTTTGTTCTGACTTTAGCATTCTGAAAGAACAATTTCTGATGTGGATGGTTTCTGACATAGAACATTCTAACTCCTTGACAGTTCTTTATTGGTACAAGTTAACACAATAGAATACTGGCTGATAAATTGAAGACCATGGATTTTAAAGAGGCTAGGAAACTTTAAGAGCACTTCAATGCCTCTCTTTTATAGATCTGGAAATTGAGAACCAGAAGGTGATGTGACTTTCCAAAACCATGGATTGAAAATTAATCTATGAGCCTGTTGGCATGGCTCAGTGGTTGAGCATCGACCTATAAACCAGGAGTTCACGGTTTGATTCCCGATGTGAGGCATGCCGGAGGCAGCCAATCAACGATGCTCTCCCATCATTGATGTTTCTATCTCTCTCTCCCTCTTCCTTCCTCTCTGAAATCAATAAAAATATATTTTTAAAAATTAATCTATGAGATATTCTCCCCACAGTAGATTACTCTAAAGTAAATGGAAATATGAAGTCTTCTCACATTTGATTATTCCAGTTTCACTGGGGAAAATGTCATGAATAAACATGCAAATCTGATGTTTCACCCCATTAAAACACCACCAAAGGATAGCCAGCGAGCACAATTTGAGAGACCAGAATTTTGCTTTGAGGTTGGAGAAATCCAAGTGTAATCCAGATGTGTGCCATTATGAAATCTGTATGATTTATCTAAACCTCCTTTTTTATATTTAAAATGAGAATAATAGTACATTAATGATAACTAACCCATTTTTAAGGAAATGAATAAATATACAGTAGGTACCCAATAAATGTTATTATTACAATATTTTATTGTATGTTATGTCTGAATTCTTTATAAATGTAAGTCAGAAGTTAGACCTTGTCCTTATGGTGGAGTCCAGGTAAGACTAAATGAGCTACTGTAGCAATTTTCAACAGCCTCACTTGGGAGTTTGTTAGAAATGCAAATTTTCAGGTTCCATCCCAAACCTCCTGAATCAGACACTCTGGGGATAGAGTCCAGAAATCTGTGTTTTAAAAAGCCCTCCAAGGGATTCTGGTGAATGCTAAGGTTTGAGAGTACTGGTTTACTGGATTCAGGTAGGGTGGAGATGGAGATAAACGGGAAAGGCAGTGGGATCCTATCAGGGAATCCAATTTGAAGGCAACTTCTCATCCAAGAAGACTGGGCAGGCATGAAAAACCAGTTGTGAGGTAAAACATCAGTCACAAGATGAAATAGGTGTGATGAAAGAAAGAAAAATGCCTTAAGTCAAGAGACATTCCATCTCTAGGGCACCCCAGTACAGAATGGAGATAATGGGGAAGATGCTGTAAGCTCTGAGCCCCAAAGCTGCCCAATCTCAAATTACCTTAAACCTATTAATTCTATTAAACTCTAACTTATCTTAAACAGATTCTACATGGAGCATCTATGTTGAGTAAATCATTGACCTGCTCAGACTGAAGGTTTGTGGAATAGGCTTTTGTGACTTGAAAATCCAACCCTAGTAATTTCCTTCTACATTCTCATGATTTCAACAATTGTTCTTAGAAAGGAACTTTGGGCTTTTTAGATCAGGAGCAGGAGTGGAAATACACACTTTAGCCTGGTTTAGCCCCTGATTATTGGCCAAAGATGCTGCAGTTACAACAATCAGCAGTGATGTACCCAAACTACATCCACTGGTAGGAAGACCAATCGCATTACTCTATAGTCACCAGACATTTGTTATATTCACATTCTGCTTTTTGTCCACCTGCATGTATGCTGTGAATAAAGGGGAACAGATGTGTACCTTCCATTCTGCACAGCATCGTATGGACAATCTTGTGAAGTTATGCTTCGGAACTAAATCTGCAACTTCCGACAGGCAGAAATTTAGTCCCAACTTCTTTTTTTTTAATATATTTTATTGATTTTTTTACAGAGAGGAAGGGAGAGGGATAGCGAGTCAGAAACATCGATGAGAGAGAAACATCGATTCAGCTGCCTCTTGCACGCCCCCTACTGGGGATGTGCCCGCAACCCAGGTACATGCCCTTGACCGGAATCGAACCTGGAACCCTTGAGTCAGCAGGCCGACACTCTATCCGCTGAGCCAAACCAGCTAGGGCATAGTCCCAACTTCTTTATGCAAAGACTGGAGTCCTAGCCATCCAGTTTTCTCCTACTGCTTTTCAGTGTAGTCTCTGGATCCAGCCACTTGAGACCCCCCCTACATGGCCCCTCATCCAATTTCTGTTTTCTGTTCCATCTAAAGTATTTTCTACTTCAATCAAGCCACATCCTTGATTCCCTTCAGTTAATTCACTCATCCAATCAATACATATTCATTGTGTGCATAATTAGTATTAAACACTGTCAAGTTATTGAGGACTGAACAAGTCTTGTTTCTGTCCCTGCTTTGGCTTAGAGTCTAGTGGTGGGGGACAGACAAGGTGACAGGTATTCCCAATATGGTGTGAGGAGTTTATAAGCTCTTAGAGGACAGAAACTTTGTCTTATGTCACGGACATCACACACAACCCTCAGCACACCTGTGCTGCCCACATAGTTAGACTTTGCCTCAAGGTGATAGTGAGTGAACTGATACCTGGGAATAGTAAATTCTTGTCTGAATTTGTCCTTTGTTTGGAAGGAATAGCCATGAAAGTGGAATGTCTAAGGAAGAATTTTTTTTCTGAGAAGTTTTGTAATGACATGAACTAAAATCAGAGGATAGAAAGAGAATGAGAAAGCATTTGTGGGCTGACTCAGGAGAACCTCAAATAAGAGGTTCTCAGACAGAAACAGCAATTCCCAGAACGCATGGCAAAGGATGGTCTCTCAAGTCATCCTTTCTGGTTTGGAGTCCCTGGCATGTGACACAACCATGCTGCCCTTTGCCCCATTCCCTTGAGGGAGAGCTCACCCTGCCTTCCCCCCCTCACAAAAGATCTCTGACCTCCCATTGCTCCTACCATTGCTGGAAGCACTGTGTCTCTCTCAGCACAAATGCAGCTTCATGTTTTGTGGCTTCAGTGGCCACACTGTTGACTAGATGGTAAGAAATTATATTTCACACAGTGGTTATTGTTATGTTAGAGGTTCTTACTTTCAGTGATCATAAAAATGAGTAATAGGATTCCCAGAGCTTAAAAATCAATGACACAAAGCACATCTAATTGAAAAAGAAACAAATTCTCTCCTGCGTGTCCTTTGTCATGGGATCTCATTTGTTTTCCCTGTAAATCTTCAGATAAAAGAATTATTGAAGTGTATGCTGCCAGGATATGCTTGAGTGTGCTAAATCTACTGATGCAGTATACAAAGCAGTCAAAGGAAATGATGGTATCAGTACTATGGACTGTGTTAATGCAAACTGTTAAGGTCACAGGGAATTTTTGTGTGGCTCTAATGAACTTGGAAATTTTTATTTTGGCAGACAATTGGCAAAGCTGATTTTTACATGTAAGATGGTAGGCTGGAGTTTTGAGATAAGCTACTCCAGTCTACCATCTTACATGTAAAAATGGTGGGTTTTAGATTTAAGTGAAGTTAGCACTTTTACCCATGACATGCTGCATTTGTAAACAGAGTAGGTGATGATGACCTAATATGATCAGAGAATGAGGGTTCCCACATTGCTGGGATTCTTTTTTTTAATAGCATGTGGCTTAAGTTTTACTGTTGGAGACTGAATTCTTGATTTGATTATCTCTGCTAAGAGGGTATAGTCAGGTGGCCGGTGTAATTTTAAGTACAATTTGTTACCAGCAATCTACAGTTATTGTTGAAGGAAAAATTCATCACTGAGATAATGTAGGAAATAAAAAAACACATTAATTACATGCTTTTGTTTTTATTGAATTTATTGGGGTGACATTGATTAATAAAATTCTATAGGTTTCAGGTGAACAATTCTATAATACATCATATGTGTATTATATTGTGCTTACCACCCCAAGTTAAGTCTCCTTCCACCACTATTTACATGCTTTCTATGTGCAAGCCACTCTAGATTTATCTCCCTTAATTTTTGCAAAAATATGAACTCTGCATAGTTGCAGGGCTGGCTACCACTAGCCCATAGAATGCTTTAAATCAAACTGGAAAAGGCTCCCAGTAATCTGAAAGACAAAGTCATATGGCACATGGTTTAGTGAGGAAAGTGTAGGCTGCCTTTCAGTGTCATCTCACACTCTTCTGTGGGATACAAGTTTTGCAATTGTTCATGATGCTCGATCAGTCCTTTCTGCAAAATTAACTCAAGGTTTTAAGTATTTACACCACATCCAAGATAAGTGAGACTCTGTCCAATGACTGTGTTCTGTATCAAGCACTCATATCACCTCTTCACTGAGATGGATGATGAATAACCTGAAGCGATGAGAATTAAGCTAGTCATATGCACCTGAATGAGGAAGAAGGGTCATAACTCAGTAGGTGTAAATGGTAAAGAAATCATTGAGCTTTTGTCTTCCCTGACTTGGCATGATCCTTAATACATGGTCTCTCATGACCACACATGTGTCCACTGATTCTCATCACCACAAATGTAAAATGATTGGGTTGTCAGAAACTATACTGGGAATCTTGAAACCTCCACTGTGCTGTTGCTGTGATGTTTGTTGTTTTCTGTCTTGTCCTAAAGTGAAATATTTTGGAAATTAAACCTTTGTCAGAGCTACTATTTACAAATATCATCTCCCATTTGGTTGTCTGCCTCTTTGTTTTATTGTCAGTTTTTATTTTGTTTTGCTTTTCTGTGCAGAAACTTTTCCGTTTGATATAGTACCATTCATTTATTTTTGCCTTTACTTCCCTTACCTTTAGAGTCAAGTTCATAATGTTCTCTATGACCAAGGTCCATAAGTTTGATACCCATGTTTTCTTCTATGTAACTTATTGTTTCAGGTCTTATATTTAGGTCTTTGATCATCATGAATTAATTTTTGTACATGGGGACAAACTATAATCCAGTTTCATTCCTTTGCATGTGGCTTTCCAGTTTTCCCAGCACCCTTTATTGAAGAGACTATCTTTACTCCATTGTGTGTTTCTGGCTCCTTTATCGAAAATCACCTGCCCATATACATATGGTTTTATATTATAAGATCTACATATTTCACTGTGTGCCCACTATCCAAAGTCAAAGCTTCTCCCATCACCATATGTTAGGACCTCCTTCACCCCTACCCTATTCCCTCTGGCAACCACCACACTGCTGTTTGGGTTCATGAGTTTCAGTTTTATATCCCACATATAAGTGAAATAATATGGTTCTTAGCTTTCTTGACTTATTTCACTTAGTATAATATTCTCAAGGTCCATCCATGTTGTTAACAAATAGCAGTATTTCATCCTTTTTTATAGCTGAGTAGTATTCCATCGTATATATGTACCACATCTTCTTTATCCAGTCCTCCATCACAGGACATTTGTTTTCATGTCTTGACCGCCATGAATAATGCTGCAATGAACACAGGGGTGCATATGTCTTTGCGAATACATGACTTCGAGTCTTTCTGGCATATACCCAGGAGAGGGATTGCTGGGTCATATGGTAGCTCTATTCTTAATTTTTTGAGGAATCGCCAGACTGTTGTCCATAGTGGCTGTATCAGTTTACATTCCCACCAGCAGTGAATGAGGGTTCCCTTTTTCCACAACCTCTCCAACACTTGTTGCTACCTATCTTGTTGATAATAGCCATTCCAACAGGTGTGAGGTAGTATCTTGTAGTTTTGTTTTGCATTTTCCTAATTGCTAGTGAGGTTGAACATCTTTTCAAAAATCTATTGGCTGTTTGTATGTCTTCTTGGGAGAGATATCTGTTCAGGTCCTTTGCCCATTTGTTTGTTTGTTTGGTGTTGAGTTTTATGACTTTGGGTGGGGGCGCACAATGCAATATGCAGAACTTGTAACATAGAAACCAATACCTGAAACCTGTATGATCATATGAACCAATGTTAATATGAAGCTCATTTTACCTTGAGTTTGATCGTCATCTGAACCCAAGAGCACAGTTTCTAGTAAAGCATCGTAGGTGTTGCGCCAGATTATTGGGCAGAAAGAGGAACAGAAGAGAATTTCATTGCAGAGAGAGATAGGTTTTCAGATAAACTAAGAAATGCTCTGGTTTCAAGAAAATGGATCTGTGCAGATTAGAGGCCCTTGGTGCTCTCTGCTTTGCATAAGCACAAGTCATTTTACCCAGGAACCACAGTTTATGTTGGCTGGATCCCAATGCTCTACAACTGAATTGTCTTTGTACTGAGAGTGTTAGAGCAGGATAGAAATATAAAGCAATTTTTATCATTTGCTTACTATGTGACAGAAGTTGTCTGTGAGAAGCAAAACAAAACAAACACACACACACAAAACAAACAAAGGAAAATAGTCGTATTTTTCCCATTTTATAGGTGAGGAAGCTGAAGCTGGATGGCGGTAAGTGAATTGCTCAAGGGAAGAGAGAGGAAGTGGTGGAGTTCGTATTTAAGCCTAAGCCGACTAATGCCAAAAAGTCCTTGCTCTTCCTTCTCTATCACACTCCTTCAAAATATTAATGATGCTAACTTTTGCTGGTGGTGTGTTTTATCTAAAACATTTGTACCCACTTTTGACATTTATTGAGGGCTTACTATGTGATAGGAATTGTGCCTTTAAAAATATCATCTCATGTAATGCATATGACACACATAGGAGGTAGATCCCACTATCACTTTTCACAAACTAGGACACTGACCCAGAGAGGTTTATTAACCTATCCAAGATCATACAACATACAAAGCTAAAAGGTGGTGAAGCCATAAGAAAGCCATATATAAGAAATTCATGCTGCAATTGGATTCCTCCAGGGCAGGAACCACATTTCAATATGTGTACACACCTCCCCAGGACATTTAAGATAGTGGACACTCCATAAAGGTTGTTAAATGGACTGTGACAAAACATGGCTTTCCATACTTTGCTCAGTGAGATTAAGTCTAAAAATTGGACTGGCCAACTATTTGCAAGAGAAAATGACGACACAAACCAAATGCCTATAAGGATGAATGAATAAACTAGGTGTGGCCAAAGAGTAGTGTACTATATAGGCTTAAAAACATTAGGAATAGTTCTCTATATTTTAATAGTTATTGCCAAGATATGTTAAGATAAAAAGCTATTTTTAAAAAGCAAGCTCCACACGATTTCCAATAGTGTTCTATCTTTTGCACAATAAAAGGGGGGATATATAGGGTGGGGCAAAAGTAAGTTTACAAATGTTTGAATGGAAAATAATACAATAATGAATAAATAATAATACAAGAATAAACTCCGTGTTTTGCGTACTCACAACAGTAAACTACTTTTTCCCCACCCTGTATATGATTAAAGCAAAACCTAATAAATATATTACCTGTAAGGGAGAGAGAAACAGAAGGGAGGGGCAGGGATGGAAACTGGACTTCTCTAAAATACTTTGTTTTATGATTTTTATTTTGAGATCATTTTGCTATTTCATAATTTAAAAAATTAAATCAAAACCAATTCCTAAAAATAATGATTACAAGAACCTGAAACAAGTGAACCAAACTGTATATCAAGTAGGCAATGACATGAGAAAGACTCATTTCAAGTGGCTTTAAACCATAGTATTTTGACTGTACATTCTAAGGATTAAAAAAAAACCACACACAAATTTAGAAGAGTGAATTCAGTAAGTTTGTGATTCCTTGAAATATTGTTACAGTTATTTTGAAACTATTTTATATATTGAAAGAAAGCAAATAATGAATTATGTTAATGGTATCCTGAGCCAAGATATTTTCAGAGGAAGGAAAAAGAGATGTAAATATAAAACCAAGGAATTTAAGTAAAAATACTGAAACCTTTTATTTGATTTGATGAAAATATCAGCATGAACTTAGGAATAATGTTTATTTTTTCTACAAAATGCATATTTTCTCACTTGTTTCACTAAAAACTCCTAGAAGTAATGAACACCTGGAAACCATGAACATTCCTGGTGTTCAGACTGTGGTTTATAAAAATATATTTCCCATTAAAAAGAACCAAGACTCCTTGGAAAACAGGTCTGGAGCAGGAAATGTACAGATTGTTGTAACTGAAGAAAATAAAAAGAACACAAGAGCAAACTTGAAGAGCTCCCATTGGTCAGTGTTAGGAGAAATCAAGTATAAAAATAATTACTCTGAATTGAACATATTAAACAAAATATTTAAAAATGAATGAATTAATGATGGCATTAAAAACAAAAACCCAATGGTCAATTTTGAATTTTGCTAGACTATCAACTCATTGTCCTGAAAATTGATAAGTAAAAAAAGACTTAAACATTTATCCTGTCTTTCCTGCAAGTACCAACTTTTAAGGCAACCAAATAGCTGTTGAAAAAGAGTTCTTAATAAAGGAAGGAAAAACGATAGGCTTTTTAAAAATCTTGTTTTGAAATTCTTCATGAAGTAATAGGTTTAAACAATTATAATTAATGACTACTGTACCCATTAGGTGGAGAGTTGGTGTGTGTCAGGTGGTGGGGTTATAATAGATAGATAAGACTGACAACACCCGAACCCAGTGATCAATCAGAGCATTATTAAAAGTGCAGCTGTAGTCTTCATGATGTGATCTAAAGGGAAGTAGGTAGCACCAAGAAAAAAAAAAGATACTGATTCATTAACTATAAACTTACAGGAAATGTGGAAGATAAAGAAAGTTTAAAGATACCAGAAGGATAGAGTCAGCCAAATCTATAATGTGAGCAATTATAAACAACAAATGACCCAGCTTCTTCAACAAATGGAAAGGAGTTTATAGATCAAAAGCAACGTATGAGATATATGAATGAAAAGCAATATTTGATTCTTGTTTGTTGTCTGATTCAAGTAAACCAATGATTAAAATACACTTTTAGATAATTAGATAAAATTGAACACAGTTTCTGTATTAGATATTAATGAATTATTTATTATTCTAGGTAGATAAGATTATCACAGTGTAGTTATACTAGCAAACAAGTGTTGTCTCTGAGAAGTACATACTGAAGCATCTGTAGGCAAAATGATGTGCTACCTGGGATTTAAGATTCTCTGAAAAAATAAAAATTTGTTGGGCCCAGGGAAAGATGAAATAAGAACAGTAGGAAGTGAACTGTGGCAAGCTTGGTGAGGAAGCCTGTGAATTCATTGAATCCCATCTTCTGTGCAGTGTATGAAACTCTCTGAAAGGGATTGCTGCCTTTGGGCCATTGATATGAATGCAACTTTCTACAATGTTAATGTAAATGGAGAAATAAAGATGCTGTCGCAGGAATTGTGTTTTTGCAAAGTTGTGTATGTGTTGGTATGTAGGAATGTAAACAGGTCTTTGCACATCTACAATCTTCATTTAGTAAAGTTGAATAATGTCCTTTTTCAACTGTAGGTTTGCAGTTGTGACTATGAGAAACACTTTATTCTTGTATTATTATTTATTAACTATTGTACTATTTGCCATATGAATAAGTGTAAATCTATTTTGCCCCACCCTGTATTCATTCATGTGAAAAATATATCTGAGTCCTTGGTGTGTGCTCATCACAGTCCTAGGCACAGTAGACAAAGTGGACTTCAGAGACACTTCTGAGGACTTTGTCTTCCTGGATATTAAACCAATAAATAGACATGATTATCCTATCTAATAAAAAAGTAATATGCAAATTGACCATCACTCGAACAAACAAGATAGCTGCACTCATGTGGTCAAAGATGGCCACCCCCATGTGGCCACAAGATGGCCAGCAGGGGAGGGCGGTTGTGGGCAATCAGGCCAGCAGGAGAGGGCAGTTGGGAGGGACAGGGCCTGAAAGGGAAGGCAGTTGGGGGTGATCAGGCCTGCAGGGGAGGGCAGTTAGAGGTGACCAGACCAGCAGAGGAGGGCATTTGGGGGCGACCAGGCTGGCAGGGGAGGACAGTTAGGGGCAACTAGGCTGGCAGGGGAGGGCAGTTAGGGGCAACTGGGCTGGCAAGGGAGGGAAGTTAGGGGTGACCGGGCCAGCAGAGGAGGGCAGTTGGGGGCAACCAGGCCTGCAGGGGAAGACAGTTAGGGGCAACCAGGCCAGCAGGGGAGAGCAGTTAGGGATGACCAAGTTGGCAAGGAGGGCAGTTAGGGGTGACTGGGCCAGCAGGGGAGGGCAGTTGTGGGTGACCAGGCCAGCAGGGGAGGGCAGTTAGGGGCAATCGGGCTGGCAGGGGAGAAGTTAGGTGCTGATCAGGCTGGCAGGGGAGTGGTTAGGGGCAATCAGGCAGACAGGCAGGCGAGCAGTTGGGAGCCAGCAGTCCTGGATTGTGAGAGGGATGTCCAACTGCCCATTTCGGCCCATTCCCACCGGAATCGGGCCGAAATGGGCAGTTGGACATCCCTCAAGGAGTCCCAGATTGGAGAGGGTGCAGGCTGGGCTGAGGAACACACACCCCCATGCACGAATTTCATGCACCACACCCCCATGCACGAATTTCATGCACCGGGCCTCTAGTTTCAAATAAAGGATGACTAGGAGGCATGAGCAGACTTTGGATAGTCAGAGAAGCCACTCTTGGGAAACTAAATTTGAATGGAGTCTGGGCTGAGTGAATCGATAAGGGGAGAGAGAGTTCCCAGCAGAGGCAGAGAGAGTGCAAAGACTGGGAAAAAATAGTAGCTTAAGATATTCAAGGGGGAAAAAAGCCAGTGTGCTGAAAGCAAAGTGGGCTGGGGGATGGGTGGTACCACATAAGGTTAGGGAGGAAGTACAGGCCATGTGAAAGGGCAACCATGTGTCTGGGTTTGCTGATGTGGCCTCAGTCTGGGCCTGCTGTCCCACTGTGATGACTCTCAGGGCTCCTTTCACCTCACAAGGGTCCCAGTGATACATCATTCTACTTAGACTTCAGATTCTATTCCAAGTGCAATAGGAAGGCCCAGGGTGATTTTAAATTAGAGAAAAAGACCAGCCTTTTGAAAGAACTTCCTGTCTGTAAGTATATGCAAACTGTCAAATGATTTTTCCCTGTTTATAAAACCAATAGAGATAACAGATACCCTTAATTGACTGGGTGAACAGAGATGATTTCCCAGGTCTCCACTCCAAATTTTTTCCCATAACCATATAACCACATAAGTCACCAACTAAACATGGGCCAAATGTAAACACACATTCGTTTACTATGTGCTATCTCAAAGGCAATGAAAAAAAATGTATAATATTTTGTAAACTTGCCTCTACTAAATGTTTCTCCTTATCCCTTTATAGCTGTAGAAATCAATGAATGGCCCATTCATCTTCAGGGAACACGTGAAGAACACACTTTAGCACAGGGCTAAGAGAATAAGATCAGGGGGAAAGGCTCCCTGCATTCTAGCTGTTCGAGTGGCACAATTTGTCTACACCTGTTAGGTCTCAGTTTTATCAACTATGTAAAATGGAATGGAGAGTTTCTTTCTATTTCTGCCACTTTCAAGATAGGACTATTAATAATGGCTTGAACATAAGAGACAAAATAAAGAGATGGGGAGAAAGTGATAGAAAGGATTGGGAGAGAAGAAAGAGCAGTATGGGGAGGGGAGAGGTACAGTGAAGAAGATAGGAAAGGAGACAGGAGGAGCAAGAGAAGTGGGAAGAGGAAAGAGATGGAGGAGGAAGAGGGGGGAAAGGAAGGGAGAAGGAAGAGAATAAAAGAGAAAAGGAAAGAGGGGGCAGATAGGGAAGGAGGGAGAGGAAAGGGAGGATGGATAGTTTGGGAGGGGAGGAGAGAACTGGGAAAAAAGGTTTTGGATTGAGGCTCCTAAAATAATCCAGTCAAGGTTTGTGGTTGTTTTTGTTAATATATGTTTTTATTGATTTTAGAGAGGGGGGAGGGAGAAGGATAGAGAGATAGAAACATCAATGAGAGAGAAACATTGATTGGCTGCCTCCTGCACGCCCCCTACTGGGGATAGAACCTGCAACCCGGGCATGTGCCCTGACTGGGAATTGAACTGGTGACCTCTTGCTTCATGGATTGACTTGACCCTTAACCACCAACCCACACTGGCCGGGCTCAGTCAGGGTTTTTTGTTGCAAGCAACATAAATTAATTTGGTTTATGGGCTTGGAGGCTTTGAGCAAGAATGGAACTCACTGCCTGACATCAAGCGTCCAGAACTGGTCTTGTGTAAACACTGATACCATTTCTGAGTACGGACTCTGAGGCTTGTAGCACTGACATTCATGCCAGACACTGACCAGAGGTCTCACCACCCTAGCCTGATACAGACATCTCTGCATCATTGTTCCCAAATCAACTCCCTCCCCCCGCCCCCCAAATAGCATCTAATTGGCATGTGCCTGTGCCCTGGCTTCAAGGGACATGGAGGAAGCAATGTTTCAAGTTCTTTTATGGGAGGAGGTCCCTGCCCCGCACAGACACTCATAAGGAAAATTTCCCACACATAAAAAGGAGAATAAATGTTGGGTAAAGGGAAAAAAAATGATGTGTTCGTTATAGGAAAACCACGTTGTATTTGATGCTACATTAACTTTGCAGTAAACATGTATTACTATAAAAATAGTCAGCCAGTAATCTAGAATAAGGTGAATATGTCTCTCAGTTCTGATATTTTGTAGGGCTCTTTGTTTTGTTGTTTTAAAAATATACATATTTTCAATTTATTTTGCATATTTTTTATTATTATGCTTTTCACTTTTCAATTACAACCTACATTCAATATTATTCTGTATTAGTTTCAGATGTACAGCAGAAGGATCCTTAGTTTGGTGTTGGGGAGAGAGGACAGAGACCAGCAAGTCCCTTCCTCTTCTCCCCAGGGAGACCAGAGGCCAAACAAGAGCTCTTCAGCCAAAGGCAGATTTTTAACAGTAAGGCCAGAGTCTCAAGTTAGGAGGTGAAAGTGCCCCGGCTCTCTGATGTGGGCTCAGCTCTGACTTTAAGTTTCTTGTGCTCAGAGGGAAACAGGAAACACATTTCCTTATCAGCCAGAGCAGAATGAGTCTTGTAGGCGGCCCCACCCCTGAGCATGAACTTTGCCCAGCCCAACTATGTGTGTGCAGCTCATTTGTGCTCTAACTGAATCGTTTCAGAGCAACACAGCTGGGAGACCCAAGTCTCACTTCCTTGACACTCTGCAGTCTGCAGCTCATTTTGGCCGAGCCAAAAGGTGACTTATGGAGGGAGAAAAGACCATGACAGCAGCAGAATCTAAAAAGGAACAAAACCAGAGCAACTCTCTGACATCTTGGCATGGCAGCGCAGTCATTGTAATCCTGCTGCACAGAATAATTTGTCTGGACCCAGCACTCCATTTCTTTTAAGGTAATTTATAACCAGGGAAACCACACAGATCCCTGAGGTTAGGGAGTCACAGAGAGACCACATCCTTTGTTTTCATTTCTCAGCTCCAAGTATCTTAAGCTGCTTATTGTGCCGGCTTCCAAGATGTACAAATCATCCCCGGCGGCTGGGTTGTGTAAGACTGTTTCAACTGGCGCGATGCCGGGCCCATCAATACAAATGACTTCACTCTTCTCTGATGAACCAGAGGGTCGTGGTATGTGGCTCTCACGAAACCATGTTCTGTCCCTGAGCTGGCAGAGGCAGGCTTGCAATCCTGTTGTGTTTGAGAATCGCCGGAAGGTTGAGTTTTAACAGAGTTGGTTCTCTTACTTTGACACGTGGGAGCAACTTGATGAAAGGGAGAGAAGAGCATCTGAGTAGCATCTACCGACCAGGAAGCACTTTATCGTTGCACCTGCCTTCGCTTCCTCTCCAGCTACAGATTGGGCAGCACGTTAGGATTAGCTGTTTCCTGTCTGCACCCCAGATGTTCTCGCTCAGACACGAATGGGATGGGGGTCTCGCTTTCTGCGCAGAGCCGAGTGGTGTCTTTGGACATGCACATACACAGTGGCTGGGAGTCGGGATTGTCTGTTCTTTCCTTTCTAGAAAGGAATCTATTTGAAAAGAAGCTCTTAAAGACATCGTAATGTCAGTATTTACAGAATTGATGTCAAGTGGCAGCAGTTTAATAAAGCTGTAACACAGTGTGGGTTATTTCTGTCTTAGCTTTCCCCAATTTAGGCTATACAATTAAGAATTCCCTTTAGAACTTGGAGATTAAACCCGAAAGGAAATGGTATACAGGGAATTAATATAGAAAGAGTTCAAACTGCAAAAATCCGGATTGACTTTGTGAATTAAGAGCTTGAACTTTGGGCCTGGCTGGTGTAGCTCAGTGGTTGAGTGTCGACCCATGAACCAAGCGGTCACAGGTTCAATCCCCGGTCAGGGTCCATGACCAGGTTGTGGGCTAGAGCAGGAGGCAGCCAAACAATGATTCTTTCTCATCATTATGTTTCTCTCTCTCTCTTCCTCTTCCTTCCTCTCTCTGAAATCAACAAAACATTAAAAAAAAAAAAAAAGCTTGAACTTTGGGATGAGTTTTTAACTAAAAACTCTTCCATATTTAAAGCATTAGACTAAATTAAAGGACAGATAAAAACTATTTTCTTTTCTGTTTGTTGTTAGTTTTGTTTCTTGATTTGGAGTTGACCAAATTGCTGCTTATTTGAAAATGTCTACTTTGACAAGTTTAGGGAAATCTTGATTTGGCAAAAGGCAAAAGAGATTAATGCTGGAAAAGTTGAGTACTCTTACTTTATCCTCAGAGCTTGCTAAGTGCTATGGATAAATCAGTGACATTAGATTTATTATTATTTTATTCTGGACAATTGTAGGATATGACATGAAAACAAAAGAGGGAGGGGAAAGAGAGATAAAGATAGAAAGAGAGAGAGGAGGAAGAAGAATTTGCAGATGCTCTATAATTGCAATTTGTCAGATATTCTATTTCAGGGATGTCCTCATCCTTGGAAGGCCGAGTGGGATAAAGAAAAGTGCCTGAAGAGAAGGAATGCCTGGTCGGCATGGCTCAGTGGTTGACTTATGAACCACAGTTGGGGGCGTGCGGGAGGCAGCTGATCAATGATTCTCTCGCATCATTGATGTTTCTATCTGTCTCTCCCTCCCTCTCCCTTCCTCTCTGAAATCAATAAAAATATATTTTTAAAAAGAGAGAGAGAAGGAAGAGTGAATTGCTTACTTTGGACCAAGCCAAATCTTAAGGAAGAAAAGTTTGGTGTTTGATCTCTGTTTCATTTCTTTTTGCTCCAACCCAGATGAGGTGATTAGGTGAGGTCTAAGGAATTTTCTTGGAAGAAACAATGGAAGTCAAGGAGGATGTGAAGCAGCCTCCCCTAGACTAGGCCTCCTGCTCAAAGAACCCTTGAGTTTCTCACCTATTAATTTATGCCTGAAGGTCAGAGAAGTAAAATAGTCTATGTTTGCCTGGTGTGTTTAATACACAGGAAACAATGGAAGATCCAGGGTTTGGGCTCTGGGTCTCAGCCATGTCTTAACAGGCATCTGACAATTTGCATAATCCTGTTCCTCAAGTGCACCTACTCTACCTTCCAGGAACTCATGAAACCATTATCAGTGTAGACAGGATTCTTGAACCAGTGAGAAGCACCAAGACACTTTCTCACCTGCGGATCGGTAGGTGCAAATACGTATCTAAGATGGGAGCACACAGCCAAAATAGGGCATGTTCTCCTGAGTACATGGCACGGACATTGAATGCTGAAAAAGAGCTGCAATCAGTACATCAGAGCATCACGGACACTTGGGAGGAGAGACTAAGCCCCATTATTCAGCAGCAAATAAAAGCAGGGACAGGCTGTGCTTTGCATCAGACTTGAAAGCAAATTCTTCTACATCAGGATGCATGCTGCTCACTGATTTCTGTGTGAATTTCAAGAACATGTGGAGTCCCTTTACGTTCAGATGAGTGGTGTAGGCCAGAGGTTTCCAAAAGCAGGGCCTTGTGTGTTTGCCTGGACTCACCCAATTTAAAAGAAGTTGAGCTACCGTTTTAAAATTGCACGATCCGAAGCTCCATCTTCTCTTGAAACATTGGAAGATGGGGAACAATGATTTTATGTACTTTCACATAACAACAATGTCCTGGGCTGAGAAGCAGCCGTTCCCATCAGGCGAGACCTGAGCTTTCTAGGATGGGGCACATTTGACCACTTTCTTTGCCTCTGACACTGAGGCTGGGTAACAGTTGTCAGTCATCACACCAGCACAGTCCGTTTGATTTATTTCTATTCCTTCAGCCTTGGAAATATTCCTCTGCTGCTTACGTCTCTGTCCATCATGGAGTAACACATGCCAGGCTGTGCCAACACCACCACAGACTTCAAGAAAAATGGAAAGTGTGTATCTTCAGGGAAATGCAAAATAGTTCATATGTTTAATAGGCAAACCCTCCCTTGCTTCACTCTTATTTCTATCTGGTTCCTGCAGGCATTTGAGTATTTTTAATTCTGAGGCAGGTTTGTCAAGCCTTAAACACCCACAGGTTCTAGGAATCACTATGATCAGATAGGTTGTCAGGTGGTGTAGAATATCACTGCAGGCAGGAGAAAGCCCTATCCAGTGCTTAGGGACTTTGAATGGGTTTTGAGTTTCTTCATGCTGTTCTTAGTCCCTTGTGTCCCAAATTACAGAAATGTAGATCACATTTTAATGGACTTGGAGTTCACGAGTCCAAATAATACAGTCTCCAAACAGTGAAACTTTCAACTGATACAGAGGAAGGAAGCTTACGTTGCCCTAACTCAATTACTGTGTATTTGTGCTCTTAGCATTTGCACCAGGAACTAGATTTAAGGAGTAAGAAAATGGAATGAGGAGACAGGATTTTTCTTTTCCACATTAACAAAAGTCTGGGGTATTGTTTTTTTGGGTTTTTTTTTTTGATGGGGGCCAATTTAGTCAAAACAACTTCCTCTATCATTTCTCTGAAGACCTCCCAAAGGTATCAGATGACACTTAATTCCAATGTTAAATTTTTTTCTATAAGAGTTATTTCCTTATCTTATGCCTTTGTCACAAAACTTAAAACATTTTTTTCTATGTTGAAATGATGACAGCACAGTAACTATAATTTTACAGCATGAAATGTGAACAATTATCATCTAATCTTCTCCATTACAATAACAGAAAAGAGGTTTTAAAGTGGGGTCTAGGTTTGTTCCACCCACCAGACAATAATTAGATTTAGGATGAGTAAAGGGACCTTCTAGAAGTAGAATAATGAAAGACTGAAAGACATGAACATCCATTTTCTGAAAAATTATGACAACTATGAGCCATGAACAAACAATGTGTTTATATGGAGAGAGAGAGAGAGAGAGAGAGAGAGAGAGAGAGAGAGAGAGAGAGAATGTGGCATGCATACATATCCATAATGTGAAGGGAGATGTCTGTATGTCTGAGGATGCACAGGTACACTTTATTTAGCACTGTCTCCAACAGTGAGCTTTGTGTTATTACTGTTCATCTCAGAAACACATGTGCTAGCACAGAGTTCTGCTTGTGCAGTGAATTGTACCTATAATGTGTCATTTGTCTCATACCCATCAGCCAGACTAGTAGAGTCACTGCTTTCCTCTTTCCCTCCCTAACGAGTGCAGAGGGCTCCTTTCTTCAAACCTCCTTGATTACTTGCCTCTGACCTCATTTTCTTTCTATTTTTCTTGTTTTCGCAAATACCTTTGAAGCCCAGTGCAGATAAAGCCATGGATGATAATACAATAGATGCAACAAAAATGCTGAGGCAGAACCATGCATCATGTTAAAATACAAGCTTGTACAAAGGCCAGCCCCTAACTTGGTCAGTTAGGAATTTGGGGGCAGGGCAGCCAAGGAAGGTTCTGCAGCCAATCAGGAGGGCTGGGACAGACACAGCCAGCTCCACTCCCCCAAGTCCCTTGCAGTGAGGTACTTCCCCTGGGGGGGGAAGAGAGCCTTTTTCCTTTGCACAAAGGTGCTGGTGTTGCCTAGCCATTCCCTGGGAGGGGCTGCCTGTGCCCAGAGGGCTCACCTTTTCCAGAGTGTTCTCTTATTTCCCATGTGCACAAAAATGCTCTATTGGGCCCTAGCTGGTTTGTCTCAGTGAATAGAGCATCGGCCTTCGGACTGAAGGGTCCCAGGTTCAATTCCAGTCAAGGGCCCATACCTGGGTTTCAAGCTTGATTCCCCAGTAGGGGGCGTGCAAGAGGCAGCCAATCAATGATTCTCTCTCATCATTGATGTTTCTATCTCTCCCTCTCCCTTTCTCTCTGAATTTAATAAAAATATATCTTTTAAAATGTCCTATTGGGCAAATCCTTTGCATCCTATAGGACACCATAGACAGCACAGGCCTTGGAAAACGTGGCTAACACTGATGAAAATGCATACCTGGAAGAACAAGGACTCTGGAAAAATGGTGTTGCTTCAGAAAATGTTTAGAAAACCTAGTAACTCCTTTGGAAACAGAATCTTTGGACTATGTCTTCATCGGGTCTGTGCTCTGATGATTACACTCAGGAGTTGGTGAAGGATTGCACTCTGCATTGCAACCCCCGCCCTCTCCACTCCAGGTCCCTATCCCCTCACTCCATCAGCACTTGACTCACAGAGAGGGTGTCTCTGGGAGGCAGGAGTGCCTGGACCAGTGCACTCAATGACATTCTGGAGGATGGAGGGAAGGTTGGAGCCTGGGGATTAAGCAGTCTCTGCCACTAAGGCATAATTTTAAAATGTAAAAACTTAAAGAAGTGGTTCCACAAAACATTTTCTGGTAAACTGGAAAGAAAATAAGAAAATGCTCCCCTATCCTGACCACCAATCAAATTTTTTGTTCTTGGGAGTGTCAGTAAAAGTCCCGGCGTTCAGAGTGAAAGAAAGTTCACATCGGCCTCCGAAAAGTGCGAGCGTGCTTGAGGGTCCTGTGTGTGTGTGTGTGTGTGTGTGTGTGTGTGTGTGTGATCCAGCTTTCACACTGATATTCTCAGTGGCTGGAAATACTTGTGCAAGTCAACTCTATCTGTGGAGTGCTCTAGAAACTAAAATCAGGAGGGGAGGGAATGAACGCAGGCCCGGCTTTCTGGGGACACTTGCCCAGCTCTGTCCTCTGTGCCAATATGAGTGAGGGCTGTTTGTCCTTCCTGTGTGCTTCCTTGAGTACAAAAATTCGGCCAAAAATCAAGGGAAGTTTTCTTTCACATTGTACAAGTGCTTCTTTGAGAGCTCCTACAATAGCTAGAACAGGCCAAGTCCTAAGACGGCTTTGGAGCAGGAACGAGCTTCTCTGGAACAGTGTGTTCAGAAATGTTTTTAATTATAAAATTGACCACCTGCATCTTCTATGCTGTCCTGGGGAGGCTGCGGAGGGAGTGGTGGGGGAAGGAGGGATGACAAGGGAGGGACAGGCTTCTGTGTATCACCACTCACTATAGCCTGAAGAAAACAGGGACAAAAGTCTATATGTCTATGCAGGGTGTGTGTGTACGATGGGAGGTTTGCATGTGAGTGAGAGTTTTAAGGTATGTACCCAGAAAGACTGCTGGCTATAAAGAACATTTTTATGTCAAATGGGGAAATTTGAATATGGATTTTATATTAGCTAATATTAGAGAATCATGACAATTAAGTGCGATACTAATGTTTTGAACATGTAGAGATAGTCTCTTTTTAAAATAAGTGCACTAGTTCTTTTTTTTTATTTTAGGAGATCTCAGGTAAAATTTTATATTTGTAACATATTGAAAATAAAAATAGTAATCAAAACAAGTTAGTGTAAAAAAGGTGTTTAATAAAATAAATGTTAATCATTAAACCATAGATACCTATAACATAATTAAATTTTATAACAATATGTGAACACATAAACCAGAATTATTAAACATTTATGCAGAATAAATTGTATTTATTTATTTATTTTAAATATTGTTTTTTAAATATATTTTTAATGATTTCAGAGAGGAAGGGCGAGGGAGAGAGAGATAGAAACATCAATGATGAGAGAGAATCATTGACTGGCTGCCCCTGCACACCCCCCATTGGGGATCCAGCCCGCAACCCAGGCATGTGCCCTGACCAGGAATATAACTGTGACCTCCTAGTTCCTAGGTCGATGCTCAACCACTGAGCCACGCTGGCCGGGCTAAATTTTATTTTTAACAGAAGAAATTATAGTACAAAGCAGCCAGCTGGTAAAGGAGTTACCAGAGTATAAGACCATTAAGTGTAAGGGTTGGTGTCTACCTTTGCACCCTCTGCTTGCACACAGCAGCACTCAAAATGGCAAATGTCTGTGAATGAATGATGAAGTCCTACCAGCCTCCTTCCAACTCTCAACCTCTTTACCCTGCAACCGCATCTCATAGGATGGTTCATACATCCTTTCCCATCTTCTTTTACTATGTTGTTTGCAGGTAAAGTTTCATAGCTCTTTAGCTCTGAAAGCAAAATCAGTGAGGCTGTTGAGCTCAAAAAGAAATTGTGTCCTCGTGGCGTTGGTCAGTAGAAATGTAGGTCAGGATTCTCTGGGCAGAAATACTGGCAGTAAAGGCTTTTCTCTGTGTTTGCTTCTTGTGGGCCTCTGGAAAGAATATGTCATGCATTGACAATACTGCGTGTTAGAAAGAATTGCTGTAAACCTCTTTTAATTTTAATTAAATCAAGTATGTAATGTTTTTCATCTGAAGAAAAATAAACAGATGTTTATTATTGTCCTTCAGCCATATTTCACAGAGTTTAATCTCTGTATTCATTATTCATTCATTCATTCATTCATTCTACCACTATTTACTGCCATCTAGTAGTGTGTAAGCCCAATATTAGATTTTGAAGAAAAAAGAGAAGTGATCATAGAAATGGCCTTTGCTTTCACGGAAATTTATGTCTGGTGAGTGATACTGCAGCCAAAAGGCAAGATATAATTTGTGTTGCTGATTTCTGACCCTCATCTCACCCCCATATTTTTGGTTAGCTTGAACCTTGTATTTTGTAAAAACTGGAAATGTTTCTATTGATGTTAATTCTTTTCTTTCCACCCCCAGCTTCTGGCTGCTGGTCAGAGTGGAGGAGCCAGAGTATCACAAGATGGGCCGCTGCTGTTGTGTTTTGGGCCCGGCCGGAAGTGGAGGTTCTGGGAGCAGCCCAAGGAAGCCTGTTTTTTTGGAAGCGCCCCAAATCCGGCTTTATAAAAAAACACACAAAAAAACAAAAAACAACAAAAACAACAAAAACAACAACAACACATTTATTTTGAAGTTGTGGTGACCAAGAGACTAATTCTCCTAACCAAGATGAGCCTAAAGCTTTAGATCTTGCATAAAAAAATATATATATCAGCCCAGAGAGGATTCATTACAAAATCCTACTTTTCTTTGCCATTATTATTTAATTTTCAAAAGTTTGGACTTCCCTGATTCAAACTCCCATCCTCACCCTTACAGGCAAAGGCATGGTGCATTTTAAACATCAGGACTTTACACTTAATACATCTTACTGTCAATACTCAAGCCTCATGTGTGAGCCTCACTCTCCGAGGTCCTTCTTTGTAGAGTTCAGCCACGTCTGCCTCCCCCAGCCCGGCCTGCGTGGTTGAATCCTTAAGGATCTGCCTACAGTTGTTGCTATAGTGCACTTAATGCAATCAGACGCCCCTTTCATTTCTCTATAGGTCAAGTACAGACACGGTGCTCAGTGGATGCTGAGGGGCTTTTCCTATGTGCAAGCCTCATGCCTGTCCTTGACAATGAGCAGTTTCATAACTTTCAGCTGCATGACTATAAATGGTACATCCACATCCATACAATGGAATGGATTACAGCCATGAAAGTGAGGCTGTGTAATGTGTATCTGTCAAGGACAAGGTGATCAGAGTTACATTCCATTTTTCTTATGTATTTCCATCAACATAGTATCGCTCATGAACCCTCTAAGTCTAAGAAGTTGTTGGGAAATTCTATAAAAGTTTCCATTATGCTAAGGTCACAGACTGCTTTAGAAGTCCTAGTATAGCCCTAACCAGTTTTGGCTCAGTGGATAGAGCGTCGGCCTGTGGACTGAAGGGTCCCAGGTTCGATACTGGTCAAGGGCATGTAACTTGGTTGCGGGCACATCCCCAGTAGGAGGTATGCAGGAGGCAGCTGATGGATGTTTCTCTCTTATCGATGTTTCTAACTCTCTATCCCTCTCCCTTCCTCTCTGTAAACAAATTAATAACATATATTTTAAAAAAAGAAGTCCTAGTATAACTAGAGAAGGAGAGGAAGATATTTTTTTACTGACAATGTGGTAAAGTTGCCTTGTTGAGAAATGTTATCAGGAGTACCAATTGCAAGAGTTTTACTTTCTGCCCTGAGTTTAGTTTCCCAGAGTAAAATTTGCCAATATGCTGTTATTGTTTTATCACTGATAGTTGTACTTACACTTATATTCAATACTTATAAAAATGATCAGTTAGCTTATATGTAGACAAACAGAAAAATTATTATCCACATTACATTTTATAAACATTCATTTATATGTCATCTGGAGACTTTCTCAATCCTTGATTTATATGCCCAGTCAACATTTTTAAAGATAATCCTCATGAGGCAAGAAGATAATATGAAAGGGTTAAAAAACTCTCAATTTTTAAATTTTTCCTTTTTATCCCTTTTTAAAAGTGAGAGCGAGCTGAAAAGGAAGGCTGAGAGCTGGGGAGGGGGAGGACGTAGGACATGCTGAAAAGGGGGGAGATGCAGGAAGCCAAGGTGCCTTAGTCCGAGGGAACGCACACAGCCCTTCACTTATGGGGGTTGGATTGGGCTTCCTTGTGACTGCAGATTGTTCTAATTCAGATTTTCACTAAAACAAGAGCTTGGGAAGGAGAAGAGTTCACATCTGAAACTGAGACTTCCTTGAATTAGTGGCTGAGACCTAGCTACATACTCAGATTGCTCCCTCCGATGAGCAGGCAGTCTCCTACACATCGTAATGAGGACTCGACTTCTCTCCACATTAGATTTAAACTTAGACACTATGACTCAGATGACCAGACGACCAGAAATTTAATTTTCTTTCATTTCCCCCAATATAAACCCAACTTGCTCACAGGTCCTTATTTCCGCTCTGTAATCACAGCCAACACGCACTCCTGTGGGTAGCTCAGTCTCTCCTTGTTTACAACAGTCTCCTTCAGGGGATTGTTCAGGCAGTTCAGGGTCTCACCTGGTCAGTTCAAGTTCAACCTCCCAGGCAGAGCTGCTTCCCTCTTAAAGTTCCACCCTTCCCTCTCCCAGGGTGCACCTGGGAGAGAGGAGACGCTTCACAGGAGTGTGGCTGAAGGAGGAGAGTCTGCCTGTTATTCTTTCCTCCTCTCTGGTATCTGCGAGGTGCTGCATGTGTCTATAGCTCTCAGCCTTGCTCTCTGTTGCCAATGCATCTGCTGCTGACATGTGCCACTCTCTCCTGCCCCGCAGATCCAGCAGAGATGCACAGCAACATTAATAATTTGGGGAAAGAAAGTAAAAATGGGTTTAGTTTTTCCTTTCCACAAAAGAAGTGCTTTACAAACAGTTGGTTTCTATATTGTGGGGATGATAGAAACAAGACCCTATTATTATCGCCTTTAAATATTAACCAACACACAAATGCTAGTATTTGCTTCCATGAATAGATGCAAATAAAACCTTTTATTTCCTAACCAACAATTTCTGTAAAGCATTTAAAAATTGCTTATAATTATACTCATCGTTACACAAAAATGCATGAAAAATCCATTAATTCAGTCTCTCAGAAATATTTATGCTCCCTCAGTCACTGGGGGAAGTTCAGATAAATTAAATCCTGTCCTTAATGAGTTTGCTGTGTATTGGCAGAAAACAATTGTTAAAAAAAAACTATTAAAATAAAATATAATGGCTGCTATGTCAGAGGAGATAAAAGGGGCTTACAGAGCATTGGGTAAGGGAGTGAGGTTTAGTTTGAAACTAGGACATGGAAGAGGAAATCTCTCTATACTGAAGAGAGAAAGAATAGCATGTGAGAGATGTTGAGGCCAGAAAGACCAGACACTAAGAGAAACCAATTGAGTCTCATCATAGCTAATGAATAGTTGTGGCCCAAATTGAGACTGGAGAGAGGCCAGCACTGGACCTTAAAGGGCATGGATAGGATTTTAGAATTCATCCCACAGCATTGGGAAGCCATTTGCTGGCTTTAAGTTAGGTGTTTATTAAAACCAACAATCTGGCTAGAAAATGTATTAAATTATAGGGGGCCCTGAGGGACTATGGGAGACAGCTGGTGGCAGGGGACAGAAAGAAGAAGATCCAGATTCAGAAGACATTAAGAAAGTAAACTCAATAGACGTGGTGATGGATTAGATAGACAGTGATGGAGAGGGAAGGACCTAACTCCTCATTTTTCCCTCTGGTAGGTGGTACATCATTTAATGGGATATGGGACAACAAAGGCAGGTAGCAGGTAGAGGAACAGAGGAAGAACTCTATTGTGAATATATTTATTATGAGTCGTCTGGAGAGTATCATGTGCTTATGTCCTGGAGACAATTTACTATACAGGACTAGCACTCAATCAACAGGGCTGCATTGGAAGTGCTGATGGAAACCATCCCACGCACTTGAGAGCAGATGTGATAGCCTAGGTCCTAGGAAGAGAATATAAAACCAGAGCTAAACTCAAGACTGGAGGAAACATGACATTTAAGAAACAGTAAAGGTGAAGGCTGCAATCAAAAGGAGACTGAGAGAAGAAAAGGCCATGATGGGTAGAAGAAAGGCATCAGAGAAGCCAAAGAAAGAGAGACTTTTGCAAAAGAGGGTATAGTCAACATTGCCCAGTGTTGCTGAGAAGTTCACTTAATATAACTTTCTAAAAATGACCATTGACTACTGGTGGAGGGGCCTGGCCAGAAGACTTTTCAGACTGAAAGAAAGCTAAGACATGGATTGAGTAGAGAAGGGAGTGGGACAATGTACATTGAGTGCAGCCACTTGTTCAAAAACCCTGTCTGGTATTTACATGTGTTCCCACAGCTTGAAATCCCTGTCCTGCAGAAAGGAATCCAAGCTCCTATAAAAGAGATAAGTTTTACAGTCAGTTCAGCAAGGCCCACAGCTGGGCGGCTGAATTTGCAGAGGCCACGTCTCTGAGCGTAGCCGGAGAAAAACCTGGACAAACGTTGGGTTTGTTTTTCTGTTCGGTTTCACTGCCTCAAAATTCTGAGGGCCTGTGGTGGCGCTGCTCTAACCCACTGTCCTGTTGGTGCCCTAGGTTTGTGCCAACTGTGTTTGCCAGCCAGCTGTGGGGCTGGCAGCTGAGGCAGCGTGGGTCAAGCTGAGATGCCTGGTTAGTCCTGCTCGTTTATGGATGTAATGGCAGTCCTCTGGCACTGCCCCGGCTCTCATGTCAGTGTCATTTCAGCAAGTGGAAGAAGATTTTAGGAAGAAGATCCCCAAGTAGAATCTGAGTCTGGGTGGGTGTTTGTAATTAGGGTAGACATCTTAGGGTAGAGAGCATGGCCGCTTAAAATAATTTCTGGAACAAAGTCGGTATCAATCAAATGAATAGTCACGTCCTTCAATCTGGATGGTCCCTAACTGCCTTGATTCTATCACGATAAAAGAAGTAGAGGATTGTTTTTGAAATAGTTGCCAAACGTCTAAAACATTTTAGAAAAATGGCTTGGAAGACGGGTGTCCACATCAGAAAAATGATCAAATCTAAACGAGGCTGGATTCCACGGGGGCTTTCTGCAAGTGACCTTTCGCACATGTGAAATGCCTGCTTTGTTTTCGAATTTTTAACAGTTTTGTTGAATGAGATGTGAAGGCAGCCCTGTTCCTTGGGGCAGCCTCGGCAGCAGGCTGGCTGGGAGGCACTGCAGCCTTTCAGCTCGACACCCACATGGCTCCCTGAATTGCTCTCCCCTGAAAACAATGAGGCAATTCATTGTCCAAGTGTCCTCCCGGGACAGAACACATCAGTCCCGAGCTGAAATCTTTAAATAAGGGAGCCTTTCAATGTTTGTCTAAAACTCTTCAACCCACCCACAAACTGAGCAGAGCCCATTTACAGGCTGGGGAGGAGGGGTGGATTGGAACAGAAGACAGGAGGAAGGGAAAGCAGAAAACCGATATCTGTTTATCTGATTCTCCAAACTAGACTCTAAAGCAGGGATTGATCACAGGCAGAACGATGTCTTGTTCAAACAGCACATAGGCTGGCTGGCCGTGGGGCTCTGGGCTGCGTTTGAACGGAGCAGAGGGAAGTCTCTGGGAGTCAGCCTCTTCGTGCCTTATCATGTTCAAAGCGGATTAGCTTTACTGAGCAGTGAGACGGGGATCTGTTTCTGTAACAAGTTGTGACGGCCAACTGTGCACTTTCTGCACCACACGAAGAAAATTCTGCCGCTGAATTTTAGGTCTTGATGACTCAGTGTGCCAAGCTTTATCCCTAGCAACAGGGAGGAGGAGAAAAACTCACCATCCTTTTTTTTTTTTTTTGGAGTGCCAGAACAAGTCATGTACATTTTTCAAGCACTTATCCCCTATTTAGTCCGTAATCTTAGTCTACGCTGTAGTATACTAGTTTATTATTATTGCCTACTCCATGTTTATTTTTTCCACCGGGCAGTGAACTTCTCCAGGAAAGGGAATGTCTGTTTCCCTGTGTCTATTCCACTTTGTCCCCGGTACTTGGCACCCCTGTGTTTGGAACTTTGTAGGTGCTCAATAAATACTTGCTGAGTGAATGAGTATTTGAAAACATATTTGCTAGTAGAAGAAAATTGAGAGTCACCTCTAAACAGATTTGTGTGTGTGTGTATTTTTTAAATTATTTTAATTTTTATTGATTTCATAGAGAAAGGGAGAGAGAGATAGAAACATCAGTGATGAGAGAGAACCATTGATTGGCTGTCTCCTGCACACCCCACACTGGGGATCCAGCCTGCAACCAGGGCCTGTGCCCTGACCGGGAATCGAACTGTGGCCTCTGGGTTCATGCTCAATCACTGAGCCACGCTAGCTGGGCATAAATAGATGTTAATAATATAGAAATATCTTTTTTTCCTGCTTGCCTACTGAAACGTAAACTATTTCCTGAGGCCATACAAGAAAGGCAATTATATCTTTTGACATTATTACTATATGAGAATGATTGGCTACATACATAACAATAGTTGCTTAGTTCCTAAATCCAAGTGTCATCATATTCACTTGCTGCTTTTCAATCAAGAGCCCTGAGCTATGTTCTTACTCTAGAATATCAAAGCAGGAAGGCTTCAGAGGTTTACTAACCCAATTATTTTACCTGTAAGAAAAATAAAGCCTATATAGGTGAGATGATTAGCCCACATGTAACATGTGGCAAAGCCAAGACTGGAATTCTCGACTCTCTTCCAGTAACTGTGACACTAGGGGCCAACCTTGTCATTTATGAATGAATAACAAGCACTGAAGTATTAAATCCCTTACTCCAAATCCCTACACAGCAAGTCTGGACAGAACCAGGGCTGGAAAAAAAGCATGTGAAGTCCTAGTTTTAGTGAAGATCTCTGAATTTTCCCCATGACTTCTATAAATAGTATATGCACACATATTCCTTATGTGGTTCTCTTGATGAATTAGAGAACTGTGGAAGTCAGGATTGGTAAGGGATCTAATTTCTGATTGGACTACACCCCTCTTTGGTCTTGGTTATTACACCTCCAGTGCTTAGGACCTCACACACACACAACTTCCTGTTCTTAGTGCATTGTTAGATTTATTTCATTCTTTAGACCAAACCTATATCTATGCTTTATCTACTTTCCCTCAATGGTTCAATTTGTGTGTTTGGGGCTAGGGATAACAGGTCTAAGTTATCTTGAGTATGCCAGGACAGTTACTATATGAACAACTTGAGAGAGTCATCTCTCTTTTAGGATAAATATTTGTCCACTATATTCTTATTGTCATAAGAACTGGATAATCGGATGGTAGATATATAAATAATATATTTTAACTACCTGAAAAATAACTCAGAAATCAAAATGATGCATAAACATACAAAATGGTAACAAAACACAAGTTAAGTAATAAAAACTAATCTAATGTATGATTATAATAGGAGTTGTTGATTCATAAACAAGGATAAGAAACTTGGGAATAAAATTGAGGGTGGTATGCCCAGTTGGTGTGGCTAAGTGGTTGAGCATCCACCTATGAACTAGGAGTTCATGGTTGGATTCCTGGTCAATCCCCAATGTGGGGCATGCAGGAGGCAGTCAATCAATGATTCTCTCTGATCATTTATGTTTCTATCTCTCTCTCCCTCCCCTTCTCTGAAATCAATAAAAAACATACATATTTTTAAATAAGGGTGGTAGAGAGTCTATCAGATGAAGAATTTCTGTAGAGGTTGCTCTGCTAAAACCCTTAAGCAGCCCTTGGTGATAGCAGTAGGTGATTTCCATGTCTGAGATATAGAAATACTAAACTAAAAGAATTTTAAAACTTCCAGGCTGCTTTGGAATCTGCAGGAATGACTCAAAGCCACTGTGTGTACTAAGAGGATAGCACATTGCATTGGTTATTTCAGGAAATTATGAGATAAAAAGTCTGGGATGTACACAAAGAGTTGAGAAACAATCAAAAGATCGACCAAAGTTATGTATGAAGCACTGAAAATTGAATGCTTGGCCAACATCTCCAGTTTCCTGTGGTTTCAGGGACAGAACCAATAAGCCCCAATGTCCATCTTTAGTTAGCCACCTACTTATTTTGTTAAGAAGCCAAAAGTGCCTGTGAAATAGAATTAGAACAAGACAGTAGAGAAGTTCATTCAAATTTTGCTGATCATACAAGTTGAGGGTTGGGCAACAGCCCACAAAAGAAATCTGTACAGCAGTGTAAGGCATTAGGGAACTCTCTTGCAGTGTGAGAGAGAAAAGAAAGCATTAAAAACAAGCAAACAATTAGAAAGGTAGTTGTGAACTTTCCTAAATTATGAACTCTGTGCGCGTGCACATAGCTTTTACAATGTTTTCTTTATCCCGTATGATAGCACATTTCACTATGTTTTTGATTAAAAAATATGGTTGATGTGGGCTGGAGAGATAACATTGCTTTCAATAGGGTCGAGATACATTGGATCAGTACCTCCTTTTTGTTGTTGTTTGAAACAGCATGGCCACCACTCCTGGTGACATTCCTTCTGAACAAAATGGTCTATTTCCTTTTGCTTTCCCTCCCCCTAGTATTTTGGACTCTTTACTCATTTTAACTCTATTTTCAATAACAAAAATAAAGAAATGATGAGAGTCGCCCTAAATCTGATTCTGGGGTGAAGTAAAGAATGTACCTACTTTAATCCTAAAAGTTTATTTCTGAAAACAGTCACAGCCAACATCTTGTGCATTCAAGTCCAATAATGGTGTCTCTGTTGGCAGGAAAATGGCAGATATTACATACTCACATCTTAGGTTATTTGTAGAAAAATATTATTTCTCTTTTTTTAAAAAAAATTATTGTTGAAAATATTACATTTGTCCCCTTTTTGCCCCCACTGACCTCTTCTAGCCTGCCACACCACAGGCCTTCACCACCTTATTGTCTGTGTCCATGGGTTATGCATATATGCATACAAATTCTTTGGTTGATCTCTTCCCACCCACCCACACTCCCCCGCCTTCCCTCTGCGATTCGACAGTCTGTTCCATGCTTCTGTGTCTCTCGATCTATTTTGTTCAACAGTTTATTTTGCTCATTAGATTCCACATGAGTGAGATCATGTGATACTTGTCTTTCTCTGACTGGCTTGTTTTGCTTTACACATTGTGTAAATGGCAAGTCAACTGTTTGTAAGAGAAGGTGTTTTCTTCTTTATTTTTAATGGACTTTATTTCTTAGAGCAGTTTTAGGTTCACTGCAAAACTGCATGGAAATCAGAGTTCTCACATACTCTCTACTCCTGCACAAGTACAACCTCCCACACAATAAATATCTGATACCAGAGTGGTACAGTTGTTACACTCAATAAACCTGCATTGACATATCATTTCTTTATTTTTAAACTAAGTCATGTCACTGAGCACTTTTGGTTAAACTCTTAACACAGGCCATGGACATGAAGTTACTGTATTATTGGCAAAGTTGTATATTCCAAAGTATTCACTGCATTGTTTATTTTTACTAAATCAAATAGGTGACTAGCAGCTAACATCTAATAGTCTTCAAGTCTGATGCTCAAGTTACTCAGATTTCTAATTTTTTTATTAGAGGCCATTGAAACATCCCAAAGGGTCAACTTAGACCCAGGAAAACAGAAGTCCTGTGTCAAATTTTACATGATTAGGAAAAAGAATGGGACATGGTTACTCACACTGTCTGGGTTTTGTGATTTTGTCATATTTTTGGCAATCTTCAAAACCTGGATTTTAGTTTGTCTTTGAAACTCTGTTTTTTAGATGCTATAACCATAAAACCTTCTCTCTGAGAAATATGAAATACCACAAAATTTAAAACATAAATAGGATGTTTAGGATCCTACTATTCTATAAATAAAAGACAAGTCTTGTTTAAAGCAAGGAAACCTATCAGGGATAAAGAGAAACATTATGTAACAATAAAGGGGTCAATTTCCAAGAAGATGTAACAGTGCACCCCCAGAGTATCAAATTATGTCAGGCAAACACTAACAGGACTACAAGGCGAGATAGTTAAATCCACTATTATAGTTGGAGACTTTAATGCCCTCTATCAGAATCAGATCCAAAGGCCAGAAAGAGAAATAGTGATATCAACATTTTGTGAAACAATACAATGAAGAGTATGCGTCCTAGTTCCAATCCTGATGTGCCAAATCAACTGAATAGCGCTTCTCTTAAACACTATGGATTTTCTGAATTTTGAGAACTTTCCCCTAATAGAGAAGTGTTTTATAAACTTGGACTATCTCAAAGCAGCTGAAAGCACAGAGTAGGTGTCTTTTCAGGGTGGGTCACAAAGAGAACCTGAGTTCTGTTTGGTTTCTAAGTTTCTAAAATCTGAGCTATATAGTCATACTAAATTATAAGTCACTTTACAAACAGATATGAGAATTAAAATTTATTTTTATGTCAAATACTTTAAAATCAACACAAACATTAAATTATGTTGATAAAGAATTTTTTAATATACTCATTTTTATGTAGTTAGGAAACTAGGATTTTTCTTGTATCAGTTGCTCTTCAAATTGGGTAATTCTATTCTGTTCCATATGCTATGAAAGCAAACAAAAGAGAGCAAAACAAAACAAAAAAAGCTCATTTTTTATTATGTTTGATACTTTTCAATATTCTGGCTTAATATTCACGTAGGGTTTTTAAAAGGGAAAATGCACATTTTTACCATTTCTACTCTAACGATAGTTAGACTTTAGTAACTCTTCTGTGGTATCATATTTGTAACTTGTATTTAATGCTTCAGTGAATCTGGAATTTGAACATTTTGCAGCAGGTTCCCTTTTCCCCCTTGAGATAAAAATGAATCTTTGCTGCGATGGCAGCTGTCAAATGAAAAGAAACTTGAGGACTCGGAGATTATTGTGTCTGGAAAGACATTTTTTTCCTGTTAAATTCTGAGAGTTATTAATCAAAGAATCACTGCATTTGAAATAAATAAAATGGCCTGTATCGTTGTACCTGAATGTATAATAGATTTAGGTCTTGAATGTGCGAGAACAACTGAGGTATAATGATGACAAGTGAGCCCATCAACTTTCCAAATTCCATAACTCACAGTTTTTCTGGTATTTTTTAAGCCCCATAAAAGGAGCACATAATTGTCAGGAACATTTTAAAATTATATATATATATATATATATATATATATATATATAGTGAAAATAATGGTTTAGAGAATTATAAAATACTAGAGGCCCAGTTCACGAATTCATGCACCAGTGGGGTCCCTTGGCCTGGCCTGCAGGATCAGGCCAAAACTGGCTCTCTGACATCCCCCAAGGGGTCCTGGATTGCAAGAGGGCGCAGACTAGGCCGAAGGATTTCACCAGTGCACAATTGGGGCCAGGGAGAGACGCGGGAAGTTGCCAGCCGGGAAGGGACTGTGGGAGGGCTCCAGGGCATGTCTGGCCCATCTCACTCAGTCCCGATCAGCCAGACCCCAGCAGCAAGCTAACTTACTGGTCAGAGCGCCTGCCCCCTGGTGGTCAGTGCATGTCATAGCAACTAGTCAACCGGTCAACTGTCTGCCCCCGGTGGTCAGTGCACATGATAGTGAGCGGTTGAGCAGCCTTAGCATATCATTAGCATATTACGCTTTGATTGGTTGAATGGCCGACAGGTCAGCTGACTGGTCGACTGGACACTTGGCATATTAGGCTTTTATTATACAGGATATACAATGAATATGATGGTTTAGGAGAAGAATAATATCCATCTATATACTCACCAAAGAGGTTAAGATTGAAAGGAATGCAATACTGCTAGGGATAACTGTTCAACCCCTTCCCAATCACATACATTAATCCTTCCCCTTTTTCCACCTTTCACACTACTAACTTCTTATGATATTATGGAGAATTTTACTGTGTATGTATGTATTTCAAAGCAAGTTCTCCCATTGCTTTATATGTTTTTACTAGAAGCCCAGTGCACGAAATTCGTGCATGATGGGGGGGATCCCTCAGCCTGGCCTGCATCCTCTCACAACCCAGAAACCCTCGGGGGATGTCTGACTGCTGGTTTAGGCCCGATCCTGCAGGAATCCCTGTGGGATCAGGCCTAAACTGACAGTTGGACATTGCCTCTTGCAATCCGGGACCACTGGCTTCTAACCGCTGGCCTGCCTGCCTAATCACCCCTAACCACTCTGCCTGCCTGCCTGATCATCCCTAACCGCCTCTTCCTGCCTGCCTGATTGCCCCTAACCACTCGCCTGCCTGCCTGATCATCCCTAACCACTCACCTGCCTGCCTGATCACCCCTAACCAATCACTTGCCTGCCTCATCACCCCTAACCACTCTGCCTGCCTGCCTCATCACCCCTAACCACTCATCTGCCTGCCTGATCACCCCTAACTGCCTCTGCCTCAGCCCCCACCACCGTAGCTATGTACGGAAGGATGTCTGGAAGGTCATTCAGTTGTCTGGTCTAATTAGCATATTACACTTTTATTATTATAGATGCTTTATCTGAAGGGCATCATGAATTCAAAGAACAGGTTATATTTCTTCATTTTGAAGTTACTTTTGGTGTCTTTAAGTATACTTTGATTTCATTCACACTTTACATATTGAAAACTACATATTTTTCTAGGTTCTCCATATTTTACTAGGTATTGCTATGTTGTTTTAGATTACATTTTAAAATTTGTTAGTTCTTGCATTAACTCTCCTATGTCTTGTAGTTTGTAATCTCATGGATATTTTAGGCAATGAAGTAATGCAAATATTGAAAATTTTTTCTTTTCCTTTCCAATTCCTGTATCTTTTCTTTCATTTGGTTTTCTTATTGCCTGGGCTAGGACTTGCACTGTAATGTTTACTAGGAGCAATGGTAGAAGGTAGCCTTTTCTTTTCCCTGAGCTGAATGCTTTTACTTCAAAACTTTTATCATTACACCTGATGTTTGTTGTTCAATGAAATGCAGGGGAATTTTTCATTAGCCCTTGACATATTAATATTTTATATTTCTTCTTGCATCAAGTTTGGTAATATGTTTTTTAAGAAAAGTATCCCTTTTACCTAAGTATTTAAATGTATTGGCATTCACATAGTGTTCTTTAAAAAAAAACCCTATCTATAATTATACCCTCCTCAAATTTGTCATTCCTTCTAATATTTCTATGTCATCTTTTATTGACATGTTTTGCTGGACATTTATCTACCTATTATTTATTTCAAATAACCTGATTTTACGTTGTTAGTTATTTCTATTTCTATTCTATTTAATTTTTTAATATTTGCCTTTATCTTTATTATTTGGTTCTTCAATTTAAACTGATTTTCAATCTTCACTTTTTTATAATTAGTATTTAAATACATTTGAAGTTATAAAATTCTTTATAATAACTACTTTTAGTTGTGTCCTCAAGTTTTGATATATTGCATATTCATTTTTTCTCCATTTTAAATAGTTTGTAATTTCCATTATGATTTACTCTTCTTTAACCCATGTGTTACTTTGCCATATATTTTGTAGTTTAAAAATAAATGTCCACTGTCCTCTTTATCGTTGATTTACATATTAATTACATGGTGGTCAGGAAAGTCAATATGTTAATTTTTAAAAATATGATGAGACTACTTTTGAAAACTAATATATGATTATTTTTGGTTAGTGTCTATGTGTACATAATTTTAAACTTCTAGTGGTGAAGTTATAGACCTCTGTTTGTTATTAAAATATACTTCTTAATTGTGCTGTTCATAGCCTCTATTTTTTTACTACAGTGTTCCCCTCTTAACCATGATTTCGCTTTCCTTTGATGTCTAAAATAAGTCCATCTTTCTAGTTATGATTTTTTCCAAAAAAGTCATAAATTTTCCTTTGAGAAAATATTGCAATTCAGTGAATCAACATATCCTTTAGTCTTTGCTTGCATTTATCTTTCTTAATAAAGTACACACAATACACACAAAGGCACACACACACACACACATCATTAATCTCTGAAGCAAAGGTACATATATTCAGTACCATATTGAAAGTACCATTCATTTATTAAAAAATAATTGCATTGTAGTGGTTTCATGGCAATAAAGGCAGGACTTGAAATGGTGAGAGTAGTTATAAAATTAATTCAAATTTATATTTTTGGTCCTTCACATCCAACAAGAAATTTAAAAAAAAGAACCAAAATGTTTTAGTAATCAAAACTATTATAAAAGTTGAGTAACCCTCAAACTATTTCTGTGTAAAAGAAAGGTTTATTCTTAAGGTTTTAAAACATAAATATAGGTTTAGGCCAAAAATAAATAAATTTTTCAATGTGGTATAGATGATGTGAAAGCAAAAATCTGAAACAGAACTTTCCAGCTACCAATGAACATGTCATCATTATTGAGATATTTGAGTTTGAAGTATTGCAAAATTTTCTCTTTTAAGCTTGGTATTTGACACCATCTAAATACAATTGGTCTCAGGAAAGAGACCCTCTATTATAAGAGACTGCCTTGTTACAAGTCAGCTTAATTTGTGATTCCTCCAAAGGAATTCACAATCTTAATTTCTCATCATTCTTATCACATAGTCATAACTGCTACGTTGCAGACAAGTGATCCAAATCCCCAAGTCCTGAAATGGTTGATCTGCTCAGAGAAACTGAACAAATCCTCGGGAGGTCTGGCTAATTAGTCAACTCTACTTATCTCAGAAACTGAAATCTTAAGAAAGTCAGACACTCTTGGAGATTTTGAGTTTGGAAATTTCAGTGTCACCAGTATCACGTGATGCCAGGATTCACTGTGTAGAATGTAATCAATGTTGTGAAACTGCAGCATTCAGATTGTAGGGAAATAAACAGCCCATGTACATTGAGGTAGTCATGGGCTCATTAATGAATGTCTAGCTGGGACTGCGGACTGACTAATGTCAATTTAGCTGTTTGTATGTTTTGCAATTTCAAAAAAAAAAATCTCTGTTCCCATTTCAGGTTGTATAAAGAGATGCGGTAGGCACAGAGAGTTGCCACCCAGATCACCCCCAAGGAAGGAGTTTCTGCCTCAGCAGACTCCTCCAGTTGTCAGCTTCCTCAAGAATTGATCCATCTGCAGGGAGCCAATTTGCTCAAGCACATGTTCTCCCAGGCAGGACAGAAGCATGACTGAGCCAGACAGGGGTATAAAGGCCCAGCCACTTCCACCCAATGTGCGTCATCTTGGATGTGCCATACACACGCCTGGGCTCTCCATGGGGACCTCTCCCTCTGCCCCACCCTGCTTTACCCCCTCCTCTTCAAAGGATATTGATGCCTAATAAACACTGTGTTTGCCAAATTCCATCTCAGTGTCTGCTTCTGGAAAAATTAAACCTTCCACAAAAGATAGACTAACACTTATACATAAATACTATCCTGTATAGTTAGGGAGGATTATGAAAAACACACACCTATTCACAATTAAAAGAGAATGTGTTATCAAACACAAAAAAGACAGATGTATTTATTATAATTTTGAAAAAAACTTAATGTCAATTGTTTAACCTTGTATCAACCCCTCAGTTAAAGCACACAGGGAATCAGAGACTGTTGACACTTTCTTACCTTTCTTGTAGCACTTCCTCTAATACTGTAAAAATTGCCAATTTAAACTGTAATATTTTTAAGAGTATTCAATGAGAAAGAACCAAAACAGCTGAAAAAATATTATAATATGAAAGCCTTGGAAGAAATATACAGAATTCTAAGAATGTGAAAGGGACTGCAGACAACTGTTCCATTAAATCAAGTAAAATATAAACCATTTTGATGTGAATGACCTACTGAGGATCATGTCTTCAGGTGAACAATTCAATAAACAGTAGTGAATTGGTGCCTACAATGTATAGGGCCTACTGTTAGGCATTGCAAGTACTATAACAAAGTGAGAGGAAGAGGTTTATGCTCTCAGATATAGGATAAAATAAGGAAACATGTTAGTTGCATTTCAAATCCTCTGGGTTCCAGGGAGAGGGAGAGGGAGGGGGAGGGGGAGGGGATGGGGTGGGGGAGGGAGATCATAAATAATGAGTAAGATTCTGCCAGTTAGTATTGAAGGGATATGGAGTTCAAGTGAAGACAATGGCATGAGCAATGGGAAGGAAGTGTGTTGTGTGTTTACTAGACTTCCCTTGGTCTCACTGTCTCATCCATAAAAAAGTAGTTGGACAAGATTAGAGCTTCTCAAATTACATCTCTTGAAACAGAGCTAACTCATGAAGTAGTTCTTCTAGGTCAACTTGTTGGAGGATAGTCCTTGGAAGAAGGACCTACAATCTACCCGCTTATACTTGAACTTCTTGCAAATGTGCACAGATTAGGAAGACTTGTTTTCTTTTTCTTGTAAAAATTCAGGCCTGTGCTTGCTCTTTCAAATAAAACTACATGAGTGAGTACACTGCCATAGCTCACAAGTGCCAACTCCAATTAAACATTAGCCTGGGCTTGGATGCCTCCGCTCTGTGTATGCGTTCACTGCTGCCTAGCAGTAGTTGTGCAATAGCGAGTGAGTGGGTAGCCTGCCAAGGTGTGATATTATCTTTTATAGGTTTTACCTGAAAACTTCTTGTCTGACTTTTATTTTTGTGGAGGGGAATGTGAGCAGATGGCAGATGTGGTTAGGGATTTAACTTTGAAATAAAAACAACCAACTACATCCTGTTTCCAGTGTCCAGATTACATTGAAGAATATTAGAGTGTGAAGCAAACTGGAAAATAAAGGTTACTGTTTGCAACTCCAGATCTTTTTGAAATTATGTAACTTTAGCAAAATACAAAAGTGAATGAGATTCTGAAGTTTATATGACTACAAATGTCACCTATAATGATATTACACTTTTCAAGGTCTTATGTTTATCAAAACTTACTCATTGTTCTCATTTAGTGATGTTGAAGTTTTAAAAAGTTATCAATTGGATTTGTTCACTATCTTTGTACTAGAAAAAACAGCAAATGTAGCTGTTTTAAATAACTGCAGCCCTATGTATGAGTTTACTTAAAAAAATACTGATTTAAAAGTTTGGAAACTTTTATGAGATCCATTTCAGGTAATTTAGTGATCTCATCTGATTCCCTATTCTTGGATGTGTGTTTGCAAGAAGTGAATAGATAGTGTCCCCATTATCCTATATAATAAAAGCCCAGCGACCATAACGGCATAACAATCAGAATGACCACTTGACCAGTCGCTACGAGGTGCATTAACCACCTCTCGGTTCCTCCCCTTGTCCCACAGGCTCTGATCACTGGATGGCCAATGGGGAAATGAGGTGGATGGCAGTAGAGCAGGACTGGAGACTGGTGAGCAGGCAGAAGATGGCCCTGATGCAGGCTAGGCCTAGGGACCCTACCTGTGCACGATTTCTTGCACTGGGCCTCTAGTGTTTGCATTAAAAAAACCAGTAGAGCAAAGGTAGTCTTTTGTTTTCACTACTAAAATTTTATTAGCAAAAAAAAAAAAATAAAACAAGACAGTGCAATAATTACCATGGTTTATGGAGGAATATTAGTGAGAACTAACTCTTTTGTCTGGAACAGAATTGACACGTTGCTACTTATTAATGTTAAATGAGTGAGCATTTGGAGATATCAATTCCTAGTGGGGATGGAAAGGAAAAGCCTAATACACTGAAATCAGGCTTTTCAGATCCTTTAACTAAAAATGAGCAAATATGAATCAGTATAAAGAGGTTTCAAAATGTTCGGAAATAAAATGAGAATTACAATGAGGTCAATAAAAACTTGAAATTCTTAGGATATCCAAAATAATGTTTCATATCTAAAGAGAAGTTTTAAATAGGTAGGCTGTAATAATAATCTTTTTGTATATCTAAAGTTTGGACCAACAAGAGAACATATTTAAAAACAAACAAAAACCCATGCACTTTATATTTCAGAGTACAGTTGAGAAAAATAGAGCATGTAATAAAATCTATGGATAAAAGAGTAATTAAGTATGATTACTAGCATTTTAGTATAATGCAGATAGCAATTTCCAGGAAGCTTATGGGGGAAAGAATTGTATAACAGAATTAATCATAAAAAAATATCTATAAGGAAATTGAGGTTATGAAAATCAATAAGAACATCAATTTATAATGAGCAGTTTTCCTTTGGGAGACTTAACCTTTGCAAAAGGAACCAGTGAAAGATGAATAACAGGGACTTTGATGAAAGATAGGGGGGAAAACTCTATCACATCTTCAATATGTAATCTTAAAGCTTACAGTTATTAAGGCATAAGCCCCAAATTCATCTATTTCCAAGTCTTGCTTTTACCAAATAAAGCAGATGTATTCCCACTTCACAGATGAGATAACTAAAGCCTGGCAAGATTTCTGAGTTAAAAAATGATAGTGAATCTTTTTCAGTAGCACTTAAAAAGTGCTACTTCTAATTGTACTTCTAATTTGAGGGTTTTTAAAAATATATTTTTTTATTGATTTCAGAGAGGAATGGAGAGGGAGAAAGAGATAGAAACATCTATTATGAGAGAGGGAGTCATTGATTGGCTGCCTCCTGCATGCCCCCTACTGGGGATTGAGCCCTCTACCCAGGCACATCCTGACCAGGAATCCAACCGTGACCTTCTGGTTCATAGGTCGATGCTCAACCACTGAGCCACGCCAGCTGAGCTAATTTGAATTTGATTTAGACTATTTATTTTCAAAATATGACTGGTAAGAGCCATTAAAACATCAGGAGATTGCTTGCTTTATTGTTTTATCAGCTCTTCCTGCCACATTTAACTTAACATTAATTAAATATCATAAGTTGTTTTTAGTGGCTGTCATTTTGCAGGGTCTGAGGGGCAATGCTCCTCCATACCATCACTATCTTGCTGTGGTTTCTCACTGCCCTTTCAGGACTATGCCCCCCTTTCATTGTGTGGAGTTTGGGTGGGAACTGGTTATAGCCTCCCACAGTGGACACCCCACAGGCCTGACCTCCCCTTCCTGCCTGAATGCAAGGAATCAGGGGATAGCTCCTAGGGTCCCTCCGGTTTATTAGTCAAAGCCTCTGCCCTCCCCTTACTTCCTAATCACCTCGTCTCTCCAGTTTCTCAACAAATTTTCTTCATCTTATGTTAGCTGGGATCATCTTATGATGTTTGCAACTAAGGACATTAAATATCACAGTATTTATTTGTAGAAAAGACAATGGTAGTCTTTTCAAAATAACATTAACCCTTAAATGTTGAACAGCTTTTGGTTATATTTTAGCTGATCCACACATTTTATGAATGAAGAAGCGAAGGCTTAAAGAGTGTTATGGACCAAATTGTGTTTCCTCCAAATTCACATGTTGAAACCCTAACCCCCTGTACTCAAAATGTGGCTGTATTTGAAGATAGGTCCTTTAAAGAGACAATTAAAGTAAAACGGGGTCATTAGGGTGGACCCTAATCCAGTCTGACTAGTGTCTTTATCAGATGAAGTCATTAGGACACACACAGTCAACGCCCCAGTCACATGTATGCACAGAGAGGTGGCCGTGTGAACACATGGAGAAAAGGTACCTGCTATAGACTAAATGTTTGTATCCCCACCCCCAAACTCATATGTTGAAACCTAATCTACAGTGTGATAGTATTTGGAGATGGGGCCTTTGGGGGAGATTAAGTCATGAAGGTAGAGATGAAAGGGGTTTATACCCTACTAGAGGCCCGATGCACGAATATTCATGCAAGAGTAGGCCTTCCTTCCCCCAGCTGCCAGCACCAGCTTCCCTCCTGCACCCGTGACCCAGGCTTCCCTCCTCCGGCTGCCGGCAGGCACCCGGGACCCAGGCTGGCTTCCCCTGGACCCAGCTTCATCAGGAAGGTTGTCTGGAATGATGTCCAGAAGACGTTCAGTCTCATTAGCATATTACCCTTTTATTATTATAGATAAAATACATCTCAGAGAGCTCCCTTGACCCTGTCTCCATGTGAGGATGCAGCCAGAAGACTATGAATCAGGAAGCGGCCCTTCCCTAGATACTGACTCTGCCAGTGACTTGATCTTGGACTTCTCAGCCTACAGACCTGTGAGAAATAAATCTTCATTGTTTGAGCTACCCAGCCTACGGTATTTTTGCTATAGCATCCTAAACTGACTAAGACCGTGTCCATCTGCACACCTAGGAGAGAGACTTCAGAAGAAACCAAACCTGTAGATACCTTGATCTTGGACATCCAGCCTCCAGAACTGTGAGAAAATAAATTTCTATTGTTTACACCACCCAACCTGTGGCAGTTTGTTATGGCAGTTTCATCAAACTAGTACAAAAGAGTAATACTGGTTGTTCAACATTACACTGTCAACCATGACAAATTTGGACCCAAATCCAAATCTAAAGAGTCCCAGTCTGACTCATATACGCAGCAGTAAACTTGGGTCATATGTATTATGAAAATCATAATGCTATTTTGAGTGCTATTTTGGTTAATAATGTGAATGACTAGCATGGCACTTAAAACTTCTGGGTGTGCTTACCAAGCTATAAAAATGGCTCTAACTCTGAGGCTGAATACAAGATTATGACACATACTAATATTCGCACACACAAATGTTTATTTTTTTCAGATTCCCAGTTTACATGACTTAAACAAATCTATTAAATTTGGCTAGAGATTTGTTTTTCCAGACCCATGTTCCAGAATATGATTCAGTGGCTCCTAAGACCACACTCTTCTGTGATTTTAGAAATAAATTACACTCTAAGCTTTTACCAAAAGCTTTACAGCTCTGCCAGAATCCATAATTAATCTTTTTTTTCTTAATTCATTTTGTAAATTAAATGCTAAGCTACCAAAGGAATAATGCAAAACATAAATACAAAAAAAGAAAGGAAATGCGTGTGTCCTTAATTCAGTGGGAAATGGGGGTGAGTAAAAACTTCTCTGGGGGAATGAATTGACTCAATTAACTGTCTTAGTTAAATTAATCCCATTAGAGACCCAAACACTATCCAGTGCTCTGGAAAAAGTGACTTCCTAAATGGCACTCTGGTCTCCCAGCAATTAATATAATACATATAGATATACACATGTCCCCTAGAGTGTGTGATCCATGGTACTTCAAAGGAAGCCTACTCAAAATACTATTTTTTAATATATATTTTCTTATTTCAAAGAGGAAGGGAGAGGGAGAAAGAGAGAGAGAGAGAGAGAGAGAGAAATGATGAGAGAGAATCATTGATTGGCTGCCTCCTGCACACCCCACATTGGGGATAGAGCCCGCAATCTGGGCATGTGTCCTGACCAGGAATTGAACTGTGACTTCCTGGTTCATAGGTCAATGCTCAACCACCGAGCCGCATTGGCTAAGCAAAATATCCTTATTTTCTGTTCTGTCCTTGAAGAGGCTCGGCATCTGAGGTGTTCTTGTCAAATGGATCACCCTCAGAAGTTTATAAAAAGAAATTTCCCTTAAAGCTATCCTCCCAATAGAGTAGATAAGTTCATTTACTTCCTCACGAAGTACCTTTCCCAATTGCCTGTTATATAGTGCACCAGCCGGCTGGGTATACTTGTGTGAGGAAGAGCAGGACTTCGCCTCAATGACTTATGGGAGAAAGAGGAAGGTGGCAGTACAATCTCTGGGAAATTTCTGCAGGAATGTTGAATTAATGAAGATGTGAACACAGTGCCCTCAAAAATTAAAACAGGTGCTGTGTCCTAAGGGAAATATGTAATCTCCTGGGAAATTAAAATTTAAAAGGCAATGCTATTTAAACTGCATCAAAAATATAAACTTCTTAGATATAAGTCTAACAAAGATCTATATATTGAAAACTATACAACATTGCTTAGAGAAATGAAAAGAAAACCCTAAATAAATTGAGAAATGTTCTTTGTTCATAGATTGGAAGACTTAATATTGTTAAGATGTTAATGACAAAGAAAAATCAAGAAGGATGCACAGCAGCTTTCTTTCTTGGAGTAATAGATACGTGACTCCGGTAGGATGATAGCTGGGGGATTGCTGGCAAGAAGCAGGGCGGCCACATGAGCACAAGGCCAGTGCAGTCACGCAGGCCCTGCACCGTGTCCTCAGAAGGGCTTCAGAGCAAGAATTTAATGCTCGGAGGTTGCTGCCTTGATGTTTAAAATGATAATTATAACTTTGAACAGTAGAGTAGATGTGGTAAGGTTGGAGTCTCAGCTCACATGCCTCCTTCTCCCCTGACCTCCCTGCCTTCCAGTGTTCTCAGTAGCAGCCTGTTCCCCTGACCCCTCACCTCTTGGGCAACAGCCTGACTTCATCTACCCCTACTGGTGTTGCTGTCCTCCCATCCTACTCCCTCACCCCTGTGATCTGGGAGAGGATGTGAGAGAGAGGATCACTTGCAAGTGTCCAATGGCATCTTGGGGCAGAAGGGGACGGTGGTTGTCACTGCCTGAAGCTGGCAGTGCCATGACATGTCCTGCTGGTGCAAGTCTCTCCCCGACCCCCAATCCAGCTACGGACAGGTCCTATCTTGGAGATTGCTACCTCTTAAAGGGCAATTGCCCACCACAGGTTTGAGAGGAGGCCCAGTGGGAAAGGAAACTGTCTGGCTTCACTCTCCTGCCCCTGACTGGGACATGACATATTACTAAGTCCCAAAGGCAGAGGTCCTGTGGCTGCCAGGACAAGGAACCCAGTGCTGGTGGGCTCGGCACTGAGTGAGTGATGGGGTGGAGCACTTCTGAGGGCTGACTCTGTGCCCCAGGGAATATAACACTAAATAGCAAACGTAAGACACCATGATATGGAGAGAGGGGGGCGGGGGAAGGGAGAGAGAGATCACAAAGAAAGGGAAAATTTTCATATTTTGGTATCTCTACATTTTCCTTTTGCGCTGGGCTTCTCAAATCATTCTGTTGTCGCTGGGAGGGAACTGGTTACACTGTGAGGAGGCAGGGGCACAGGGTGAGGGGAATGGAATGACTTCTTCGCACTCTGCATTAGGCCTCCGGAATCTCACCAGCTCCTAAATTACTCGGTACTTCAAAAATTCCATCGTGCACATTGAGTTATATTTGGAAGTTGCCGGTTTCACTTTCCTCATCCACTAAACTGTGTGCTTCTTAAGGGCAGGAGACTATCGCTTCATCAAGGAAGGCAGGATCTCAGCCCTCAGAGAGGACAAAGCAATGACTCCTTAAAAAGGCTTATTGAAGAACAAAGAGGGCGCGAGGGCGCGCGTGCCTGAGTGTGAGTGTGTGTGTGTGTGTGTGTGTGTGTGTGGATTCAGGAAATGAGTGTGATCTAACAGAGAGGGTCAGTAGGCTAATGGAAGACTCCACCTCCCTTATGCAGGAAGCCCACATCCTATTTTTGTCCTGAAGGTTGTAATCTCATCAGAGAAAGACGGATAATTAAGATGTTAATGATCAAGCTTCAGCCCTCCCTTCTTGCAGTTTTAATAGTAGGTCCACACAGCTTGAAAACAGCTCACACATTTGAGGAGCTTCTGGGAGGGCAAAATCTGCTGTCTTCCTGTCTCCCCAAGAAACAGGTCCGAAGAGAGTACATGAAGAGGGTTGGCTCTTTCAAGATAGAAATGTCATTATTTTTTTGTGTTTGGGGTAATGGTTATTTTCTTCTCTATTACCTAACGTTTTAAACAATTAAAATATTAGATCAGCAACAAGTAAAATATTCTGACAAACTATTACTTAATACAGTCCCTGTAGCCTTCCATTTACTGTTGCTCGTCTAACTCGGAGCCTGTTGAATCAGACTGAAAGGATATAAAAAAGATCACATGTCAGTAAAAATAATAATAATAATAATTAGACAAGTAAAATAAATAAAGGACACCAGGACAGTATTATTATTTTTAAAAATGTATTTTTTATTTATTTCAGAAAGGAAGGAGATAGAAACATCAGCGATGAGAGAGAATCATTGATTAGTTGCCTCCTGCACGCCCCACACTGGGGATGGAGCCCTCAACCTGGAATCTAACCTTGACCTCCTGGTTCATAGATTGATGCTCAACCACTAAGCCATGCCAGCTGGGTCAAGGAAAGTATTATTTAAAAATTTAATGAAGTCAGAGGAATAGCGAAAAACACAAGGAGGACCTGGGAAAGGACCTTTACAGGGAAACTGGAATTTTTGAGCTTAAGAGTTGATAAAAGACAAAGAAATTTCTGTATTGTGCATGTTAGAACCCTAAAGTGAACTGCAAAGGGCTTAGAAAACATTAATAAAGAGCCTAAGAAGCATTTCCAGATATGGTTACTTGTGTGTCAGAATCTCAACACTGTAACTATTAAGTTTTTTAAGCCATTGTTGCAAAACATAGGAAAGATAATGCTTGCTATGGCTCTGTGACTTCGCCCAAGTTTTAACCTTTCAAACCCTCAATTTTTGTATCCACAAAAAGAGACTGATAATACTAATACTTACCTCATATGTTGTTGTAAGGGCTATAAAGAATTAATTATTAATGAATGTAAAAGATTTAGGTCAGTGTTTGGCAGGTATCAAACACTCGTCCCATATTATCTATTATTAGGAAAGGCAAGGATTAGTGAGAATAAGTGCAAAATTGCTTGTTTTTCGGAACTGGAACTGTAGGTTTTTAGTTCGTTCTGCAAGGATTAGAAGCTATATCTCTCCCAACATATTTTTTTTTCCTATAGAAATTCAATAACAATATACAAGTGCCTTCTTCTCTGAGGCTTTGTGTGTATGCGTGCTTAGGGAAAGAATATATTTATAAGGATTTCTGACTTTGATCTTCAATTAAATACCCATGTGTCTCTTAGTAAATGGCAATACTCTCAAACAAATAATAGGTTTTTGCTTTTTGTGAATAAAGGAAGGGTTGGCTGGCAAACTCCACCAGGCCATATGCCCGGTTTTATTGGGGAAGTCTTCACCAATGAGGCACCTAAACATATTAGCTTCGTTTTTAAAAGCCATGCTTAATGGGTTGTAAAAGAAACAGTGATTAGTTATCTCTTTGAAGGAGCAGTTTAACAATGAAAGGTATTTATAAAGAGATTGAAAGTCACTGTTTAATTACGGTTATTGTTATTCAGGGGCGGTGAAATCAGATATAAACTCTGTTCTTCAAGAAAGATTGGAGCCTCTTCAGAAGTGCTCTAGGAATTTGAAGAGAGCCTGTCCCAAACTGCTTCTAGAACTGCAATCTTTGCTGTTGTCTATGTTATTATTAAAATGAAAGTCGTAAAATTTTATAAAGGCGGACATGATCACTGATGTTGAAAGCTATAGCTGCAATTGACAAGGGGCTGTAGTTGGCGAAAAAGTAAAGACAACAGCCTTTCCTTATGCTCTTACGATATTGACAAATTAGAAAGGAGGGGCTCATGTTATATTTATAGTATTTTCTAAATTATCCATGAATTTTAAAAAATCGATTCTCCTTTTGTCAGGAGGATGAAAGTGGCTGTGGTTTTCTTTGAAGGAAAGGTATGTGTGTTTATTGCTGATGTCTTTGTAAATACAGAGCGGAGGGTTGTGATCTATCTCCATGTAATTCACGAGGCGCGGGCTTTGCTGTCCTTAAGCAGACTGCCAACCCTGACATCATCTTCCTTGCTCTCCTCCAGCTCAGCTGGATGAACTGTGGGGCATGTGCCCGACTTGGCGCTCAGCATCAGGGTCAAAGCGTAGGGAGTTCTGACAAGGATTCCATTGTGAGCTGGTTATGGAAATGCCACCATGATGCTCCTTCGAGCTGCGTGTACGTTGCACCACCACCCACCCCTCTCCTTCCCAGGGAGGTTCTGTGTCAAGCTTGATACAGTGGAACCCAGAAGGGGAGTGAAGAAAGGAAGAATGAGGAGGGAAATGTAAGTTAGAACAGTTGTTATTCTATTCTTTTTTTAAAATATATTTTTATTGATTTCAGAGAGGAAGGGAGAGGGAGAGAGAGATAGAAACATCAATGATGAGAGAGAATCATTGATTGGCTGCCTCCTGCATGCCCCCTACTGGGGATCAAGCCCACAACCTGGGCATGTGCCCTGACTGGGAATCGAACTGTGACCTCCTGGTTCATAGGTCGATGTTCAACCACTGAGCCACCACAGCCAGGCTATTATTCAATTATACCCTAATGAGGGGAACCTTATTCTTCTTGCTTTTGTAATTTCTGCTGTCTACTATAAAAGAATAGAGCAAACCTCACCGTCATTTTTGGAATGGGAACACCTAGTGTTCAAAATACTGGCTCCAGGAGAAATCTGGCATTCTCTATCTTATACAGACTCTGACTGCAATATATTATTTTGGAGCCCCTTAGCATATTCTAAATCTGTCTGGTTGGTTGGTTATCACTTATCTGTCTGTATATAGTATCAAGACATAACAAAATGTACAGTTGAAATCCTTTTTCACTTTATGAGATAAACTGTCAGGAAGAAATGTGAAAAACTTTGAAAATGGGCAGAAAAATTGCTAAGTGTTTTGTTAGGGTTATGGCTCTCTTTCTCATGGTCTTTTGGCCTATTTTACATCTCTAATATTAATTTTAAAAATTATCCATAGAAATACAAATGAATTGTGTGTGGTGGAACTTAATTAGTTATTACAGGTGCACATGGCCAGTTTCCCATCTAACTGTATATTCATTTCCACATTCCCAAGAGCCTCTGTATGTGTGGTCTAAGGATTCTTCTTTGTCTTGGTTATAACATTTCACTGGCTCCCTCATTAACTGAGTTAAATAAAATATGTGATACATGTTTACTTTATATTTGGATGACGATCATGATTTTATCTTTTTATTAAAAAGTTACCCTTTGTCAAGAGCTTTAGAGTCAACAGAATTGAATTACAAACCTATAGGTAGAGAAACTCCCCATGACGTTAGAAATGTTCTGAGCTACTTAATAGATTCTTGTCAAATGTTTCTGCCTTTGGTGTTCAACAATAATCCTAAGCTGCGAATCTGGGGTCATTGGTCCCTATGGAGTTTCAGTTAAGGGAGGAGACTGTTGGAAGCTCTGGCTCACAGTGCTGGGGAGGCATTCAAGTCCATGTGCCTCTCCAAAGAACAGAATCTCTTCAACTTCATGGAGAACTAGGCTAAAGGTAAATTGCTGAAATGATCATCACACTGGTTCATTCGGATTGTAACAAGAATGTCCCACCCTCTCCTTTCCTAACCTAATGCCACCCTAAAGATCTTCTTACCTTATTTTTTTTATCTCAGGCTTGGCTTTGAGCATACAGATAAATATTTGAGAGATCATAAAACCAATAAAATAATAATAGACATCATTGATTGGAAAGCTTGTATTTATAGACACTTAGCACTCATTACTAGAGCTATTCCTCACAGCAACTCTACCTGGAAAGTATTATTACCTGCATGCTGTGCATGAGAAAGCCGATGCTCAAAGAGGTGAAATAACTGGCCCCAAAGTACCCATCTAGTAAGTGGTGGAGGTGGCCAGTGGGGTCAGCCATTGCATAATACGGAGCCAGAGAAGCTGGGCTCTGGAGTTCTACGTCTGGCTCTGAATCCTAGCACCACCTTTCGGCTTCCTCCAAGACCACAGGCATTTAGGAGATGAATAAGAAAAGAGGATCTGAGAAGAAGACTGAAATAGAAAAATCTGAAATACCAGAGGAGAAGCATGAACATGTGGGGTCACGGAGGGAAGAAGGGAGAGCATTCCAGGAAGAACGAGATGATCAAGTGTGTCAAATACATAAGGATATCAACTGACATAATTAAAACAAGTTTATGTGCAGCAACATCGAGTGTCATTGACAAACTTCCCCAGGAAAATTTTTCAAAGTGGTGGCAGAAACCAGGTCACAGTCTGTTGAAGACATAATGTGGGGATACAGAAGGAAATGCTGATGAAATTCCCTACGAGACGTTTGACAAGGAGCAAAGACCATCAAAAGGAGAGACTGAGGCATGAGCTTTGGAGATTAGAAGGGAGGCCACCTGTCAAGCCGTAATGTCTCTGGGAAAACAGAAGAGAAGGGTACAGCCGGGGAAGCAAACGACAGCTGGACAGCTTGTTGATGGTTTTGACTTGCCATTGTGAAAGAGGCCAGAGACCACTTATTATGAACATATCAGTAGTTGGCCAGAGGGGGCAGCAGGCCAGCTGTGCCGGGCATCTGGATCAGCGACTGCACCGTGGCCTGATTTCGCCAGTAGGACTTAGGATCCTAAACCTTTGGCTTGTATTAAGATTAGAGTTGGGGAGAAGGGCAAGGTGTGGAAGGGAAATGGGGAAGCAGCAAAAGTGGCTAAAGTAAAGAAGGAGAAGGTGGGGGCGGGGTGCTCTAGCCATGTGCTGAATAAAACAACAAGAGCCTGGCTGGGGTCCTGAGAGGGTCAAACAACAGGAGAATCAAGCCCTGAGGGCTTCTGCAGGAGGAAGAATGGGGTGACACACATGGTAGCTCAGATGAAATCTTAAGGGCAAGGTGAGCAGGCACAAGACAGGGCTGAGGAAGCAGTGAAAAATTCTCTCCTTAGCTCAACCCTGAAAATGTTAAAGTGAATAAATTATTAAACACGAATTTTTCATCCTAACAGGAGCCATTTTAAACAGACTTCTCTTCCAGCTGTTTCGGAAATAGCATGAGTAGCTAGGGAACATATAAACAAGACGTAGAAGTTTCTTATTATTTCTGTTTACATTTTAGATTATTATCATTTAAGCCTGTCTATGGTGTGTGGAGTGGCGATGCAGGTTATCAACCCCACACCAAGAAAATGAGTAGGAAGTCGGTCTAAACAATTCTTGTGAGTGATGTCTTTACAGAATGTTCTTGAAAGTGTGAAAGGGGACTAAGAAACCATCACCCAAATCTCAGTGGATGTTTAAATTTGAGGATCCTAATCTGTTTCATTTCTGGACTTGATTTAGGGTAATGGAAAATGATCAGTGTTCCATCGTGCAAGGAAAACAACTCATTTTCAGTCATATCTCCGATTTCCATATTAATAGATGGGAGAAAACAAGGCAGGGGGAAGCAACTTGGATAACGAAATGAAATTTATTTATTATCAGTTGTTCCATTTTTGTGTGTTTCATACATTGTAGTCTAATGTTACCTAAATTATTTGTGTGTTTTTTTTAAAATCACAAAACCTCAGCTAAGGACTCGGTATTAGTTGATTTGAGATGTTAACAGAGATATAGACCCTATAAATAAAACAAAAACCTGGAACTTAATATTTGCTGAAACCAGCCAAGAAAATGAGACATCAAATTGGTTTGCTTGAACCTGCTTAAATTCTCTCATCCTTGAAGAAATATTAAGTTAAAGCATCTGCTTGGAAAGCCTGTAAGATAATTGGAGAGGAGAGAAGGCTGGCGGGATCGGAGGGAGTGCTAATGATGGACCCTCTGAGATGCACTTGGCAGTGTGCTCTGCTAATCAATGTGAGTCACAGGCTAATGTATGTACACAAGTCTATTAAGCGCTTCTCTGTGTCAGGCTCAGCATTTTTCCCTTCCCCTTTTCTCTCTGGAAATACTATTAGTCAGCTAATGCACCTTGCTGCAGGAGACAAGACAGACTTCAGGGATTTGGGATATGGTAATGCCTTTGATCACGGCACAGATGAATTGCCAATGCACTTTGCCAAAAGTAAACCAGCCTAACCCAAGAAAGGTTAACGTTTGGTAACCATTATTTTCAAACTTTTGTTTTCATCTCAGTAGTTTGGATTATAAGAATATAATTTTTATCACCTGTTTCCTCTCTCAAACCCAAAAGAAAAGGAATAACATTGAAACTGAGGCAGGGAATCAAATCAGAGCTGAAGGAAGTTAGAGGGAACTTAAAAGCCTTTTGCTTTATTTATATTTTTAAATATATTTTTATTGATTTTAGAAAGGAAGGGAGAGGGAGAGAAAGATAGAAAAATCAATGATGAGAAAGAATCATTGATTGGCTGCCTCCTGCACACCCCACACTGGGGATCGAGCCCGCAACCCCGGGAATGTACCCTGACTAGGAATCGAACCGTGACCTGCTGGTTCATAGGTAATGCTCAACCACTGAGCCAGGCTTAAGAGCCATTTAAATAGTCAGGTATAACAATTTTAGTAATATTTAATATAATCATGGTATAAATAAAATATTTTCAAATTGGGCATTTTCTTCTTAATATTTTCTTTTCTAATTAGCCTTCCATGTATGTCCATGGTACCCACCTGGCTGAACTCTGCTCTAGGTCAACTGCATCAAGAAAAAATGGTTTTCATCACTTCCTGCTTCCCCCATCATTATTCTCCCTGGTACTCCGTTTCATACAAATGTTATACAAACTTAAATATCTTAACACTACTCTTGGATTAATATATTTTAACATTATCTTGCCAATCTTTTTTTCAGGAAAACCTATGTGTTTTCCATTTTTTTTAAAAATATATTTTATTGATTTTTACAGAGAGGAAAGGAGAGGGACAGAGAGTTAGAAACATCAATGAGAGAGAAACATCAATCAGCTGCCTCCTGCACACCCTCTACTGGGGATGTGCCCGCAACCAAGGTACATGCCCTTGACCGGAATCGAACCTGGGACCCTTCAGTCTGCAGGCTGATGCTCTATCCAATGAGCCAAACCGGTTAGGGCCATTTATTTTTTAGCCTTTCTTCCTGTGGCTGCCTCCCAGCCATCCCCCAAAGCAGCTGTCTGTCTCCTGTGGGTACTGATGCAAAATGTCACGCACTGGCTGGGAGTAGGGTGGGGAGGGGGACTAGGAAAGTAAGTTTAGAGCCTTAGGATGGGTTTTCTCCTTTTCTCCCATGCCAACTGTATTTTTTGAAGCTTCCAGATACAGATCTTCAGGAAAGACGAACCCCGGCGCCCCTGAAAGAGCTCTCCATCTCCTCAGCTCCCCGCTTCCAGCTGCTCTGTTGTCTGGAATTAACCTGCTTTGTGTAGCCAGGCTGCATAGAAGGATGCAGACATCAGGAGACAAGGCCTCCTCAGGAGGGATAAAGGATGCCCTCGCATTCTACAACGCTTGCAAGCAGGTACTGTTGTGAAGAAGGCCTGCGATTTGTTGTTAATATATATGTACAGGTGAAGGGTCAGAGTGATTTTCAACAGGCAAATACAGTTTTGTATGTCTCTGTTTTATCCCCCTCTCATCAATGTCTCCAAATTCTTTGCTCCCTTTAATATATATATATATATATATCCTAGTGTTTAGTCACATATTGATACCAAGCTTCTTCTTTCTACATAAAAAACAGATTCGAGGGAGAACGGAAAGAAAATTACAAGCCAAGACAGAGTCCAGGCCTCGGAGTTCTCTGTTCCTCTTGTAACCACCGATAACATCGCCCAACTTGAAGCTGCTGGGAGCTGCATAGGCAGCTCCGTTTTAAATGTTTGATGTTATCAGCTGTAACAGGGAAACCAAAACAACCAGCGCTCGGGTCTTGGTATACCAACCCCGGAAGGACTACGCTTAGACTATTCCATGGAAACGTGTGTAGCTCTGATTGCTGTAAATCCGGATTTACGTGACAGCACATATTTATTACCGACATTGTTAGAAACCCATTTCCATCACCCTTTTCATGAAAGCAGAGACCAACTTGGTCGTCTTCTGCTGCCTTTTGGAAACATTTCTGTGATGAAAGATGACAAAAAGCAATGGAACAGCCCTCTTCTCTGGGAGAAGCTAGTCCAGGGCCTGAGGGGAAACATTCACTAACTGGTTTATGGTGCAAATGCCTTTGTTCAGAGAAGGAGGTGAACAAGCAGGGACTTTTACCTGGATGAGTAAAGCAAGCCTTTAGCAACCCCAGGAACAAGTTACAAGAAAAACTCAGTTCCTTGCCAGGACCATATTAGGGCAACACTACAGAAAATAAATCATCTTCTCTGGTCATGGTGCTTGGGAGAAATTGAATCCACTATTCAAATCATAGCCTCGAGAGTAACACAAACTAAATATATATAATTAGTCTCTGCAAACAGCCTCATCTATAGAAAAGAGACTAAAATTCCTCCAGACTGTGAAAATCTAGAACTTAATGTCTATAAATAGAGCCTTTAATTGTATGCTTTGAAATTCAACAGCCTTCTCAATTGACAGACATTTGTCTCATATTTCTCATCATCTTTTCTTCCTCGTCATAGCAAAAAGACTATATGGATTTTGAAGTGAGTAGATTTTTAGTAATATTCAAGCAAATGGCAGTGGGCATAGACTTCATTACAAAGCTGTATAGAGGAAATTGATAATATATTCTAGACAAGACATCTTAGATACATTTTCTGTGGATCAGTAAAATATATTCACTCCTATTGGTCATGATGCAACCATATTCCCACTTTCTGTTAAGGAAAGATTTACAAATTCAATCTTTAATACTCATAATATTTAAGTAGATCACTTTCCTCAAACTCCAGTGTCTCCTAAATACATTTTCAAATTGTTTATGGTTTTTGCTCTTATCTTTTTTAGAGCATGGTGTCTCTTACAGGTTTAAAGTCTCACCCCCTCATGCTGGATATTCTACGTATTCCCCAGCTTGACTTACTGTTCTGCTAGAGCCTGAGCAAGGGTTGATCATGTCCTTGCTTTTCAGATGACATTCCTCCTTGATCCGTTTTTCTTCCACCAGCCCTCTTGGTTCAGTTACTGAGATCTGAGCCTTCCGCTTATAAGTAATGTGAGCCTCCTGGGTGTTACTTTGTGGGGTTTAGTTCCCTCTCTTCTTTGCAGCATCCCTGTGAGGTTGGTGGTGTTGTCGAGCCTTTACCAGTAGAGATGATAATGGCCAGATTAGAGAAGGTGGTGGGAGGGTTGGGCATCTTTACCCAACATGCTAGACAGATGAGCTCTATGACATGGTTGTGCCTATTTATTGATGAAGAACCTGAGGCCTAGCATTGAGGATATTTTCACAGTCTCCAAACTAGACAGTAGCAGAGACAGGGCTCTGCCTCCAAAGCAACTCCTGTTATTCCCACAACAACACTCTGTCTTTCCCCTAAACCAGCCGCACAATTGAATTGAAACAGTCCATTCTCACTGCTTGAGACAAGCTGCAAGCCAACAACCCTCACTTCCTCCCTGGAATATTTAATGTGACATCTGGGTGCAACCTGTGTCTCTTCTGTCTTAACTTTGAAACTTGCTCTTCCCTTCACCCTAGATTTATGGCTCATTTTAATGGGGTTCTCAGCAGCCCACGTTTTTCCTGTTTAAATTCTTCCTCTGACAAGTAATAGCGTATAAATGTAATAACAGGTATTAGTTATGACAACTGTACTGAAATAATTTTCATGACAAAATTACTTCTAAATTATTTTTTTGGTAGTGCATGGATTTGCAGCTTAGTATTATATAATTTATACATGGAATTGGGTTAGTCTGTCTGATTACAAAAATAGGAGAAAATGAGCTGCATAAGAAAAAAGAACATGTTGATTAGTTTAAATAGAATATATTTATATGTCCAGTGTAGGGTTTTTTTCCCCCTTCACAACATGCCATTTTATCATGTTACTCCCCAATTCGAAAACTATGAACAGCACCCCAGTCATTTTAAGTACAAACTATGTATATTGTCTTCAAGTGTGTCACCCTGTACTTCTCCAGTTACAGCTCCCATAGCTTCTCTCAACAACTTTCTGTACAATCTGCTGTCCACTGAGCACAGCTTACCATTTTCACCTCTTTCATTTCATGCACGATTTTCTTTCATTGCAATATTCCTCCTTCCTCTCTGACTACATGCACCATACTCTTCCTCAAAATCTCACCTATTCCATGAAGAGTCGTCCCTGCCTTTGCTCTCCTCTGAATGCCTACACACTTCATGTAGCTAGCACTCACATGATGTTAGGGATTATTGGTACATTCTGTTGTTTTTTATAAAGCGAAAATAAAAATTAGAGAAGTTTGGTGATGAAACACAACTCTCTGATTGAGCTCATCTAGAACAAGGCCCGGTTTTAATTGAGCGAGCAGGGACTGAATGGCTAGGATATGGAAAGCATGGTGCTAGGAGCTTCTGGGATGCAAAGTGAATAAGGTCGTCTAGGTTTCTGAAAAATGAGCTATATTCTTTTGGAACAAGACATGCTATCCTTAAAGTTGAAATAAAAGAGTAAAAGGTACTGTCTGATATTTTCTAGCTCTAGATATGACCCTCAAGGACATTTTGCAGACTTTAGGAAAAATATATGTCAATACTAAGGAAACATTTCAGTGGTCTATTTGTCAAAAAGCTTAGGAAGTTTCACTTCTCTGAGAGTCTTTACAAATGTGCATATGGGCGAATGTGATGGTTAATTTTATGTGTCAAGTTGGCTAGGCCAGGGTACCCAGATACTTGGTTAAATGCAAGTGGATGTTGCTTTAGAGGTACTTTTTTAAGATGACATTATCAGTTAAATTACTAGACTTTGGGTAAAGCAGATAACTGTCCCTGAGGAAGAGGTAATTCTGTCTGCCTGTAGTTTGCCTTTGGACTTGAACTGCAGCATCAACTCTTCCCTGGGTCTCCCAAGTATATTTTCAAATCTTTATGGTTTCTGCTCTTATTTTTTTATTTATTTTTTGAGCATGGTGTCACTTTACGGGTCTAAAGTCTTACCCCCTCATGCTGGATATTCTATGTATTCCCCAGCTTGACTAACTGTTCTGTTATTTCCACAACACTCTGTCTTCCAAATCCAGCCACACAATCGGATCTCCAGTCTGCAAGCTCACCCTGCAGATTTTGTACCTGCTAGTCTTCACAAATGTATAAGCTAATTACTTAAAATAAATTTCTGTCCCTCTCTCTCCCTCCCCTCCCCTCCCCTTCCCTCCCCTCCCCTCCCATCCCCTCCCCTCCCCTCCCTTCCCCTTCCCTTCTCTTCCCTTCCCTTTCTTTCCCCTCCCTTCTCTTCCTTTCCCCTCCCTCCCTCCCTCTGTCTTTCTGATCTTCTGGAGAACTCTGACTAATATGGCTAAGCTCCCTTTCAGCTCTAACAGCCTGTGATTCATGTATAAAATAGAATTTCTTCTTCAAATCTGTGGTTCAGTCTTAATTATACATAAATCTTTGTCCACATTAATTATTTGTCCTTAGCTTTATCCATGAAATGGAATCACTATGTTTAGCGATAAGAACCTTTTCAAGATCCTGGAAACTTACTTGGATTGTATAAAGTACCATGCGGCTTTGTGGCATGGTCCCTGCATTTATAATTTTTTAATTTGAATAGCATAAAAGAAATAATTATAGAATGGTTGCAATTTGCCTAGACTCATTTACTTTACTTCTCTTTCTTCTCTATGAAGTCCCCCCACAACCTTTCATTCTATGTCTTCATGGATAAATTGGCAGAAAAGCTAGTCTATAAATATCATTTTTTTTCCCATAGGCCTTAATCTTCTTGCTTGTTGTGGAAAAGAAACCACTGTTGAAAGCCATTCATATGAGAAATTAGTAGCTCCTAAAATACTGCTGAAGCAAAAAGAAAATTTCAGCTACATCTGTAAGATAGTATACCCATGCAAAAAGTTAAATTCAGTTCTTCTAAGTACTATGCTTTTATTTATTACTGACCTTTGAACTGAATGAAAGCATATTTATCAAGGCCTTTATGCCATGTTTCTCTTTGAGTTCCATATTAGGGCTTAAATTCATTCTCTTTTTAAAAAATTAAATTCTTTATTGTTTAAAGTATTTCATATGTCTCCTTTCCCCAGGCTGTTCCCACCCCCCAGCACATGCCTTCACCCCCCGACTGTCTGTGTGCATGCATACAAGTCCTTTGTAAATTCATTCTTTCTTCATTAATTTATCCAGCAAATACTTATGTAGTTTGTTGCCAGACACCATTCAGGTACTGAAGCATGAAGAAAATGGACTTTTATCTGCTCTGCGGAGCATAATTCTAGTAGGAAGAGGAGAATATCACTACCAAAAGCACAAAATTTTTAAAATTTAATCTGAACATATGAAAATACATTGAGTATTTGGAATTGCAATGTAGGAGAGGGTCACAACCTGTTTTTGTTCTCTTACTTTATCTTAATTATTTAGGGACCACGGGAACATTGGGATGTATGATCTTGTGACAAATGGCCGGTGGAGGGGCCCTTCAGGTCTCCTACTATTCTCTTGACCAGAATGGCCCCCAGACCACAAGGTAGAAGGCTAGCTAGCCCGAAGGAAGTCTCAAGTAAGCATTTTGGACACAGAGCTTTCAAGAAAGGCATTAGCACATTTTGAGAGAGTTGTTTAAATTGCAAAACTAAAGTGCTCATTATAAAGCCCTCAGAAAATAGAAAATCAATAAGAAAAAAAACTTGACAGTTTAACTCCATCAAGAGAGAACCACTGTGAACACTTTCATATATTAAAGTACATAATGTAAGTAAAATATGAACATGTAAATCAGGCTGATGTCACACATAGTAATTTGTAGCCTCTGTACTTAAAAATTATATTGTAGAATTTTTTTCTGTCTTGACTTTTTTCCTAGAACATGATAGCAAATGGCTGCAAAAGTGCCCTCCTGTCACCCCATGTACTATTGTTGGATATTTATGTTTTCTCCTTTTGTTTATCTCATCTCAGCACCTCTGCTCATTGCCTTAAGAGAAATGCATAGATATATAATTACTGGCTCAAATGAAAGCATACGTTTTATCCATTTTGATGCTTATGGCCAGCATGTACCAATTTACACTCCAGTCACCAATGTATGCAAACACTACAGAGGTTATGTTAAAAAACAAATGCAAACCGAAGGCCAGCAGGTAAGATGCACAGAAAAATCACGGCCGTGCAGCCACCCGAGGCCTCCTGCTTCTGGAGAAGGCTGTCTGTTCAGGTCAGAAGAGCTCTATCCATTGTCTTTAGGTCCATGTTCTGCTAAAGCAAGTCGACTGTGTAATGAATGAGCTCTGAATGGTATTTTACCAGCAAGATTTGGGCATTTTTCCAGTTCTGTCCAGGGTTTACTCAATAAGCCAAACCCCTTTCTTGTCTCGAAGCTGCCAAAGCCAGAGACTCTTCCCCTGGAGATTCCTGGGCCTCTGTGTTGCTTGTGCATAGAGCTCAGGGACCCTCTCACTTCTGGAGTTTCTCTTGTGTTCCAGGTTGCCGAGGAGTGATGGGTTCCTGCTCTCTTCTGTCACAGAGCCTCTGGCATCCTGATGGAAAACATTCCTCCATGACCTCTCCGGCACTTACTGTATCCTCCAGCCTCATAGGCCTCTTTCTGTCCCTTGAACTTTTCAATCTCATTCTGGCCTGAGGGCCTTTGAACTTGGCACTTTTTATCCCTCTTTTTTCCCATATTGACCTCTGGGTTATACTCATTCTGGCATAAATATCTAAAAATAGTTCCCCTTTAGCATCATGCTCAACACTATTATTGCACTCTGCTTTTCTTTTTTTTCTTAGCATGTAGCATTATTGGAAACTACATCATTCATTTATTTCAGTGGTTCTCAACCTTCCTAATGCCGTGACCCTTAATACAGTTCCTCATGTTGTGGTGACCCCCAACCATAAAATTATTTTCGTTGCTACTTCATAACTGTAATTTTGCTACTGTTGTGAATCGTAATGTAAATATCTGATATGCAGGATGTATTTTTATTGTTACAAATTGAACATAATTAAAGCATAGTGATTAATCACAAAACAATATGTAATTATATATGTGTTTTCCGATGGTCTTAGGCGACCCCTGTGAAAGGGTCGTTCGACCCCCAAAGGGGTCGCGACCCACAGGTTGAGAACCGCTTATTTATTTGGTTTTGACTTGTTTATTGTCTGTGTCTGCTTGATGGACTATAAACTCTACGAGGGCAAGGTCTCCTGTGGCTTGTTCATTGCTATCTCCCCCTATTCTTAAAACTGTGCTGAATTAGTAACCATGTGTTGAATTAGTGAAAGAAAGAGGTAAATTAGATATACTGGTTTTGAGTGGGCAAGACAATCCACTCCCCCCTGCCCTGCCCACTGTGCTCACATTCACAAAACATGTTGAGCCTTTAGTGGGATGAACACATTCAATCTCTCCTACTCGGCTCCTAGCAGAGACCCGGTTTAAATATGCATTAGAAATACCTTAATCCCATATGTCTCCTGCCTTTAATTCCTCAGGAGGAGATGGGAGGGTCGGAGGTTAGGACTCTTACCCTCAATGTCTGAGTCATCTTGTGCACATTTAGAGTTGTCTCAGATCCCAGCACTTGCCTTACAACATGTTTCAGGAACTAAGTTCACACACAATTTCCTCAGTTATTGAATTCTTTAAAAAAATTTTATGTAAAAGGAGTTTTGCCATAATTATGATTTTTGGGTCTCAGTTCATTTACTGTTTGCCTACTTTGGTCTCCAGTTTCTTAAATAAGATTAAAAGATATAATCCATCTAAAATCCTAAGGAAGTTTTTGGCACATCAAGCCAGCAAAAATAGATTCTCTCTCTCTTTCACCCTAACTCTCTCTCCCTTTTCTTTTAAAAAGACACAGAATGAAAGAAACATAAAAAACATATCAAAATATTGTACATGGACTGTAAATGTTACTATTCTTATTTTTATTATCTTTCAAAATTACTTATTACCTTCACCTTCTATATTTTCTTTTTCCCAATTTGCTAAATTGGGAAATTCATTTCCATAACAGTTGGAGAACGTTCCAGAAGAGTGGGATGTGTACACTGGTCTGGGCTCTGCCTGCTAATCATCATGTGACTTAGGGGGACCCCTGGAATACCGTTTTCTTGTTATAAAACAAGAGGTTGTATCTCGGTGGTCCCTAAGCACAATGGTGTCAAGGAAAAAAATAGTTGACTTATAGACTCAAGTTATTTTACACACAATAAAAAATAAACACCACTTATTATGACTCTCTCAAAAATAATAGTAAATTAGGGGCTCTGGCAACACCAATGCCACAGTTCTGGATGGTGATATTCGTCTGGAGATGAGTCGCATCAGTGCTTTCTGCATGGCGTGTGCTCTCTGCAGTGGGCCGCACCCTCTTTTGCTCATGTATGCCACATTCTTGCCTTGAAATAGCAGAGTGTGCTCCTCCTGAGTGACATGATCTCCCAGGTGCCTTCTTGCCCTGACACCCTCCGGGACCCTGCTGATCTGTGCCAGGCTTTGTTCCGTCCCTGCTCTTGGAGGGAGCCCGGGATTTCTGTGGCTTGTGGACCAGGGTGTACATTGTGGGTGAGGGCTGCGGTCTGTCTGCACTCTGTGCCCAAATGGAGGTGAGAAATTTGAGAGAAAAAAAGTGAGAAGAAAAAGATGAGGACTTGAGAGAAGATAATAGAGAGAAGAAAACACACCCAGAGTTTTGGCTTTCATCCCTCATCTGTCTGACCAAGTTCATGTCGACTTTGTCTATATTTAATTTATTATGTGCCACTCACTGAGGCTAGGTTCAAAAGTCTGACTCCTCCTCCAGTGCTGGCCACAGTTGGAACTGGAGAACGTGTAACAACAGTCTTATTATTAAGAGGAAGTAAAAAAAGAAGCCAAAATTATATTTATGTATTTTTTTAAAGAAAATCCTTTTGTGTGTGTGTTCTGAGAAAAGGATATTTTGAACTGATTTGGACAAGGCGATTACTAATCAAAAGATGGGTTGTGTTTAAAGACAAAATGGGAATAATGACTCTGGGACTCAGAGAGACTGGGGAGAAAGCTGACGAGGGCACATTAGCTGCACTCGACTAGCAGCGTGAATGTGGTAATGGCGAAATGAGAACAGTGTCTGAAAGGAAATGAAGGTCTTATCCTAGGAGCCAAAAAGATTTCATTTTTTGTTTTCCCCAGAATTATCATCATCGGCTGTGATGGATGATGAAGGACCACTTAACATTCTCCCCGAGGAATAATCGCCAGCCTCCTTGTTGGCCCAACCTTCGCATGGACTAACATGACAAAGACATAATTTTGCCCTAATTCTTGAAAGAACAGGAAAACACTGATGTAATTCGTTTGTTTAATTCTAGAAAATCTTTCCCTGAAGTCTGTTTTGGCACTGCCAAACTGGGAAAGGATGTCTGGGGGAGTAATTAAAGGCTTTAAATGGAAAAGAAAGAGAAATCCTTATTGCATTCTGGGGACTCAGTGAGAATAGTGGGAACCAAGGGAAATTTATTTAGATGGTTATCAAAAGTCGGTGGGAAGATATCTGTCAATATTGTAAAGATGCTTACAGTCGGTGCTGATGAGGGCCAATCCAGTTTAGCTTTGTACAGCCTGCGCTAAACAAGTTAGGATTTTAAGCAAGATTGCCAGAGGCAGTGTAATGTCTGCAAGAGAACAGACTCCTTGAAGGCTGGAGCTGTTTCCTGTTGACCACAGATTGGTGTAGATAATGCAGGAAAGCCCTGGCGTTAGAACTTCTATGCTTAGAGCGGTTAGCTAGAGTTACTGTTATGACTTGAATATATAAACTGTGTATTTTAAAAGTATTATTCTATAATGCTGATTGGAAGGTACATATGTGAAAATTCTGCAGGCAATCTCAGCTGGACAAAGTCAAAGCTAAGTCATTATTCCTTTTTCACAGGTTGATTTCCGCCCCCCATGCCCCTATCTCCTTTACTGGTCCCTCCTCTTCTTTATAACCCATGCACATTTGTTTGATTCAGAGACTGTTTCTTAGCTTTCTCACTTCTTAGCCTAACTCATTCAGCTTCATGGCCTTAATGATATATACTGTATACTTGGACTTCTAAATTTATAGCCCCACTGCCTACCCAAAGCAAGTTCCGAATTTATACATTAAACTGCTCCCTCGACATCTCCACTCTTCTATACCTAATCTTGTCGATATCTAATAGATACCTCAGATGATACATATTTAGAGAGGCACTCAGTGTAAACTAGATGATGTTATGGACTTTGTTTCTTTAAAAGAGCTGTATGTGTAATAAAAGTCTGCTAAGTATTGGTTGGATGAATGAATAAGTGATTGCCCTAATTTGTCCCAATTCTGCTTTCTTCCCCATCCATATTTTTATTGTAGTTAAGTGTCCTGCCACACATCCAGCTGGCCAACGTGTAAAACTCAGAGACATTTACAATCCTTATATCTTACCTTCCACATCAAATCAATCATAGAATCTTAATTTTATGTGAAGGAATGATCTGTAATCCATTTCTTTTTATTACTATCATTGTATATTCTTGTCTTCCATAACAAAAGTATTATATCTTCTGTTATGGGCTGAACTGTACTCCTACCCCAATCCATACATTTAGGCCCTAATCCCTGTAATTCAGGATATATTTGGAGACAGAGCTTTTAGAAAGGTAATCAATTAACTTGAGATTGTTAGGGTGGTGCCTTATAAAAAGGGAATATGAGGACACACAAAGAGACGCCAGAGGGTGCACGTGCACAGAGGGAAGGCCATGTGAGGACACAGATAGAAGGTGACCATCTGCAAGCCAAGGAGAGATGCCACGGAAGAAACCAAATCTGCCAACACCTTGATCGCAAACTTCTAGCCTCCAGAACTGTGAAAATAAAGTTATATTGTTTAAGCCACCAAATCTATGGTATTTTGTCACAGCAGTCCTAGCAGACTAATACATCTTCCTTAAAAAGATCTTCAAGAAGTCATATATTCTCTCTCTCTCTTTCACATCTACACTAATAAAAGAGAAAAATGGTAATTGGCGTACGACCGCTACCCTTCTGATTGGCTAATCAGCGTATCCTTATGCAAATTAACTGTCAGCCAAGATGGCGGCCGGCAGCCAGGCAGTTGGAAGCGAACATGAGGCTTCCTTGCTCCCGTGACTGCAGACTCCAACGTTCCCCGCCTGACTTGCCGGACTCTGAGCTGGCAGTTTGAAACATTCTAACAAATATAGCCGGCTGGGATCTCACAGCTGAAGTTATACATTGTTTCGATTATAGAACTGCAAACAAACCAGCAGCGGAAGCCTCAGAGCTAGAGCCAGAGCTAAAGCTGGCCCAGAAGAAAAAAAAAAAAAGAAAAAAAGGAGCGGTTGGGAGCTTCCCGCCAGCCTGAAAGCAGTCAAAACCGCCAGCCTGAAAGCAGCCCTCAGCCCCTCACCCAGACTGGCCAGGCACCCCAGTGGGGACCCCCACCCTGAAGGGTGTGTGACCAGCTGCAAACAGCCATCATCCCCTCATCCAGGCTGGCCAGGCACCCCAGTGGGGACCCCTACCCTGATCCAGGACACCCGTCAGGGCAAACCAGCCGGCCCCCAGGCCTCTATCCTATATAGTAAAAGGGTAATATGCCTCCCAGCACTGGGATCAGCGGAGCAGCGAGGCCTCCTGGCACCAGATCAGCATGACAGGGTGCAGCGCCCAAACCCCCTGATCCCCCTGCGGCTCTGTGTGTGACAGGGTGTGGCGTCCCAACCCCCTGATCGGCCCTGCTCTGTGTGTGACAGGGGGTGGCGCCCCAACCCCCCTCCCCCCGCCCACAGGCCCTGCTCTGTGTGTGACGGGGTAGAGCCATAACCTCCCCATTGGCCCTGCCCTGAGTGTGACAGTGGTGGCGCCCCAACCCCCTGATCCACCCTGCTCTGTGTGTGACAGGGGGCAGTGCCCGAACTCCCCTATCGGCCCTACTCTGTGCGTGACAGGGGGGAGCTCCCCAACCCCCTGATGGGCCCTGCTCTGTGAGTGACAGGGGGCAGCGCCCCAACCCCCTGATGGGCCCTGCTCTGTGAGTGACAGGGGGCAGCACCCCAACCCCCTGATTGGCCCTGCTCTGTGCATCACAGGGGGTGGCGCCGCAACCTCCCCATTGAACCTGCCTTGAGTGAGACAGGGGGCGGTGCCCCAACCCCCCAATCAGCCCTACCCTGAGCGTGACTGAGGGTGGCATCGCAACCTCCCAATCCGCCCTGCTCTGTGCATGACAGGGGGCGGCGCCCCAACTCCCCAATCAGCCCTGCTCTGAGCCCGACCAGGGGCTGCACCTAGGGATTGGGCCTGCCCTCTGCCACCCGGGAGCAGGCCTAAGCCAGCAGGTCGTTATCTCCCGAGGGGTCCCAGACTGCGAGAGGGCACAGGCCGGGCTGAGGGACCCCCTCTTCCCCCCCGAGTGCACAAATTTTTGTTCACCAGGCCTCTAGTGTATATAATAAATGTTGTAACAACTGACTTGAAGGTCATCCCGATACACTTAATTTGTGTAATAAAACATGTTTTGCTTTTTTATTAAGATAACTCAAATTGGTTTCTATTACTGTTGGTAAAATATAAAAACCTTAAATAGCCTAGCTTAAATGTCACATTCCCTAGGGAGAAAAAAAAAGGTAAAGGTATATAACCTTCCCTCCTCTGTCTTCTTGGTAACCCTTTACATTTAGCTCTTAATAACCTTTTCCAAATCATTGGTAACTTACTTACTTACTTGCAATTGCTTACTTACAGGTTTTTCTCTAACGATCTATCTTGTGCAGCATGTAGTAAAATACACCCACCATAGGGCCTGACATATAGGAGATGCATAGCACACCACTAATGAATGGTTGACTCATATAATTAATTAAAATGCATTGGGTATTCCATATTAATTGTGATAGTAAGTAAAGAGTGAAGAGAATTGAGTGAGGGAGAAATAATAGAACCAAAACCAAAATGGAAGTTTTTAAGGGCTTTGATTAGAGTATCTGAGAATCTGTTTTCTTCCTGGAAAAACAAGGCTCTGATACTTGGTGGATTCTTGGACTGGTTTAAAATATATGACCTTGGCATTCTAGAATCAGGATTCCTTTGATTGCATCTCTCTCTCTCTCTCTCTCTCTCTCTCTCTCTCTCACCTCATGTTTTCCCCATATTGGACCTATAATGTTCTTAAACACAAATGGATGATTTTAAAAGTTGGGGTGGAGATATAGGGTCTGAGTCTTCTTGCAAATCTGTTAGATAAATTATTGCTAACACACATCTCTGTTCATTTTAATTTTCTCATCAGAATACAGGCTCACAAAAATTGGCTGGGATTCAAAAATTCTTGAAACTCTTAACTGCAGAGAAGTCCATTTCTAAACTGCAACTTTGTTATAACAAAAATTATGGATTTATAATTTATAGATTAATAGAAAGAAACTATTCTTATATGTGTAGATAGCAAAATGATAAGAGGAAGAACTGCTTACTGGAGTTGGTAAAATTTTATGTCATCAATATTTCTAATTCAATAAACAAAAAAATCTACAATTTTTTCTTTTCTGCTTTGTGTCCCTTATAATTATCAATCCCTAAGGGAAGCAATGGATTTGGATGCTGAATAAAAGTAATACAATCTGGTGAATTCTGCCCCTTTTTGTTTCAGCATATACATTGATATCTCATCTACTTCCCATAACAAAAATATCTGCCAAGGCAGATACTAAGTGAATCATACATATTTTACTAGAAAGCACAGCTTCTTATGATAAGAATATGTGACATCTCTCTTATTATAGTTCAGTAGGTGAATGCACACGTTTGCCTATGAATTATCTCACAAAAGCACAAGTTGCTACTGTTTTTAATAGCGGATGTTACTCCTACAACCATTACCAACATATTGCTTCTAGTACTGTGAATGACAAATAGTCCAGGACAGCGAATCATTGAGTAGAACAATTTTCTTAAAGCTAAAATAGCACAAGAACAAATACTTGCAAATGTCCTCACTGAAGTTCTTACAAGACAGGTCAAAACAAAACAAAACAAAACAAAAACAAACAAACAAAAAAAACCCCTCAGCACTCAGCATCCAACAAAACTTCATACACACGGGAAATTTTATTTGGGCAACAGTGACTATCATTCCTAGAAACCAAAGGGAGACCTCCTTAACCAGTTCAGCTGCATTCCCAGAAACTAGGGCTCCTGAGCCAGGTTCAGTCTCTATGAAATCCTTGTCTGTGGGATAATAGTTTTTGTAACTACCTGATATTTGTGAAAAGCAACTGGCATCAGTTCCAGAGAAGGTGTCATTGATTTTGATGACTTTTCTGAGAAACAGAGTGAGCATCCAAGAAGCTGGGCACAGTTAGAGCAATGAGACATTACAGTCACCATGGATGGCATCCACCGAGGGTTTGGTAAAAAGCAGGCCTAGTGATATTAATCTAGAGCAGTGGTTCTCAACCTTCCTAATGCCGCAACCCTTTAATACAGTTCCTCATGTTGTGGTGACCCCCAACCATAAAATTATTTTTGTTGCTGCTTCATAACTGTAATTTTGCTACTGTTATGAATCATAATATAAATATCTGCTATGCAGGATGTATTTTCATTGTTATAAATTGAACATAATTAAAGCATAGTGATTAATCACAAAAACAATATGTAATTATATATGTGTTTTCTGATGGTCTTAGGCGACCCCTGTGAAAGGGTCGTTTGACCCCCAAAGGGGTCTCAACCAACAGGTTGAGAACCGCTGATCTAGAGAGATAGAAAGTAGATCACTGAGCGTACAGGGGTGGGAGCTGACTGCCAATGAACTGCCTGGGCTTATGGAAGTGTTCTCGACTTTGACTGGGAATTTAGTCCCATGGATTTATATATTGTCAAAACTCAGTCAACTGGATGAGTTTACAAAGATTGGCCGGGATTTGAAAATTCTTTAAAGTGGATGAATTTTTATTGTATCTAAATCAAATTATATCTCAATAAAGCTGATGAAAAATGGAAATCAGGTTTGGAAGGGTGACTGTCTTTGGAAGCAGTGTCCTAAGACCAAATGGGGAGGCAAAGTATGTCTTGGAAATGCCCCCCTTCTGAACCCTGGGGTCTTCTTGCTCTTCCTTGCCTAGATGGGGGCTCCCTGGAGGGCCCCTCAGACTCCTCAGGCAGAACTGGTTCCCTCCCTTCTCCACAAAATTCTTATCCCTGTTTTCCCATGTTTCATCTTCTGATGTGTATATTCATCATTACCTACGTGCTCTACAAATATGCATCGAGTGAATAAATGAGTAAAGGAAGGAAGGAAGGAAGGAAGGAAGGAAGGAAGGAAGGAAGGAAGGAAGGAAGGAAGGAAGGAAGGAAGGAAAAAAAGGAGGTTAGCTAAACAATTTAAATTAAGGAATCAGTGTCTTGTAATAAACTATTTAATTATCTTTCTCAGTGTTTCTTTTTCTTCTTTTTTCCATTAAAAATCAATTTCTGGTAGGACAATAATCTCAATGGATGATATTCATTCTTCTAGAAAATGAGAAGGAATCTAAAAAGTGAATATTGGTAGATTGACTAATTGCATAAAATTTATTGACTGAGTTGGTCACTGTAAAAGAGATTTTGGATGGGAGAGTTTGCCCAGGGCCCTCATTCTGTGCCCGCTTCACCCTGTATAAGACAAGAATGAAGCATCCCAGCCAGTGAGGAGCACAGGTTTTTAAGTCAGGGAGACAGGGCTTTGAATCCCAGCTCTGCCACTTACAAACTGTATGACACTTGAAATGATTGATGTTCAGTCCCACTAAACCTGTTTCCTCATCTGCAAAGAGCAGTTAATATGATCTATTCCATAGATTATAAGGATCCCATGAGATAAAATAAAAATATGTTTGACATTTGTTAGTTCCTTTTCTTTCCCTTTCCTAACCCTCAGACACCCCCGGTCCCTAACTCCATCAGGCCTGCCAGCAGGAATCCTGAGAGAGAACCATGGCAACCTCCGTCAGGGGTGGGTGATTATAGGACAGTGTGATAGGAACAAGTACAGGGTGAAAAAATGATGGTATAGTTATGGGTAGAATGAGTATATGCTATGTGATCAAAAATAAAGGAGCATTTCTCTGTGTTATAATATCCAGCTTTAGTTAATTGATAAACATTGTATTCTGAGATAATAATCAAGAAACATTTATCTTGTAGATGTCCTTTTCCATCCGTTTTGTTCCCTGCTCTATGGCCAGGGTAGAAAGCCTGACAGAGGATAGACACACAAATCATTGTTTTGTGAAAGAACATTAAAATCAAACAATGTTGTCACTTTAAACAAGACCAGAATGAGCAAAACTCTTCTCTTTCAATGACTTAAGCTCTGGATTGCCACGGATGTTTTTCAAGGTAAACTTTACAAAAAGCTTTGCTCTGAGAGCGTTCCAATTGTCTACAGAGTTGCCTGGGAACAATATAAGGAAGGAAAGTTTGTGACTGTCAGGGCAACTTTTCTGTATATCCAGCTCACAAAATAGAATTTTTTTTTTAAATCTTAAAGCAACAACAGATCTCTGTAAATAATTGCAAAAGTATAGGGGAGAAGATAGAATCATTCCACTCATAGACATATAATTTTTAAATGTTTGTGTGTTTCTTTCTTCCAGTTTTTCTGTGTGTTTTCAAGCACAATAGACACACTCACACACCTGCATATATCTTCAGAGTTGAAATAGATTGTGGATGGATTTTTGAATTCTGATTCTTATTACATCATACTATAAGCACTTCATCCTAATCAGTCTTCATAATTTTTTAAGTTGCTGCATACTCTATGGAATGTGTATCCAACATTTATGAGGAATGAGCCTAGATGCATCGCAGAAATAGAGTCCTGGGCAGGTGCCAGCAATAATGCTTGGCTCAGGAATGAAGTGCATGTGCCTGCCCCACCTCCTGTGATAATGATGTCATGTTATCTGTGGTGCTGAAAAGTAGCACTTCTGGGCGTCCGACTGAGTAGACGAAAAGGACACCTGAGGGCCTGGCGTTGAAAGGAAGAGATATGACTACCAGAGAGAAGACTGACAGGGAAAGTGGGAAAATCAGTGCGAAATGCCCTGTTGGCGAGTCCAAAGTGCTTCTGGCATTGGGACTTCTGTCTATAACTAAGGATTCTAGGTAATGATGAATCTGTGTGAGCACTGGCATCCTTTTCTACCTACACACTTGAGCAAGCTGGAAGAGATTTTCAAGTGAACATAAAAGCTAAGATGGATTATCTTTGCTGCGATGATAGCTAATATATTGAGCATTTACTGTGTCGCGGGATCTGTTCTATGTTCTTTCCACCCATTAACTCATCTAATCCTCACAATGACTCCAATAAATAATTTCCATTATTACCCCATTATCCTCCTATTTCAGGAAGGTTAAAGGAGGCAAAGAGAAGCTATACAAATTGTCCTCTGTGGGGGTCCTGTGAGCGATGACAGGGCACCTTTCTCTGCTGATGGAGTTGTAGAGCAATGGAAGAGAAAAGCACCTAAAAGGACCATCTGGTCATCAGACACTAGTTCCAGAGTTCCAGAAGTGCCTCCCGGTGTCTGGAGAAGCAGCTACTAGGTCGCCTAGGATGCTCATCTCACTGAGACAACACTAGGTGTTTATTTGTACATAGACCATAGGGGAAGGTCCATTTTGCCCCTAGACATTCTGTGTTTTTCCCCAACTCTTTCACATATGAATTAAAAAGTGCAAATGAAAAGTACTTCTAAGTGTAAGAAATAAGATTTTTAAACCTAGGAGTTCTGGACCCAAAGGTAAATATGTATCTGTAGCTCTTTTATATATATATATATTATTCATATGTTACATATATATGTAGTTTAATACTACATGCACACATGTGTATGTGTATGCATATGCGTGGTTTCCCCTTGTCTGTATTCCTCTTCAACTTTTGTCCTCTGCTTACGAAAATTTGCAGCGAACTTCATCTCACATGTTCATCCCAGCCCGTGGGAACTGTGTTTTTCTTTTCATCGTTCTACTAACATAGTTCTCTAGAAGACCACCAATCGCTCTTCCAGTTGCCATGGAGACTTTTCTGTCACTGGGACTCTAACTTTTTAAACAGTTATCAACTTCTTTCTTGATATTCTTCACCATTCAGTTTCTATAATCCCAAGCATCCTTGTTTTGTTTAGTTTTGCTTTATTATGATATTTCTTTCTCTATCTGCTTAATGTGCCCTTCCACCAGGACACTTAACAGTTGACATTCTCCAGATTTTCATTGCCATCCCATTGTTTTGCTCACACTGCATATTTCCCCTGTCTCATGTCATCATTTTTGAACTTTCCATCTCTCATCTTTATGTGATAACTTTACAGCCTGTAAATTTCCAGAAGTGGATACAAGTCTATCTATTCAGATTTATTTAGCTCTACTTGTCAACTGAATGCCCCCTGCATGGCTGACAGGCCACCTGAAACTTAACATGTGTAAAGCTCAGCTCATCGTGTTTTCCCCCAAACCTGTTCATCCTTCTGTGTACACTCTCTCTCAGTGAACAGCACCATGCTTCACCCACTGATAACCAAATAAATAGTATTGTTCTTGTTTTCTTATCCCTGCAAAGTGTCACGTTACAAACACTTCTCATTGTATCTCCTAAATAATTACCTGAATCTTGTATGAGTGATGACATTTGAGTTACAAGAGACAGAAAACCCAACTTAAATTTCCCTGAAGCAAAAAGGAAACTGTATACCCTTGTGTCATCTTGACTGATGAAACTACATCTGGGGAACAAGGGAATTCATGGTACCAGGTGTCTCTCTACAGCTCTCAGTCTCTCTGGTCCCATCCCTTGCTGATCTCTGCTTCTGACTGTGTCTTGGCTGCATCCTCTCTGGCAACTAAGTCCAGGCTCACCGATTCATAAAGAGAGGAAAGTTCCTCCCCCTTCTAACTCCAATCCTAAGAATGATTTTTTTGGATCAGCTTGTGTTGTACCTCCTCTCCTTGGTCCAGTTACTGTGGTGGTGGTGGGGGGGGGGCATGTAGGGTGAGAGAGTAGGAGGAGTGAACAGATTTGACCCAGCCTGGTACCCAGCCACGTTTGGTATGGTGGTGATGCTGGTGGATGGGGTTGGGAAGGAAGGTAGGGATCCATTCCCCAAATAAAGAGGCTGATTTTTATTAGAAGAATCAGAGGAAAGGGTCCTGTGCAGGCAAAAATTAATAAATATCCACTACAAATGTATTCATACCTCACTATCCTTCTACTTCCCTTGCTTATCTTTTTTTAAACTATTCTCCTAAATTACTCTTACCTTTTCTTATATGCTTGTCACTAAGTCATATTCTCTCTAAATCGATTTTCAACACAGAGCACAGAGGCCTGATTTCATATAAAATAAATAATTTGAAAATAAATAAGCCTGTGTGTGTCTGTGTGAGTGTTTGTGAGTGAGGGTATACACATTACCAATCTACATCAAACCCTTCAAATGTTCCATTTTCCTCCAGGTTAAAATCCAAGCTTCTTATGGCCTTCATAACCCCTAAACCCATCCTTGGCAATCCAACCTCAAGTATTTTCACTTATGGTCCTCCACATCAACCTGCAGTAATACCAGACAGCTTGTGTTTTTGCTGAACACAGTAACCTTTCCTTTGCTTGTCTAATCATGTTGCCCTTGCTTCTGCCTACTATGATTGTTTCCAAACTTCCTCTACTCAACTCTTACTCAGCTTTCAAAGCTCAGTGCCTATGTTATCTTCCCATGAAAATCTCTTTATCAGGTACTGAGCTCCCTCAATAAATTGTGCATATTTGCTTTACTGCAATAAATGATTCTATCGACACTCTCCCCCACCACAATGCAAGCTCCCTGAGGGCAAGAATTTTGGGTTAAATTACCTTAGTATTCCCCATATTAAGACATTGTTTGCTGAGTGGTACACACTCTACAAATGCTAAAAAAATAAAATTGAGAATGAAAATACCATAAACTCAATCAATTATATGTCATTAATTCTGAGATACTGGCAGAATTTTGCTTTAACACATTTTTAAAAATCACATATTTGACCACCTGGAAATCATGTTGTTGTACCTTCATTATATCTATTATACTTGAAGTTCAATTAAAACCCTTTAATTAAATGGTCTGTTTTGAAACTTAGATAATCTGATTATTTTAATTTTTAAATAAGTGAAAGAATGTCAGAATTATGTTAGTCTATATTTTCCAACAGAGCAAAGTGGCCAAATGGGTTTTTTTCTTTTATTCTGCAACATACATTATCCCAGCAATATCATAATTAATATTATCATTTACATAATACTATCTTGGGAAAAGGTATCAGATATTAGATCAGCTCTAAGTGTAAGGTCTAGAATGCTTTTAAAATAAATCCCTTTATCAACCTATACTGATGAAATTTATTCATTAACCTCCCTTGATAGACCTGATTTGAATGACCACTATTTTCCCCCTTTCTTTTATAATGTCCATCTGACCTCCCTTTTCTTTCTTCATGGTACTCACTCTACATCTCCTTGACTGCTCCGCTCATTCAGCTATTTGCTGAGTTCTTTCTGAGAGTTGGTCTCTATCACTGAGCCTCTGCTCCTGAGCCACTTTCTCCCCAGGTGTTCTTGTTTGCTTCCATGGTCCCATTGTTGTGCCCAACATAGACCTCTCTTCTGAGCTCCAAAGTCATTTATTCTTTGCCTGCTCAACATCTTTGCTTGGATTTCTAACTGGTAACTTGACTCCACATATTCCAACCTGAACTTGTTTTTCCCCATTTCGTCCTCCTTGGCAGTGAATGGCACCATCACACACGGAATATGTTTGTTGCAACAAACACACTGGAGTCATTTTCTCTCTCTCTCTCTCTCTCTCTCTCTCTCTCTCTCTCTCTCTCCATCCCACCAAGCCTATGTCATATTGCTGCCATTCATCCACTTACTTCTTTCTCCACTGCCACTGTCACAGTCCAACTCACCATCATCTTCTTTTCTGCATCACTTTAATTCACTCGTAAATAGTCCCTAGCATCTGCTTTTGTTCCTTTCAATCTATTATTCACACTGTTGACCCAGTGATCCTTTCAAAAGGCATCGATCTGATCATGTCACTCCCATGCTTAAAATGCTAAATGATTTCCCATTACTTTTAGGACAAGCTCCAAAGTATATTTCAAATGGCCTACAAAGACTTGCCTTCCTTTCCAGCTCATCATTATCTTTCTTCTCCTGGATCCCTCTCTATGCATCAATCATGCAGCTTCCTTTTGTTTCTCAAAGAATGTTCTTTCCTACTTCAGGGTCTTTGCACACACGTTTTCTTGTGTTTCTGTTCATATTAAAGCAGTAATAAAACAGCCACATGTTAAGAAAAATGAAGCAGTACAGAAATCTATAAAATTAAAATCTTTTCTCTCCCTCCCACCCCTGCCACTCTTATCAAAAGTACCCAGTGTCATTTGTTTCTCGTGTGTGTGTGTGTGTGTGTGTGTGTGTGTGTGTGTGTGTTTGGAAGGAAGGGAAAGAAGTGAGTTTACTCTGTACTTTATTCTATAACTAGAGTGCAGTGATTGAAGTATAAATTCTGGAACCTGGCTGCCTGAATTAAAAATCCCATCTCTACCACAAAGAATATAGGTGTGTGAGCTAGGACAAGTTACTTTTCCACTCTGTGTCTTAGTTTCCTCATCTGTAAAAATCATTACCCGGCCTTCCAGCAAGGCAGGGACAAATTGTACAACAGGCTGGAGAGAAAAAAATTGCTTCTGATCGCAAATAATACTCATTGGGATTTGGGAAACCCTGACGTTCCCAAACTAACTGTTATGTAAAGTCTCCCGTTTCAAAAAATAAAAATAAGAATAAGAAAAAACAAACAAAAAAATAGATATATTTGTAAAGCATAAAAACCAAGAAAAAATTAGTCTCCCATTTCAATTACTGGGGACCTACCCCCCATCCCCAACAATGTCTTAATTTTCTAGAGGAGATCTAGTAAGCCTCTGAATTAATTCTAGGTTACTCCATGTGACAACTGGTTTATCTACTCTTCTTTGTCTACCATGGCCTACCATAGTGCTGCCCTTAACGCCAATTAATTTCATAGCCGTCATTCTCTATCTCATCCAATCCTAGGTTTTCCCTAATTCTATGAAGCTAGTTGCCAAGACATTTTATTTGACGGCCATTTCTAAATTATTCAAGGCTCTTAGTACATAAAAGTTGAGCCTTAAGCATGGGTTTTCTTTTTATTATATTTTATATTTTGTTACTGTTTACATAAAATGAATCTAATACTTTTTATATTTATTTTTTGATCCTCCAACTTACTGATTTCTCTAGTGTTTTATTCTAGCACTATTCCAAGTATGTAATTATTATATCTCCAAATATTAGTAATTTTCTCCTTTTGTTCAGTATATATAGCTCATTTCTTTCTGTTGTATATATTTTTGCTAATATTTCTAGAACAATGTACATAATAGATGTACATAATGGATGTATTGGTGGGTATTCTTGCCTTGTTTGTGCTTTTAATGGTATTGCTTTCACCAGTGGTTCACCATAAAAATTATTGGGGCTGACTTTTGGTTTGAGAGAGGTGCTATACAGTAGTAACTATTATTATTTTTGAAGTATCTACTTTTATACTACCAAAGAGATGTTTATAAAAACAGATTAAATTTCATCAAATGAGGTTTAGTATCACTTGAAAAGATTATAATTTTCTCTTTTGACTTATTAGCATGATATAGTTTAACAGAATTTTTAAAATACATCAAATTATTTTCAGATATTTCACTCAACTCTTCCATTTTTCTTAATGCCTCTTCCTGCCTATTTTTTTCATGGCCATACTAATCTACAAAATAAGAAAACTTATTTTGGACCAAAAACACTTTTGAGATTTAATTAATATACTTAATCAATTTTCTGAGTATTATCTATCCCTCTTACAATTTCTCCCTTCTCTATTATTTCTTCTCCCCCTATCCCTTTTCCCTCTCTATCCCTTGCATAATATTGGTGGGAGAATCACATCCCAAGACAACTCATAGTGGGTACTTATGAGTAACTCCCAGTGAAATTTGGCTAAAAGAACAGATGCAAGCACATACATACATGAGTCTTTGGAAATTAAGGTAGGAGATTCTAAAACAATTCAAGATTTATTAAATGCCTGCAAAATTCTAGGCACGTTGCTGAAATGATGATTATGTCGGTTTCAAACTTAAAGGAACCTTAATCTGATCAGAGACCAAGGGGCAAATACAATACACTACAATGACATGTTACTAGGACATGCAGGAGGGTCACTACTATGTGGGAAAGACCCCAAAGTGCTCAACATCTAGTTGAGTTCAGAAAAACTAACAAAGAACTACTTTCTTGGTTTGTAAAAGGTGATAAAGATTCAAAAGAAGAAAGAATTAGATATCAAATTCTAGATCTATTTGAAATATAGCCAGTGCTTGTAATTTTTCCTAAGTCAGATTTCTAAAAGAACAAAATGGAATGCTTTGAACTGCCTTACAAAAATAAATGCAAAATTATTAGCACTTCACTTCAGAGGTTGATGTCTTCCAGCTAATTGTTGAAGTTCAATATCACATGGCATTTTTTTAAAATCCTCACCCAAGGACATGCTTAGGGAAGAAGAAGAAGAAGAAGAAGAAGAAGAAGAAGAAGAAGAAGAAGAAGAAGAAGGAGGAGGAGGAGGAGGAGGAGGAGGAGGAGGAGGAGGAGGAGGAGGAGGAGGAGGAGGAGGAGGAGGAAGAGAGAGAGAGAGAGAGAGAGAGAGAGAGAGAGAGAGAGAGAGAGAGATTCATGTGAGAGAGCATCATGGACCAATTGCATTCTGTATATGCCCCAACTGGGATCAAACTGCAATCCAGGTATGTGCCCTGACCAGAAATCGAACCAGCAAGGATGACATTCACTCCATCTGGGCTCACATGGCATCTTAAAATCAGTCCCAAGTAGCTTTTCTACTCTATGGTCTTAATTTTAGAGCATCTTTATGAAAATTTTAGAGATAAGTTTTTCTCCATCCTAGGAAAATAGAATAACAATTGTATGGAAGTGTTTAATGATATGCCATTGGTTATTATAACCTAGTATTCAGACTAATGAATGTAAGCCTGGGAGTTACAAGTTGAGGGACATTAAATTGACTTACTTGAGTACTATGTTTAGAAAGTGTCATTCTCATAAGTTTTCAGTCTTTACTAAAAGGTTGTACTAATGATAGTGTTGGTGCTAGTGGAGGGAGTAGATGGTGCTCAGTGGGGCCTTTGTATTAGACCATCTCATTGGAAATTGTTTTCAGAGACACCCTGGACTTATAAATTTGAAGTCATATCTAACTTTTTGTCCTAAAATGACATTACTAATTTTTTCACATATCTTACCCATAAAACTTCATCTGAGATGACTTTTTGATATTTCAAAAGATCAAATTTATTCTTCAAGATTGAATATTTGAGACCTCTGAGGATATACATATATAAATGCATTGTAGTCTCTGAAAACAGATCAAAAATAGTGGCAATGACAGCATTATTGGAATAAGTACTTATTTTCCAGGTATAAATATTTGAATAGGAATACATTAATTGGATGCCTTGATAAAAACTATTAGTTTTCTTCTATATCCATTCTTCCTTCTTATGTAGTAGGAAAGTCACCAACTTTTAGTTGTATAAAGGCTACATTTTCCTGCCTCCCTTCAAGCAAGATGAAGCCATACCACTTAGTTTTTTTTCTAATATATATTTTATTGATTTTTTATAGATAGGAAGGGAGAGGTAGAGAGAGTTAGAAATATCAATGAGAAACACTGATCAGCTGCCTACTGGGGATTGCAACCAAGGTAAATGCCCTTGATGGAATGAAACCCAGGACCCTTCTGTGGGCCAACGCTCTCTCCACTGAGCCAAACTGGTTAGGGCCCTATAACTTAGTTTTGACCAATAAAATATAAGCAGAAGTGACATGTGGCAGCCTTGAACCTTCATTCATAGAGAATTGTCATGTATCTATTGCCAGTTCTTTGTCTCTTTTGCCTTCCTACAGGTTGGAATGTGACACAATTGCTGGAACTGAAGCTGCTATTTGTTGTTGTTAATCCTCACCCGAGGATATTTTTGCATCAATTTTAAGAGAGAGTGGGAGGGCAGGGGGTGAAGCGGACAGGGGAGAGATAGAAAGAAACATCAATGTGAGAGAGACACATCAAATGGTTCCTCCCGCACATGCCCCAAACAAAACCAGGGATTTTAGTATCTGGACATAAAGGATAAGTAATAAAAAATACATAATATGTGAGAAGAGATGTTTTATGTAGAAAATTAAGACAGAATTAAGAAGTAGAGTAGAATTGAGTGTGTGTTGGGGAAAGAGGTGACAATTCAGAGATCTTCCCTCCTTCTGGAATAAGACAAACATGTAACAACCATATACTTTAGTCCATTGTTTTTACTATGTCCAGAGCCTGCACTTTCACAGATGAGCACACAGCACACCAGTGACTCCCTCATTCTTGTCCCAAGGGCATTCTACAGAATCATAAACTTGGACCCTCCATAGGGGTTGGATTCTAGAATGAGAAAGGCAAGATTCCACATTCTATTTTTGCCTGTTTCAGGTTACTTTTAAGTTTAAGCATAGTTATTGACAATAAGATTTAATTTATAGAAACCTAACCTGTGTTCAAATTTTACTTTTCACATATTGTCCCAGACATAATATTTTTACTTCTCACTACTTTTCTCATCCTAGAGATAGATATTTTTATAATCTTTTCACATTGAGAAAATAATCCTGTTAAAAAAAAAAGCCTGGAATTCCAGGTGAGAAAAGATCTACATGATCCACATGTGTATTCTGGCCGTGCCTCCCCACTCACTACCCAAATGTCACTGAGCAAGTCAGCAAGCTTGATTCTTCATCTGTATTATGAAGCAACATTAACAAGCTTCTACAGTTAAACAAGATCCTCCCTGTGAAGAATGTGAAAGAACTAGAAAACCATGGACATTGTCAGTTATTACTATACTAACTGTTCTCTCAGGACGAGGATGTTTTAGGGCATTGAGATTCCCTGAAACTCACGTGTAGTCCCTGTGAGCTGGGAGAACAGAGCTGCTGGTAGGCAGCATTTGAGTAAGTGCATATTTGTTTAAACTTGTTTTCTTAATTTATTACAACCATTATGCCCTGCCAGGAAGGGCATATTCTCAATGTTCTTGAACAGTTGCAAATTAAAGAGAAATGTACTGGAAATAAACCCATCTCAGTATTTCATCGTTAAATACATGTGCACAGAATAGTTGTTTATAAGAATGAAAGACAGCCTCTAAAAACAAAATTAGAAGGTAATGGTGAGACAGGAGAAAATCTGTGACATAGGTGACAATAAGGTTAATAATTCTTACAACAGAGGGAACTTTTAGAAATCAATAGGCAAGAAATGTGTATCCTGAGAAAAGTAATGAATTATGTAAATAAACCATTTAAATAAAAGGTTAACCTAGAGAGAGGAGAAATTTTTATTCCCAATTTTTATTGGCTATCAAGGAAAAGAGATTTTAAAAAACAGGGTGCAATTTTTTCCATTAGAAAATATTTTATAAAAACTTAAAAAACAAATGTAGGTATATAATTGGCACAGCTGGAAAAAATTTGGTAACATAAATAAAAAGCCATAAAAATGTGCATGAGATCTAAAGGTCTTGAAAATAGAACTGCTGATTTCATTTCTATTAATTGATCTAGTTAAAAACAATAAAGATGCACACAAAGTTTAATGTACCTACATGTTTATCAGAGTATTATTTATAGTAGAAAACTGTAGAAATAATCTAAATACATAACAACAGGGGATTGGTTAAATGAATTAAGTAGTGACTAGTAGGATCTCTTAATGACCTTAAATTATTTAACGAATTAAATATTATTTAATGAAAAACGTGTTAGAGTTAATATGCACATCATGTGCTCACTAAATGAATATATGGAGAAATACATTCCAAAAATTATGGGAGAACAAATAAAATGTTTCTCTTTCAGTTGAATTATAAATATCCAAATTATCTGCAATAAATATGTGTTACTTTATAATTACAAATAAACCCCAATGGACTGAATTTATTTCTTTAAAAATTATGAAAGACTGGAATCTTAAACTAGGGCAGAAAATTCAATTCAAATATGAAAGAATATCATTATGTTCTCTAATTTACTTCCCCTTTCTCTTGAACCCATATGTCCACCGAATGGCCAATGCAAGTTTATTGTGTGTCAGGGGAGGCTAAACATCTCCAATTACAATTCTTCTGGCATAAAGGGTCATTTTTAGGTAAATATTATTTCAGTTCAAAAATCAGATAATGTCTCCCCTGTCAAGAGGTCTCCCTTGCTCCTGCTCCTTCCCCGCATGTTTCCAGGATAGAGAAGGAAGATTTTGTACCTTAGGAGGTGGGCTCTGCTGCAAGCTGGCCTATGGATGTGCTATCTTGTTCCACAGGTTTCTGGGTATTGGCCTCTTTTGAAATACGTTTTATTATTTTTCAGGAATGGTGAAGCCAACAGATCAGGAGACAATTGTCATTGAAAATATAGTTTTTTACTCACCATTCCCAAGAGGAGGGGTCACTCCACACAGGGAGCCGCATGGTGAGCACCAGGCTCAGTCAGGAGCGAAAAACAAAGGCAGGCAAGAGGCTTTACTGTGGTTTCCTCGAGGAAGGAATAGACAACCCAGGGTACGGGGGTTTAGGACTGGATAGAATGAATGTCAGCAGGCTCTGGGTGTAGGGGCTCTCCCTAGTAGTCTGGTACCTGGTCCTGGAGTGATTAGGGCAGGCGACTAGTGGCCTGGAGTATAAGAGCTCAATGAAGGAGGTGGTTGTTGGGATAGGTTTCATGCTGCTTGGTTTGCATGTGAGAGATGCACTTGCAAGACACAGGAGTCCTTTAAAGATCTCCAGACACTGACAAGCCCCAGGAGGGGCAGGGTCAACAAAGACCCAGATGTCAAAATGTCAGACACACCTGGTTAATGCAACCTTCCTTCCTACACCCATCCCTAACATCCCCCTCTTCCGGTCTCCAAGCAGCTGACATCTACTATTAATGCCTGTGGACTCTACACTTGATTCTCACACCAGGTCCCAGCTCTTGCCAGTTCCCGGTCTGGATTTGCCTCTTCTGGTCCCTGGTCCTTTTGGCACTTTCACTTCACTTTCCGTGGGCATGTGGCAACTGTGGAATCTCCCGCAAACCCCGCATCCCCATGGGGAACTGGGTCCTGGACTCCGGCCCCCTCTGAGCCTAAAATCTCACAATTTTTGTTACATTGCTCTAGTCCAGGGCACACTGGAGGCAGTGTTATCCCAAAGTTGCAAAGACAATGTGACCCAAACAACTCTGCTTTGGATATCTTCCTCAGCTGCGTTTTGGAGAAATAGATATTGAGATCTGATTTTCTGTCTCTTCGTCTCTCCTCCAGCCCTTCCTTTCTCTCCTATTCCACCCTTCTCAATTATCTCCTACTGCAAATGTCAGAACTTTCCTTTTTGGGAAACTTAATTTACATGGCATCCTCATTCCTCCCTACTCTATAGCTTCTAAAAACAACTGTGATAGAGTCACCTAAGCCTGGCTTTTTATAATTGGAGCTGAAGAAGACCAAGAACTAGGTTTGACTCATGATAAAAACACAATGGGTAGTAAAATAAAATATTATTCCTGCTATACTCTCCCCTTAGAAAACGTGGCCTCCCTACAAAGGACATTCAGCTCATGTGTATACCTTCCCCTTTCAGAAGGATATCTTCTCAGACTTTATTACTCTCATCTCTTCAAGTTCATGTGGGTAAACCTGGCATTACACAAATCCTCACCTTTCTGAGATAAAGGTTATTAGCCTTTCTCCAGGATGCAGAGCTTCCTTTACTCTTAGTCCCATCCTAATTCCCCTTGACCACCTCCATGACCACTAGACAGCGTAGCCAAAACTGTAAGCAAAGCTTCCCCTCAAATGGCATAAGACTTGGCTAAGTCTTCAACACCGGGGATGGAGGAAGTCAGCATCTATCTCTGATGAAAGGCAGCAGGACAATTCCAGCTCAGAGCTCCCACCATGTCCCCACCTCGCCCAAGTTATTATGATCTCTCTGGCCCCCAGACACCTCATTTCATAAGGAGAGAGGGCTCGGGTGGTGTGGCACAGTGGTTGAGCATTGACCTATGAACCACGAGGTCATGGTTCGATTCCAGGTCAGGGCACATGCTCAGGTTGTGGGTTCCGTCCCTGGTGTGGTGTGTGCAGGAGGTGACCGATCAATGAGTCTCTCTCATCCTTGATGTTTCTATCTCTCCCTCTTCCTTCCTCTCTGAAATCAATTTAAAATATATTAAGAAAAAAAAAGGAGAGAGGTACAGGTGGCGTCATGAAATAATGTTGCCTTTCCGGTGATCTTTCTAGCAGGCAGCAAACTCCATATTGCTTGCTGTGGGTCCCCTTTCTGGCTCAGCTACATTCTCCTGCTCTGAAACAGTTTCTAAATGTGCCCCAGGCCACCGCTCCTCTGCCTGAGCTGCTGCTACTGAAATTGTAATTCCCCTCTAAGAAGAGTCCTTTAAAAGTCCAAAGTCCAAGTCAGGGAACCAAAAAGATGCCTTTCCAAGCTCCACCCTCTCTGCTATATGCTGGTTACCCTACATCTACTTCTGCATATGGTTGCTCCTGCAGAATCTTGACCTTCAATTGGAAATGACATGACTTCTAAATTTGGGTCCATTTAAGGTCTATAGATTCTGATCTCTACATTTTATGGTTTCAATACTTGCATATTAATATATAGATATAAGGTAGCATATTATGTTAGGTTTAATGTAAGGTTTAATCTGAGATGTAAGATTTAATCTGACCAAAGCCAATAAATTGACCAAGACAAGCAGGGTAAGAGCGAAATATCGCGTTTATTGGAAGCTCTCGGGTGAGGTCCCACGGTCTGGAGGTGCAGGCCGGGGGAGTCACACCCGCCTATGCCTGGCAGAGATTTTTTATGCTGCTGTTGGACCAATCAGGTTTATCTGAGGTAGCTTGTGGTGGGTGATTGATGAGCGGGAAGTTGGTGCAGCTGCACCCTGGCCATCTTGAGAAGTCTCCGGTGCTTATTTATTGGCCATCAGCACAACAGGATGCTCTGGTGGGTCCCAGGATGGCAGCTATTGTCCAGCAGGATGTGGCTCGGCAGTTCTGGGTTGTTTTGTCCAACTCAGCTGGTGGGATCAGGAAAGACCCTATTTTCCCAGCCCCAGACCTTACTTATTATTTTCGTTTTCTGTAATTTAATTAAAAAAACAAACTTTTGATCAGGATATACACATATATATCTATATCTAGATACATAAAGTGAAACTGCAGAACATTAATGCTACAGAAAAGCATCAAAAGATATCAGTGGGAAAAGACTGCATTCATTTAAAGGAACAATTAGCTTGACTGTTGAAAATTTTGCATAATTAGCTATCATTCAAGAGTTAGAATAAAACACAGATATAGAAAGGAAGACAATGTACCATCCATGACTCCTACTGAAATAGTTAATAAAGGATGTAACTCAAAAACGAGAAATGTGAGTCCTGATAGAATGATTAGAATGTAAGCAACAATAAAAAGAACAGAAAATTTTAAATATATTGGCAAAAATAACAATATATACAACGACGAATGTTTTTTAAAATATAAAACTAAGAATGAATTAGTCAATACATGGTTTGAATAAATTAGTTGATGAACTACTGGCTACCATATGCAAATTATTTTTTACCAATTTGGCTTTAGACAATTTTGACACTGTGTTTTTAACTATACTGCAGTTCTACATTTTTGTATGGTAAAACTGTTAATCTTCTCTTTTATAGTTTTTTTTTATTTGATATTTGGTTTAGAAAGTTACATTCATACTCCAAGGTTACAAAAATATGTGATTTTTAAGAACTTACATTGTTTCTTCTATTTACAAAAGTGTAGCACATAAACTTATTAATGTAGGAACTAGGAATGTACATATATTGAAATAAAAATCAGGAGATATGGTAAAATAAAAAAAATCATAATTTTAAAGATTCTGAGGCTAAAACAAGAAGAGTTATTGTCATAAAAACTTGAAGCGCTGGATAAAAAATTTAAATTTACTCTGAGAGTTGATTGCAAGTTAGGGTACCAATTATTTCTTCTAGTGTACTGAGCAGCTGCTGTCCCATCAGTAGTCTTACCTCTCTGGTATTTTTAATTAGAGATTGAGGGCATCAAATGTGATAAGACATTGTGTCTATTTCTTTAGATAGTTTAGATTGCACTTTTAAGTGCTTTAAAACACTTTAAATGTGTAATGGAATTATTGGGTTAGAAAAAATTCCAATTTGATGACAGTTGATTGAAGCAAAAGGTTAATTTTATTAAAAGCTCATGTAGCTGACTATCAATAAAAACCCCAAATAAATAAAAAATAAAATATTTTTTCCTATCTTCAGTCCTATATCATGCTTTTTTCAGTGTAGACAATAGACCACTTTCATATATATATATATAAAAGTACAGAATATGGAAAAATACTTTCTAGATTCTCGTGTGTCTCCTGATGTATTGTGTTCACATTGTGAGTCAGAAGACACACAACCTTTGAGGCCAAATGCTCCTGGATTAGGGTTGCAAGATTTAGCAAATAAAAATACAGAATGCCTAGTTATTTTGGCTAAAACAATAAATAAAATTTTTAGTGTATATCCTATGCAATAATTTATCAGGCAACCTAATCCTACATTGGAGCTCAACACCATCTCTCCTGCTTGTGACTTTAAAAAATTAACTAATTTCTCAGACTTTAATCTCCACATTTACTACTTGGGAAGAATAATAGCCATTTTTGGAGTCTTGACATATATATTGTATGCAAAAAATTGAATAATATCTGAAGCATGATAGGTAATTAGAAAATGTTAGATTCTTTCCTCTCTTCTTAGACTCTGTCCAGCCACAGGGAAATAGCAGCAGTTACAAATTTACAATCCTTCATGTCAAGAAGTATATAAATCAGTCATGGATAAACTAATGAATTTGGATGTTGGCAGCCAAAAATTTAAGACATTCTATAATTAATTGATTAATTTATGCTCATGTTGCACCTGTTATCTCACAACAAGCACTAAAGTTTTCTGGTACCAAAAGCTGGGAGGGTGGATGGAGGCTACACTAGAACATTTGGATGTTAAATTTAAAGTGCTGAAAATAGAATTTTTGATTCCCATCCCCGTCTAATTGTCTTTCAGATTTTCCAATTTCAGAAAAGGATGCAATCATTGGATTCAATCTAAAACCTAGGAGGATGTCAGTGTGATCCCAATTAAAATACCAGTGGGTTTATCTATAGAAATGCAAAGCCTCTAAAAAACCCAAGATGATGTTGGAAAAAGACAGAGCACACCTACCATCCAAATTTTGTTTTTAACACCATTTCTTAATAAAAGGACCCAGGGTTCCTTGGATAAATAACCAGTTCTTAAACTGGGGCAGGGAATATACTAGTTGAACCTGAAGAATTTATAATTCCCAAAAGTAAGAAGTGCTAAAACACACACACACAAAAAAAACAAAAAACAACAACAACAAAAAGCAACCTTACATCAATGGGTATTTGTCAAGGTGACATAGGAGCAGACAGAAAGAACTCCCAGTAGCCAAAGCTAGAATGATTTGAACAACAAAATAAATGAAGTAGTACTGCATTATAACCTAAAGTATAAAATAAATATTCATGAATTCATACTAACATAAATAAATAATTGAATGAATAAATAATGAGGGATGAGAGACAAATCTTAGTCGTATAACAATTCCAAATACAGCAGTCCTCCATTATCCTTGGAGATACATTCTAAGACACTTATTGAATGCCTGGAAACATGGATAGTAATAAACCCTATATTTACTGTTTTTTCCTGTACTTGCATACTTATGATAAAGTTTGATTTATAATTTAGGAACAATAAGAGACTGACAACAATACCTAATAAGAGAACAAAAATAACAATATACTGTAATAGAAGTTATGTCAATGGCTTTGGGCCATTTTTAAGTAAAATAATGGTGACTTGAGCACAGCCCTGCAACATCACTATAGTGAACCTGATAACTGAGCCGGCTACTAGGTGACTAATGAGCATATACAGCTTGGATATGCAGAACAAAGGGATGATTCACTCACTTCCGGCATGAGATTTCATCAGCACTGCATGCCATTTAAACCTTACGAATTGTTTATCTCTGGATTTTTTCATTCGACATTTTAAACTGCACTTGCACAAGGGTGATTGAAACTGAGACAAACAAAACCTTAAATAAAGGCAGATCGATCATTGTAACTTATGTACCTAGTCTGCCCTCAAGGAGGTGAAGTGTAACTCCCCACTCCCTAACCGTGGACTGTGTAGAGTCACCTCCTTCCAAAGAACTGAGTGTGATAAGGAGAGAAAGAGTAGCTTTATAGTGGTGAGACTCACAAACATTATCTCAAGTAGGCAATCAAGGTCAACATCAATGGTGGTAGATTATGTTGTACTATGCACCCTTGATATGATGTGATGAAAATGCCACTTTACCTCTGTATTCTCCTCCCCCCCAAACCCAGAACTTCAGTCAAAGATGGGGAGCAAATGGAATTCTTATACATAATTGAGGGAAATATCTAATGACACAACCACTCTGGAAAACTGTTTTATCAGTTCCTTATAAAACACACACACACACACACACACACACACACACACACACACATGACCTAGCAATGCCACTCCTAGGCTATTTATTCTAAAAGAAATGAACAAAAAAAAGTGTCATAAAAAGTCTTGGACACAAATTTCCTGGTGGCTTTATTCAAAATAGCGAAATACCCGGGGGTGGGGGGGTGGGGGGTGGTGCGGGAGGGAACCACAAATGTCCATCAAATAGTGAATGGATTGCAAATCCTGTTCTGTCTCTATGATGGAATAGAACTCCACAATGAAAAGAAACAAACTGGATTCATGTAACAACATGGTGGGGCCTTACAAAACATTTGAAGTAAAAGAAGCCAGACACAGAGAGTACATACCTTTAAAGAAAATTCTAGAACAGGCAAAACTAAATGAGTGTGAAAGACTGCAGATTCATGTTTGCCTGGAGCTGGGGGATCAGGCGTGGGGGGTGGGGAAATGAATTCTGAAAGATCACAGGGGAAACTCTTTTTTTAAAAAAATATACTTTATTAATTTTTTACAGAGAGGAGGGGAGAGGGATAGAAAGTTAGAAACATTGATGAGAGAGAAACATCCATCAGCTGCCTCCCGCACACTCCCCACTGAGGATGTGCCCACAACCAAGGTACATGCCTTTGACTGGAATCGAACCTGGGATCCTTCAGTCCATAGGCTGATGCTCTATCCACTGAGCCAAACCGGTCAGGGCCACAGGGGAAACTCTTAAGCAATGGCAATATTCTGTATCTCTATTGTGGTGGTTGCTACATAGTCTTAGACATTTGTAAAAAAATTCATTGAACTATTCACTTACAGGTGGTGTATTAAAGTATATGCAAATTACACCCCAAAAAGTTGATTTAGAAAGAAAAACTACACTGTATAGTTAAGTATGTCATTATGGATCAAATCAGAGCTCTGCCACCTACTGTCCATGTGACTTCAGTCTTACCACTTAACCTCTTCCTGCCTCAAAATCTCTAAGTGGGGCTAACAATAGTACTTGTCTCCCAGGGAAGTTATGAGGGTTAAATGAGCAAATACATTTAGGTGAAGTGATTAGAGGCTGCCTGCCACTGATCACTAAATAACTAAGCTCTACATAAGGAACAGTTGCTCTTTCTATCCTTTATTTTTCTCTTTTCTTCAATATCCTCATTCCGTAGTGATCGTGACAAATCACATCACTTTTACTTCCAAAATATATAACGCCTTCCTCCATTTTTTTTTACTCCTAAAACAAATAGCCCTTTAATTTATTTCTTTACACCCACTCTTGTCCCCCTTCTCTGCAGAGTAGTTTTTAAATATATGAATGAGTTCGTGTTCCATTCTTGCTAAAGTCCTTCGATGATTTTCCTTGGCACCTTAAATAAAGTTCCAAACTTCTTATCATCACCAGTGAGGCCCTTCCCCAGAGGCTGTCCACACACCTTTCATCACTTCTCTCTTATTCACCAGGCCCCGGTCTACCGGACACTCATTTTCTTTATTCTTGGAACTCACTGAACTCCTTCATGCCCCAAGGGCTTCGTCACCAGCTGTTCCCTCCGCCTGGAGCTTCTTCAGCCAGATCTGTGAATGGCTAGCTCTAATGTTTCAGCTCTCAGCTTGAAATACTACCTCTTCCGAGAATATTTTCCTGACAATACAAATTTAAAAGGGTTGCCCATGTGCAGCCGCCATCTACCCTGTTACCGTTATGCACAGTCATTATTTTGAAACAGTCACAAACAGAGAAAAAATAGAAAGCGTGGTTCCAAGAAGATGTTCCTTGTCCGACTTGCTAGGAAGATGCCGCTGACCTGGTGTTCCAGTCACGCTGCCATGCTAGGGACTATTTGCTATAAACATGGGCATTCAGTTGTAGATAACTGCAATGCAATGAACACAAAGGAAATTAACATCAAAACACTCTGCCATGTAAGCCTTTGGCTGTGTTTACATTGTGCCAGTAATGTATCCTTTATAACAGAAGAATCCAGTTCAAAATCATGCATTGCATTTCGTTGTCCTCAGGCTCTTCCATCTGGAAAAGTTCCTTGGTCTTCTCTTGTCTTTCATGACCTCATTACAGGCCAGTTATTTTGTAGGATGTCCTTCCATTTAGACTCACCTGATATTTCCTTATGATGAGATTGTGTTATGAATCACTGGCAAAAACATCACAGAAACGATGCTGTGGCCCTCTCCTTGCTCCCTCCCGGGTGGCACGGGAGGTTGATTCCGCCCTTTGTAAGTGATGTTCTCTTTGATCACTTGATTACAGTGGTGTCTGTCAAGCTTCTCCACTAGAAAGTTATTCATTTTCCTTTGTAATTTGCAAGCATTTTGTGGGGAGGTACTTCAAAGCTGTAAATATAATTTTTCTTGTCAAATTTACATTTCTTTAGTTATTTATTTATATCTGTTCAAACTAATGGTTCCCTATTTTATTCCATATGTTTTAACCTGTTGTTGTCATTTATTCTGATGCTCACACTCCCAGATTTGACGAGTAGGAGCCTCTCCAAGCTCACTTCTCTTTCCTTTTGGCATAGTTCAATCATCGTTTCAGGGTTTCCTTCCTTTCTGGGCTCACCTTGGGCCTTCCCTGCTCAAACTCTGAATCAACCAACTTTGCAGGAGCCCTGTTTTCTTTTAGTGAAAAATAATATTTAGAACACAAGGTCTGGGCTCTATGTGTGCTCACTGCGATTGGAGTTTGGTGCTTGATTTCTCTCAGTGTAAATTTTTATATAATATATGACATATATTATACATTATCCTATATAATAAAGAGGTGATATGCAAATTGACCCTCACTCAGTCACACTGTCACAAGATGGCTGTGCCCACAGCAGAGGCAGGGTTCCTGTAACACAAGATGGCTGCGCCCACAATGGAGGTGGGGGTTCCTGTAACAACCTATAACGAGTGATCAGCAGGGACCTGAGGCTGCATGGCGCCGGGCCGGGGTGGGGGACCAGAGGCTGCACCCCCCGCCTGGTGGGGCTTGATGGGGGATCTCAGGCCACAACCCCCACTCGGCAGGGCTTGATGGGGGACCTCAGGCCACGCCCCCCACCCCGGCACCAGGCCAGGGGACCTGAGGGTGCGCTGGGAGACCTGAGGCTATGTCCCCCACCCAGCACCGGGCCAGGGGACCGGAGGCTGTGCCCCCTGCCCAGCAGGGCTTGACGAGGGCCCTGAGGCTGTGCCCCGGCCTGGCAGGTCTTGATGGGGTTGAGGTCAGCCAGGTCTGGATCTCGCCCAATGAGGGTGGGGCCAGCCGGGTCTGGGTCTCGTGCAATTCCAAGGTGTATGCAGGTGGGTGGGACTTGACGCTGGGTCCCACGGTGTGCCCCAGACTCTGACAGGAGGAAGATTTTTATACACATTTTACTAATTTTCTTTCATCTCTGACACTTCTATTATAGAGAAAGGGCAAATGGCAATATTAAAATATTTCCTCTAGTTAATTTTCTTTTAATGTGCACGAATTTTGTGCACTGGGCCACTAGTCATATATATATTCCCTAGCTATTTTTATCAAGAGATATAAAACATACGTTTTTACATGTTATTTAATATAAAGCATAATTATATATTTAATATATATGTATTTTCTCTATAATATACATTATGTATATTAGAAATCTTTGTTATATATTATAAGGTGTCTGCATCTCTACATATGTGTTTATTTCTATATTTTTCTACACATATATTAGCAAGTATAAATTTCCCAGTCCAATCCAACCACACAGGCAGGATTATTCTAATTTTCCCATTTTTTAAATTAAAACTCCCTTTCCAACAGTGAGAAACCTGGCTTCCGCTACCCTCCATGCCTTTCTTCTATGAATCTTCCTGGCTGAGCAGGTGTCCTTTGCCTGCACAGGCTCTGATAACAAACACCACTGCCTGATCCCCCTCCCCTCCTCGCTCTGCCCCATCTGCCCCATCCAGTTGGAGGACTGAATTGTCCCAGAGTGGAAGAGAAGAGAAAGAGGTAGAGGAAGAGTTGGTCTGTTCCATATTCTCATGGAAGTTACCGCACTATAATTTATCCTGTTTATTTCTTTTATTGCATGTCTCTCCCAATGAGAACATAAACCCTGCAAAGCCAGGCATTTTTTCTGTCTTGTTACTGAAACACTGGAGCTCTTGGGAGGCAAGCAATGGACATTTGTTTCTTCTGCAATGCACATGTAAAGGATTAACAAACTTCAGGCACTTATTTGTCTTTAAATTAGTAAAACTCAGTCTCAACAATTCAGATAGCAATCAGTTTAATTACATCTTTCACATTCAAACTGGTTGTTTTAGGCTTGTAAAGGCACAGTGGTAAAATGATAATTTTGTCAACTTTGGAGTTACTACCATGTAGATAAAAGTCCTACTTCTTGGTGTTTAGTGATAATAAATTATTACCTACATTTTTAAGAGTATTTTAACTATAGCACTCTCCCCCCCGCCCCCCCCCCAAAAAAAAAAAAAAGATCACTCAGTTGTATGGGCTTATGTTAGACAACAGAATATAAAGATTGATTCAATTGAAGATTCACTTTGTACATTTAAGTTATGTAGTTTCTTTATGTTTTTTTATTAATGTAATATACATATTTCCATTTTGATAGAATTGTAGCAAAGAAAAATTTATTTAAATATAAATGACCTTCTACTTATCGATAAGCATAATTCATTATGAGAAGAGGCTGGTTTATTTATTTTTCTGTTTCCTGGTATGATTTCTTGCAGAGGGACAAGATTTTGACTTGGAGACATTCTGCATGCTACAGCACGTCCCATGTGATATGCTAGTTGCTAAGGTAACTGTAGTTTCCTGAAAATACCAAACTAAACAGGAGCCTGAATCATCAGCATGCAATTTGCTGCTATTGTATTCATTAAAATTTTCCTTAGCATAACATTCAAATAAACACATAATGACCAGATAATTCTGGATTCTTTCTATGACCTACCCTGCTTTGGCCTTGACATTTGAAAGCACAATCACAAGGCAGTCAATTACACAAAGAGTTTAAAATATTGCATGAATTTGAACTCACATAAATTCTCAGGTTCTGCTAATTAAGGTATATGTGATCATTTGATTTTAATTAAGCATATCTTTGTAATCTCTCTGCATACACATTTGCTAAGCACAGATGAGAAGAAATTGGATTGCAGGATACCAGAAACTGTTTTTCAGAATCTTAATCTGTTTTTATAAACAAATTGATATCTGCAATAACAATTGAGTCTTCCTTTTTGAAGCAGAACTTCAAAACATAGGTTCTTTATTTAAAAATATCTTACTAAAAATGGTATAATAGCTATGTATATGGATAGCTATACATATATAATATATTCATTTGAAAATAATATGAAAGTCTTTATTTTTTCCTATAACTAATCTGAAGTTCTCTATTTTTTCTTATAGTCAATATATTTCCTAATTTAGACTCTTCATTCCATAAATTAGCAAGTTTGTTTTAAGACAGCTTTTACTCAAGAAGCAACTTAAAAGATATACAGACCTTTTTAGGCTTTGCAACATTATTCATGAAATTGATGAAACCACACATTGTTGATTGATTTCTGTTAGTTAAAAGCATACCTTAAAATTGTCAATTTCTCTCTTGTTGCTTTTTGATTTCCTGCACAAATTACTAAGAATTTCAACTGCACTTTGAAAGCACATAAATATATTTCCGGAATAGATTTAGGTTTAAGAGAGTGCACAGTAACATTTTGAAAAATAAATGTTACCTTTGGAAACAATACTCACGTCTGATCCAATGAAGAAGAAATCTGCCTGAATCAGAGATTTCCACTGTTTCTAGAATTAAATGGCCAGAATTCAAATTCAGCTCTCCCCTTGTCAACAGTAGGACCTGAGGCTCGCCAAGAAAGTGGCAGGATTTTGGGAATTATAATAATGTCTGCTTCTTAGGATTGTTAGGAAATTAAATCAGATGATCTCTGTAAGGAAATCATTATTATTCTTGACACACAATAAGTGCTTCATAAGTGTTATCTGCTATTATTTCTATTATTATTACTACTAGAGGCCTGTTGCACAAAAAGATTCGTGCAATAGGCCTTCCCTTCCCCTGGCTGCTGGCACCGGTTTTCCTCTGGCACCTGGCACCCAGGCCTTTGCTCCGGCCGAAGCCGCCTTCAGCCTTCGCTGCTCGCGGGTCCACTTTGTGCCTATGTATGCAAATTAACCGCCATCTTTGTTGGCGGTTAATTTGCATATCTCACTGATTAGCCAATGGGAGGTGTAGCGAAGGTACAGTCAATTACCCTGTTTGTCTATTATTAGATTAGATTGAGTCCATTGGAATGAGAAACTCAGTTACAATATTCTTTTATATGTTGAATGCAATGTTTGGGACTTGAGCACTGTAGACTTCATCACATGCTATTTTAACTTTCTATAGATATAATCTTTATCTCAGAGCACTTGGTGAGGCATCTTTTGGTGAAAGTGCCATAGCATTTTCATAAGGAAATGAAGGTTTCAACAAGTTAAGTTTGAGAGTGAAGTTTGACCCCTCCCTTAAATGACAAAGCTTTCTAGTTTAGTTTATTGCAAACTCCCAAGTCTTAGTCAAATAGGAATATTTGAACATGGATTATTATTTTCTTGATGACTCATGCTGCTGCTTATGAACTTAAAGGGCTGCAACCTAGCATTGCCTTTGGGGATTTCTGAGACACATGGACAGGTTTGTCCTGGACAACTGGTGATTTTTTTGTTCGGCTTCTTTCATCTCCCTCCTTACTGTCAGCTATCACTTCTATGCCTTTAGTAGTTTTGACCCCATCTCATCTGTAACGGAGTAAATTGGAAAGACACCAGGTTACCAAGCGAAATAAAACACCCAAGCAAGGAGAACTTGGGGCAAGCTTATATGCAGTGGTGAACCGGCTGGACCTGGGACTGCGGCTCTGCTTCCTGTAGGTATTCCTTGCCGGGAGTTTTGAGGTTGCTGTACGTCTATCAACAGGCAAAATGACACAATTTACAATTAAATGTAGAAGTGTTGGGTGAACATAAAGATGGACTACTGAAGAATGTTTCATTTAGTGGGGAGACTGAGAATACCTGTTGATCCCACTCTCAGTAGCATGAAATAACAATGAGTCATGCTTGTTGCATAATGAGTTTATCTCATGAGTCATCACTTCTCCAGAAGCGGCTTCACCTGTTTTGTGTGTGTGTGTGTGTGTTTTCCACATAATCATCCAACTGTTATTTTGATTACATTTACAGTTTCTGCATTTTCACTTACACTATGTAGTCCTACCTCAGGCAAATCCCGAGAAGGCAGAGTTTTTTGTAAAAGATATTAATGCTGGGAAAAACAGAAGGCAGCAGGAAATGAGGAAGACTAAATATGAGAAGAATTGGCTCCATAAAAAGCCATAGGGCCTTAGCCGGTTTAGCTCAGTGGATATAGAGTATTGGCCTGAGGACAGAAGGGTCCCAGTCAAGGGCATGTACCTTGGTTTCAGGCTCCTTCCCAGCAGGGGCCCTGGGCAGGGTGTGTGCAGGAGGCAATCAATTGATGTGGTTCTCTCATGTTGATATTTCTCTCTGAATTTCCCTCTCTCTTCCATTCTTTCTAAAAATCAATGGAAAAATATCATTGGGAGAGGATTTTTTAAAAAGCCATAGGCATGAGTCTACAGGAACTGAAAAGGGCCATTGAGGACAGGATACTGTGGACATCACTCATTCATAGTATTACCAGGAGTCAGAGCCAACTCAATGGCACATAACCCACCTCTAGTCTGATGCAGAAATTAGTTAATTTGAAGCTTCTTTTAAAGATTTTTCTCTTAAAGAACTCCTCATGGCTTTATTGATTAGACTCTTTATCACTTGTAAACATTACATACTGAAGTCTGTTGTCTTTCAAGTTTGAAGCTTTGAAACTTTTTTCTTTTGAGATGTACAATTTTATACTAAGCCTCATATTTTCACTTATTTTTTATGACAAAAATTTAAAGACATATATCTTTGATTTATCTGCATTAATTAATCATATTGTCTACATACTATCACATCTGTTATTTTTGTAAGCAAGATGTTATTATTTAGTTGATTCAATATCTGTATTTATTTCAATGTTTTCAGAGCCTAATTACCTAATTAATTAAACAAACATTTGTTATGGTCTTCTCATTCATTATTTTATATTATTAATAGCTATAGAACACTTGGCATACATCAGATGCTCAATATATATTCATCATGAATAAATAAAGGAATAAATATTGATACCAGATCTGTGTTAACTTAGTTGTGAAACTGTAGAACTTGATGAAGATAATTTTGGTGCTAGAGGTGTATTTTTGCGAACCCATCAGCTTACTTGCTTGTTCTCTGTAACCAGTTGAAGTTTTGCAGATTTCTTCAGTATCAAGGAAAGGAGAAAGATCCATTGGCTCCCCTGTTGTATGCCCAGCACCTCCCTAGGTATCAGACATATGATAGATTCTCAATAAATACTTCTTGACTCAAGGAATGGATTCAGAAAACACATACTAGGATGATGAACAAAGAAGAAAAATTCTAATGTATTTGCTCTTGGTGAGAGCTATGAGCGTTATGTCTCCATCACAAGTTCATTATCTCTTTGTGAATAGTTCTATGTGAGAAGATAAAGACCAACTATAATTGTCTTCAGTATTAAGTGATGACTATAAAATTCTCCCTAATTACAACAAGCTTCTTAAAGAGTATGTAAATAACCTATATCTCAGCCCACAGCCCCAGTTATTGAGACTTATCAATCAGAGCATATCCTGTGCCCGAGTCCAGTTACTTCTGCTAGTATTTCATGTGTTCAAGATATTCCATTGTTGACCACAGCATCCCTTTGATAACTATATTCTTCATTTAACTATGAAACCACAGTCTTAAAGACCATTCTGGAGTTATACAGGATATGTCAACCTTATAACTTGAACTTCCAATAGCAAACTTATTCACTTCCAAGTTATAGAAGTCCTTAATGGTCTTCTTATTAATTCATTGAAAAAAATGACTTGCACAATGTATAGACTTGTAAAAAATATATATTTAAAAATGAACCATCTCCTTGTTGCTTTCTACTTCCCATCCCAACTCAAAATTTTAAGACCAACATCTGGTTCCAGACTACAGGTCTATTATTACTACATCACAATTATGTTGCTTAAAAATACTTTTGTTAGAAGATCACTGAGACTATAAATATGTACAAATAACATATGTAGAAAGCATATGGAGGGAGGACAAAGTACTATTAGTAACACAGATCATAGGAGTTAGGAGAGGCAGTAAAAAAGGCCATGGCCATCACCACACTGTTGTCTGTGTCTATGGTCACAGAGAAAGGGCAGCAAGGGAGGGGGGTGAGGAGGAGGTGAACAAAGGGGGGGATGAAGACATTTATAATAGTGTAAACAATAAAAGTAAAGTTTAAAAAGGCTATGGAAAGAGCTTTTAACAAATATTAATTGAGTATTTACTGTGTTAGCATAAGTAATTATGGTGGAGGCAGAAAAATAGATCCCACATTCTACTTCCTAGAACTTATGAATGTCACCTTATATGACATGAAAGTGTCTTTGTAAATGTCATTAAATTAAAATCCTGAGAGTAGGAGCTTATCCTCAATTTTCCTGGTGGGTTCAATGTAATCACATGTGTCTTTATAAGAGATAGAGGTAGATTTGATACACAGCGAGAGAGAGTGTGAGACAGAGAGTAGAAGACTGGTTCCTCTCTTATTAAGTACATAACTAAAAGATAGGGGATCCCAGCTGGCATAGTTCAGTGGTTGAGCATCGACCTATGGACTAGGAGTTCATGGTTCAATTACCAGTGAGGGTACATGCCCAGGTTGGGAGCTCGATCCCCAGTGTGGGGTGGGCAGGAAGCAGCCGATCAATGATTCTCTCTCATAATTGATGTTTCTATCTCTCTCCTTTTTCCTTCCTCTCTGAAATTAATAAAAATATAAATACATACATACATACATACATACTAGGGGAGATTTTACATCTACTAACTATTTACAATGTGCCAGGCATGTAGGCACTTAATTTACATAATTGCAATCTTTACAGCACCATTGTTTTTGCCTGACCAGCATCTACATTTTTAGTGATAGCTTTCATATTGGTGTAAACTTTAACTTATAGCAAATATTACTTGGACATTTAAATGCAGTAGCTTGAATTTAAATGGAAAGTTATGTATAAATAGTATATGACTGGTTAATAATAACTGCTTTTGCTTCAGATGGTATATGTGTTCCAGTTTTTTATTGTTATTCAAAATAGTTATATTTACTGAGTTTCTTATTATCTTAGCCTGTAAGCTTAGGGTTACCTAAGGGTATCAGTTACTCTGTCTGGAATAAATATTAGGGAAAATCTGAAGGACAGACCATAGACTTCTTAAGAAATCATTTGTATTTGTCATCCTGTGACCAACTACTGCTTATATCTAAATGCTTAGGAAAAAGTAGAATTGTAGGAAGCCATCACCCGGGGGAGCAATCCATCAATCGTGAGATGTGGAGGATTAGGGGTAAAAGTGTTGGTTGGTAACATGTGCTTTCATCAACTCTATGCTTAACCAGGCTTTTGTGCTGTCTGATAGTTCTTCTGAGGACACCAGCCCCAGTACAAGTTGCTATAAAATTCTGACACCAGGAGACTAGCTAAGATTGTCCCAAGGGAACACAGTGGGCAAGGGGAATAGCAAAACCTAATTTGATTTTCTCTTTCTCTGCTGCTGCTAGCCACCCTTGACAATAGGCTCACCATTTCCCTGATCCACCAAGAGACACCCTTTCAATCACTTCCCCTCTCCTGATGGTTTTCTCCCATAACCATTTGTTATGTCTTAGAATCTGTATTTCCTTCATATAGTGTGACCCACAGAAGAAAGGTCTTTATTGACTATCTCTCCAGGGCAAAGACTAGATATTCGGATCATGGGCACCCAGCTGTCCTGACTGATCCATTTCTTTAGGGGCCTGTAGGCTTTAGGAATCATCCAACCACTTATTTGCCATCTGTGTATAACCTGGGAATCCTCTCCTTTTTTTTTCTCTATTGAGTCTGGAAACCAGGAAGGTAGCATTAACTCTTGTTGTATTTTATCTCCTTAACTTATATCTGGGATGCTGTATTCTTTGTGTAAATGTCAGGTTGAATAAACAGGAAACTTTCTAGTTCTAACTTCAAAGCTCAGAAATTAGTCTTAACCAGTCTGAACACCTGGACAAGGAGATGAGGATAATATCCAAGTGAAGCCAAATAAACACTCCTAAGAATATGAATGTCAGAAGCTCATAAGTCTGAGAAAACTCTGAAACTTGTTGATTTCAAAGACAGTGCTCCAAATTGCCTTACTTTCAGTCTTCAATATTAGCATGTCTTTTATTTTACACATATTTGACAAAGTCCATTTGTCCAGCTTATCACTAAAACCCTCCATCAATTCACTGAATTACAGATTATTAGGGAAAATTAATAATGTATGCAAAGCATAATGGTACTGCACAACCATTTGATGAATGTAAACAATTTATATTATCAGGGGTGATGGAGAAGATCAAATTAGAATGATATGCACAGGTGCTTTGTGAAAGTTATAAATGTCAGTCATTATAAGTTTGTTATCATTCTTACTCTGAGAGGGATGAGTCAACATATTCAGATGATAAATTCTTGTTACTTGACCTTATGTTGTTTTAAAAATTCAGTCTTGTGTGTTCACTCCACTACATTAGAACTTACTGTACTTGTTCTTTCTCTTTAGATAAACAATGGTAATGTGTTCAAATTAACCCAGTTGGAATTAATTAAATTAGCCTATTGGCAAAATACCATATTTTAGGTACATTTCTGAAGACCCCATCTCAACATTAAGCATTTCCTTAAGAAATTAATAAAATCAACTGATGGTTTGTCTTATCTGACCATCTGGATTTCTACACTAATTGCTGCTGATGAGTTGGTCTTTCTGTCGAATTTTTAAGTTCAGGTAGAAATAGCATTTTGTTCTTTGTCATTCATGCTTCAATTCACATTCACTCAATAAAGAGAATTCAAACAAACAGATTAAGAAAATTTAGCTGAGGCATATTCCAGGGTAAGTCCATAAACTTTCACTAGAAAATAGGTGTAGGCCTTAAAAGTTAAAATATTTCTAGATTAAACTTAATTTAAAACAAACAAATATATAAAAGCATTAAGTAGAAGGGTCTTAGCCTCTTGGTGTAATTAATGCATAGTTCAAATTTTCTTGCCTCGATACAACAGGTGTGCCCCATTCCATAAAGTAATTAACAAACATTTTACGTGTTTTTTGTGCTCAGCCACTGACATTGCTGTTACAGAGGTTACATGAGACACCCCAAAGAAGTTAGGAATTTAGAGTCATAAGACTTAGGTGAAGATCCAGCTTCACCATTTATTAAATACTAGAGGCCTGGTGCACAAAATTCGTGCATGGGTTGGGTCCCTCAGCCTGGCCAGCTATCAGGGCTCATCTCACACAGTCCTGATCAGGCTGATTGGGGCCCACTGGCTGCAGGGAGGGACAGCAGGAGGTTGGCTGGCCACAGGAGGTTGGCTGTGGGAGCACACTGACCACCAGGGGACAGCTCCTGCATTAAGCATCTGCCCCATGGTGGTCAGTGTGTTGTCATAGTGACCAGTCGTTTGGTCACATGGGCTTTATATATATATATATATATATATATATATATATATATATATATATATATATATCTGATGTTCCTCAGCTGAAAACTAGGAACTAATGATTCTGCCTATAACTCAAGGGGGTGCTGGAACCAAATATAGTAGTCCCCCCTTTTCAACAGGGAAATGTTCCAAAACCCTCAGGAAATGCCTGGAACCGTGGATAGTGCTGAACCATATATGTATTGTGTTTTTTCTTACACATACATACCTATCATAAAGTTTAACTTACAAATTAGGTACAGTAAGCTATTACCAACAGTAATGAATAATAAATAGAATAATTATAACAATATAAGTAAAGTAACGGTTACCTAAACCCAAGCACCCACCGTGATACTGTGATGTTGATCTGATAACTCAGACAGCTGCTAAGTGACTAAAGTGGGAGTGGGGGGTTGCATAAACAGTGTGGATATGCTGGACAAAGGAGTGATACATGTCTGGAAGGGATGGAATGGGACAACTCGAGATTTCATCATACTACACAAAACAATTTAAGATTTATTCATTGTTTATTTCTGTGATGTCCATCTAATATTTTTGGACCACCATTGACAGCAGGTAACTGAAACCACAAAAAGCAAAACCACAGATAAGGGGTTTCACTGAAGTATTATGAGAATACTTGATAAAAGTATAGTAATTATTTAGTATGTTCATTTGAAAATATAGCAATTGGTAAGCATATGCAATTATTAGGAAGGCATTATCAAATTTGTCAATTACACTTTATAATAGGTATGTATGCGTAAGAAAAAACACAATACATATATGGTTCAGCACTACCCACGGTTCCAGGCATTTCCTGGGGGTCTTGGAACATTTCCCTGTTGAAAAGGGGGGACTACTATATTTAGTTCCAGCACCCCCTTGAGTTGTAGGCAGAATCATCACCATCAAAAGCAACATTGGTGGTACAGACTACTTCTGAAACATTCATATCCAGGACCAAAGTTTCATTAAGTCAATGAAATTTTAACTGATATTTTTCCTATATTGGGAAACATCATCACCTTGGAATTGTATTTCATACGTCTTTCTCTCTCAAACATAGATCTGATCCATCAGAAAATCGTGTTGGCTTTCCTTTCAAAACAGTCCTCAGGTCTGTCCAGGTTTCCTCACCTCCACATCCTACTCCAAGCTCCATCACCTCACTTGGCAAAGTGCGGAAGCTCCCCAATGGCCCCACCCACCTGCATTTTCTATAGAGTCTCTGTTAATTATTATCACAGTACTCAACAATTCATAAAAATGTAAATCTCATCTATTACTCCCCTGTTCTCAACACTTTAATAGCTTCCCATACATTTAGAATAAAATGAAAAATGCTTACCAAGGGACACAATGCTCTCCACTACCTGGCCAATGTCTGCTTCTGCAACCTCATTTTCCCCTCTTCCTGCCTCATTTGCTGGCCCCCGCTTCTCTTAATCAAACTCAACTTCCTGAAATCTCAAAGTCTTTGCTCTGGCTGGAATATTGAATTCTACCTCATACCAGATATAAAAACACAGATATTAAAAAAAAAGTTCTATGTAAATAATGAAAGAACAATTTGCAAAGGGCAAAACAATAGTGTTTAGAAAGCTTTTGAGCTAAGAAAAAACTATGAAATACGACACACAGAAAACACTAACTAGAAAAGATTACAAATTGAGCACATTGAAATAAATAATTTTTGTTGCTCAATAGATACTATTAAGAGAGTAAAAACAATGCATCGTTAAACTGTACACTTTTGTTTTGTGCTTTTCTCTACACATATGCTTTTTTTATATACTTGCATACACATAAGGGCTACAAACTTGGAAGGGTGACTTAACAAGCATTTAGAGGGGTGGACAGAGAAGAGAGAAATTACACAGAGAGCACAGGACCTTTCATGCTATTTAAAGAGGAAGGAAGAATTGCATGTTGGTGGTCCAATGTGGTTGGAGTGCAGAGGATGAAGTGAGGAGTCCCCAAATTAGGCCCCGTCTCTGGGTTGTCTGGCAACTGTGCTGAAAAACACATCTTATCTAGTATGTGTGTGGTAGGTTATTTTGAAATAACTCAATATCTTTACTCTTAGTATTCTCTTCAATACGTGCTTCGTTTTGGGAAAAGCTCATTACAAAAAGTTGAATCATAATTAGATACAGTTTTTCCTTTTTTTTTTTCTGCAGGATCTCACAGAAAATTACATTCTCATGAAATCTAATTAAAACACTAGATGATAATCCCCCAATGCTACTTTTACGTGCTGATTAATTAGTTCAAGTTTTATAATCTTCAGTACATATTAGAGAGAACAGCTGTTAAGTTAACAATTAAAACAATCCCCGACTTTCTTGTAAGCATTGGGTAAGGAGAGCTCAGGGTTTCACACCCATCAGGACTTGTGTTCTAATATAATACTGACATGAATCAAAATGTTATACCAGACATAGTTAGTTTTCTCTGAAGTCAAGAATTTCAATTTGTTACTGATGGAAATGAACTCATCATAGTTTCTAAATATGTTGACCAAGCTTTAAAACAAAAGCAGCTCATCGTAAATATTTAGTCAGGAATTATTAAATAGATCAGCCCAGCGTGACTATTCCAGCTGGAGGAGGACAGTGGATTTCTTGCTGCTCATATTACTGTATAAACCATTCTTTAAATAAGGCGGAGAACGCCAGGACTGATTATTTCTGCTCCTGGGATTCATTACATTCTCACAAAACAATTGCCAGCTGACGTTCCATCATGTCAGACAGAGCTCAGGGGAAGTTTGCAGTTACAGTCTTCAGGGTATTTCCACCACCTTAAATTGCATCTGTGGGACTCCAAAAAGAGGGCTATACCTTCTACAAAGTGAGCACAATTAGAGATACCAGTGTTTTATGACTGGATATGTGGAGTGGTCCACCTCTGGTATAAATCTAGCTCATTTGACAGAAATCGGGCCTCGATGCAAAGCTGTAACTTTTCCTTGCCTCAATTCCTAACCACAATCTATATTTCACCGTGTTCAAAAATAATATTCAATTGCAATTATACCATCATCTCTGCAAAGTACTTTTGGACTGACATTGATCTATAATATATCATCTGTATATTGTGTGTCCACCACCAAAAGTCACCATATACTAGTATTTGACCCCCTTTACATTTTACTACCTCCTTCCCACCCTCATTTCCCCCTAAATGTTGCTTGTGTCTATGCGTTTTTGTTTGTTTTTATTTGTTTGTTGCTTTCAGTTTTATACCCCACATAGAAGTGAAGTTATACAGTTCTTGACTTTTTCCATGGGACTTATTTCATTTAACACTAGAGACCCAGTGCATAAAATTCGTGCAATGGGAGGGGGTGTCCCTCAGTCCAGCCTGCACTCTCTCCAATCTGGGACCCCTCAGGGGACATCTGACTCACAATCTGGGACTGCTGGCTCCCAACCACTCGCCTGCCTGCCTGATTGCCCCTAACCACTTCTGCCTGTTAGCCTGATCCCCCCCCCTTACCGCTCCCCTGGTGGCCTGATTAACACCTAACTGCTCCCCTGATGGCCTGATTGCCCCCAACTGCCCTCTCCTCTCAGCCTGATCTCACCCCCAACTGCCCTCCCCTGCTGGCCTGATCTTGCCCCCAACTGCCCACCTTTGCGGGCCAATTTTGTTCTGATTGGTTGGTTTCTATGCCAGTCAGCATCAAAAGCTCCGCCTTCTATACAGCCATTGGCTCCTAACAGTTGACCCAGATTTGGTTCTGATTGGTCAGTTTCTATGCCAGTCAGTGTCAAAAGCTCTGCCTCTTAAGCAGCCATTGGCTCCTCACAGTTGACCCAGATTTGGTTCTGATTGGTTATGTTCTATGCTAGTCAGCATCTCTGGGCCTATCAATGGGGCCTGATCAGAAAGGCGGGGCTGATCAGCAGCCCCCCTGGAGGCCTGTAGAGAAATGGAGGTGCGGCTGCTGAACAGAGCTAAAGAGAGAGGCAAGTGCTGTTCAACAGCTGCCACAGAGGCTACAGATCAGATCCTGCTTCTCTCTTTAGGCCTCTCTCTGGGCCTGATTCGCAGCCCCCTCAGCAGACAGTGCTGGGTCACCATGACAACCCAGCGCTGACTGCAGGACTGACTTTCAGTTGGTGGAGCCTCCTGGTCATTGCGGATGTGAGGGACCCAGGGTTTTTATAAATATTAGGATGATATTTTCAAGTTCCATCCATGTTGTCACAAAAATTTGAAAATATTTATTCGTCAAAATATATGTATTTCTTTGTTTATTGCAGCATTGTTCACGGTGGTCAAGACATGGAAACAACCAAAATGTCTTTTGCTAGATGATTGGAAAAAGATGTATACAATGGAATACTACTCAGCCATAAGAAAAGATGGAATACTGCCATTTCATCTTTAAAGTGGTTTTTTTATGTGCATTTCTATATATTTTTTTCTTAAAGCAATTACCAGAAGTCTAATTAATATTAAAGATGTTTTACCCATCTGCCCATAAGAATATCAACCTCAGAGACTATTTAAAATATAAAGGGCCATGAAATAGTGAGGTTAGGAAATACAATTCATTGTTATTATCATACTTCTCATATGATTTCCAATTGTGAAATACAAAATTTTTTTATGGATTTTAGATAATTTTACAGTTTTTTTATTCTTAAAATTAACCAAATATAATGTTATTACACTTGTGAATGTTTTCTCTTGGTGTTGAAATTAATAATTAAGCTGTTATTGTTCCATTTTGCTTTCCAGGAACTTTCCTCATTATCCAAACTTAGAAAATGAAATTTTAATTTAGACCATGTCAAAGCTCGAGAACTAAGGACTCTTTCTTTTCATATGGCTTATTACCACCTCAAGAGATATGAGTCAAATCTTCCAAACACTTGATAATATTGTAAACATGTTTCCAGTTGACAGTTATTTTACTTTTTTCATTAAAAATGAATGAAAAACAGATACAATTGCCACATGTAGTGATCCTCTCATCAAAGGGGAAGGAGAAACGTGTGTCCAATTTTTACAACTGCAGTATAAGCTGTTACTCATCTGGTTGTGTTGTCCTGGCCTATAAAAAAAGAGAATGTGTAAGTGGATTAGCACAACTCATCAATCTAGAACAGAAATAACTCAAAAAACTAAAGTAAAAACTAAAGTGTGTGTGATGCATCTCAGTGTTCAGAACACATCTACACACATTACATTTTTAAATGCAGTCCATGACCATATTCTTACATGGCCAGCATCACATGGAGACAAAACTTGCCTGTGAACAGTCACCTTGGCAGTAGGAAGAATGAAATAGGAAAGAAGATGGGGTAGGATGATAACATTGAAGGGTTGATGTTGCCATGCTATCCTCAGAGAACTTCACTGAAGTGATTCAGTTTGTGGGAAACTGTTTATTGTCTTCACTATCTGATAAGCGTAGACAGAGAACCCCTGAAGGCTGGGTGCCTTTGAAGCCCTAGCAAAGGTCAGAGCTAGGCGCCACCTCTGTTTGTCCAGACAGTGGTAGCTGAAACTACTCCCCCATTTATTATTATGTAAATCCTTGCTGATGGGCTAGTCTGCCTGTTGCCTGGGGCGCCTGCCTAAGGGCTATGCTATGGGGTTATCCCAGATCAATAAAAGCTGGGTGAGGCCTGAGCACCAGTGGAAGTCCTTCTCCTTGAGTTGGACTTGCCCTCCTGGCCCCCCAATATTTCCAATTATCTCTTGTCTTTTCATTTTCATCTGTGTGCGGCTCCTCTTCCAGACCCTGAACCCTGAACCACGCAGGACGTGGAGGGAAACACACTCAGCATCAGTTGGTCTGGGGATCCGTGATGGCCATCCAATGTATCAAAGCCCAAGTTCCTCCACCTGCCCTGGCTGAGCGTGAACATGCCCAGACCTCCTCTGACTCTCAAAGAAACTGAGTCTATGTTGGGACACAGTCCCTTAGGTGCAGCAAAGAGCTACCAAACTAAAGCTTTCCTCCCTTGCACATGTGTGACTCCACTTGTCAAACATGGAAATTAAAAAGCAGCAAAGAAGCTCCTTTGAAAACCCTGCCCATCCGTACTTTAATATTTGGCTTATCCAACTATTCCTTCAGGCCGACTGGGAGCTCCTTGATGGTAGGGGTTGTGAAGTCCTCAGGGTTAATACAAGGCTAGTTATAGGCACTAAGCATTTAGCAGTTGTTTGATTGAGTTAATAATTAGTGAATAAAATTTTAAAGAAAATTGAATATATTAAAATAAAATAATATTAATATTAATGGATCAAGGAAGAGGCAATTAATATTCAAGAGGTAATGAAACTATAAACATAAAAACAAAAATAGTCATTTTTCTATTTCTAATATTTTCTACAGTCAATAATATCTATAATTACAAAAATCTGTTATATTTTATGTATGTCATAATGGTATAATACCTTTCTATATTTAATACTTATTTTAATAATATGTAATGTTTTCTATATTTAACAAGTTAGCAGATATGAAAATACAAAATAAATTAATATAAAATACAGCATTTGGTCTGGCTGGTGTAGCTCAGTGGTTGAGTGTCAACTTATAAACCAGGCGGTCATGGTTTGATTCCCGGTCAGGGCATATGCCCGGGTTGTGGGCTCGATTCCTAGTGCGGGGTGTGCAGGAGGCAGCCGATCAATGGTTCTCTCTCATCATTGATGTTTCTATCTCTCCTTTCCTCTCCCTTCTTTTCTGAAATCAATAAAACATATGTATTTTAAAATAAGTTTAAAAAATAAATAAATAAAATACAGCATTTGGACTATTTGAAAAGAGTTTTAATAATAATACTCACTGATGATGAGGACATAATGAAAGATACCCTTATGTGTCATTGGCAGAATTTAAATGGTAGAGCTCTCTTTTGGGGGACCCATATTGTAAGAATCAAGAACAATTAAAACTATAGATACTATTCATCAAGTTAATCCCATACCTGGGTATTGAACCTAAGGCATTAATATAAAATTTGGGGGGGGGGAATACCTGAAACATATATTCACTGTAACACTATCCAAAAAAATGAGGACAAATATAAGCAATTTAAATGTCCATCTGTGGAAGTACTAAGTTCTTTCTAGAACCAAAACAGTAAAATATTAGGCAGCTTCTGAAGATGAGAAACATGAAATATGTATAGCAACAGAGAAGCTCTATATGCTAATGTAAGAAAAGCAGATGTCACAGCTGTGACCACATTGAGATGGCAATTATGTAAATGTAAAGCTTGCTTATTGCCAGAGCCTAGAAGTGTTTGAGGCGAGATAACACTTTCATTTTGTAAGTTGCATGGCTGTGGGAGAATTTTCTCAGTTATGTTAATGTTGCTGTGTTGGTACTATAACGTCAATTAAAACAGCATGCATACCTTCAAGGAAAACTTTCTGGTGCTTTCTTCACCACACTTAAGGGGAGAGCTATTACGGAAATGACACATATGTTCAATCCAGCTGTAGAGGAAGGACATGTAGTAGGCAGAGGTCAGGAGCCTGAGCTCAGGACCCAGTTGTGCCACATGTGATCCTGCACATACCTACCTGCAACTCAGTTCGTTGATTTGAAAAGTAAGATGGTTTGATAAAATGTACCTTAAGGAATATCTATGGGTATAAAAGTGGATATTTTCTCTTTCAAATGCATTTGTGCTTAGGCTTCCACAATCCTCTTTTGGCAGCATTGCTATATTTTTTTTGTGTGTAGGGGAAAAAATGCCTATTATGCAAATGACTATGATCCCTGAGTCTTGAAGATGTCACCTAGCAAAGACAACATCCTCACAGAAGGTGTGAATGTCATCATTAAGAGCTTCAATATAAGTTGGAGACACTTGTAAATCTGGCAGACAAATAGGTGCATATAGTGTGTTCATTCTAAAACCACCCTATAAGTGACCAAAGCCAGGTTAGGTAGTGTGTTCACTTGGTCTCATTCTTTTATGAAACAAAGACATCAATACCAAAGTCAGTTTTATTCTGGAGCAATAGGAGTAGTGCATCTCAGCACTATTTAACATATACCAAGAAAATGCACCTTTCAGCACCAAGAACATTAAACTTCACGTGAACATACATTCAATATAAATTGATTGTCTATTTCAACACAGCAATGTTCTCTGATAAGCTAACAGATTGCAGCCTAGTCATTCTTTTATTTTTAGTTATGACAATTTACAGTTAAAACTCTGTTCTCTTTTCTCTTTGAAATATATGATAATTGGTATGATTTACTTTTTAATTGCCTGAATATACACAAGTGAATATATATATTTGTTAATTTATATATCACACATGTACCTATATGTGCATGTTTTACATATACCTCAGATGAGATCATTTTTAAAGGAACTAATAAAGTTAGGAAAAAGTATTTTAAGAGCAATTTTATCAAACTTCCACTTTCTGTCATATTCATCTTAAATGAAGTCAAAATTGATCACTATCTTTAGCTAAATAAGTTTGGATGAAATATAACCATCCTTAAAATATGTCTCCTAACTGAAAGTTGAAAGTAAAAAAGTATTTTCATCAACTTTAGGTACAGAATGTGCTAGAGAACAGTCTTGGATTAGCATGATGACAGTCTTTCTTACAATCAGAGTTGATTAATTTCTCCTAAAATCCCACATTAACCTGAAGTGTTTTCAAAATAGCAAATCTTAAATACAGCCATTTTCAACTGAGGTGCCACAGCACACTGGTGTGCCACAAGAATTTTTAAAACATGCAACACCTGATGTTTTCTCAGGGACACTGGCCTCTTTTCCCTTAGATTGTCATGTAAAAAAAAAATGACAACAACCGTCCAGTGTGAATGAATCAAAATTATACCTATTTTTTGTCAGATCAGCAAAAAATATATTTTGGTGTGATGCAGAATTTTAGTAATTAGTTTATGTGTGCCATGAGATGAAAAATGTTAAATGGAACCCTAATGAACCTACTAAGTGTCCATTCTGAATAATTCTTATCAAGTAATCTTGACAACACTATATTTGACAACACTATATCAACACTATATTTAGATATTACTTTGTAATTCTACATTGTGTCACTTAGAAAATAAATGGTATAGTACTCTCATTTTTTATAAGGAAAATGGTTTAAACATCTATAAGAGCTGTCATCCTCAATAATATTTTTTTTATCTTATAGTTTACTTCTGGTGATTAATTTAAATTCTTAATTATTTTTAGTGTTTTGTAGTTTTATATAATGTCTATCATTAATCATAGATATATGATGTATTCACTCTTTTAAGAAATATTTATTGGATACCTATACATCAACATATACTTTATTAGTAAATCACTTATTTACAAATAAATGTTATTCCTATGTAATTTATATAACATGATTTTTAATTAAGATATACTTCTATTACCATAACCCTTGTAAAGTATGCAATTCAGTTGATTTTGATATATTCACAAGATTATACAACAATGAACACTATCTAACTTCAGAGTATTATCACCTTGAAAAGAAATCCTGAACTCATTAGCGACCATTCCTTATTCCTCTATCCTACTAGTTCCTAGAAATCTGTATCTATTTTATATCTTTATGGAATTTCCTCTTCTAGACATTTCATATAAACCTATTCATACAATATGTAGCATTGTATGTCTGGCTTCTTTCACTTAGCAAAATGTTCCAAAGGTTCATTCTGTTGTAGCATATATCAGTGATTCATTTCTTTTGTAGCTGAATAATATCCCTATGTATGAAATACCATATTTTGTATATCCATTCACCAATAACAAACATTTGAGTTTTGCAATTTTCAGTGTACCAATCTGACTTTTCTTTTGTTAAATATATTCTTAATTATTTTCATATTACTAATTCTATTCCAAATAAAGTTATTTTCTTAATCTCATTTTTGGATTATTCATGTAAATGTATAATGTAAAAAATACAATTGATTTTTGTACATTGATCTTGTATCCTGAAACCTTGCTGCACTCATTTATTAGATCTAACAGCTTGTTGCTGATGATTCTTAGCATTTTCACATAGGAGAGAATGTCCTCTGCAATTAGAGATGGTTTCCATTCCTCATTTGCAATATGGATAGTTCTTATTTCTTTGCCTTGCCTAGTTGCCCTGGATAGACTCCTCAGTACAACGTTGAATAAAAATGGTGACAGTGGACATCCTTGTCCAGTTCCTGGTCTTGGGGGAAAGGGTTCCATCTTTCGCCATGAAATGTGGTGTTTCCCTTAGGGGCCCTTTACCAGGCTGAGGAAGTTCCCTTCTATTTCTAGTTTCAGTGTTTTTACCATGAAGTGGTCTTCAGAGTTGCACGTTGTCAGTATGGGTTCTGTGATAACATAAAAGAGTTTTGCTTTTTGATTATGTAACATAATACATAATTGTGCTATTCCACTGCTTAATATTCCCTGAAGGTTACCAGGTGGTTCCAGAATAAACAGCAAACTGCCCAATACAAGGTTCTCCTCTTTGTCCTTCAAGATCCAGCACACATGTCAGTTTTTCTTTATTAGATGTTCATCCTGTGGCTTTCCAGAACATGCTTACTCTACCTGCTTGTCTGTCTATATAACCTCAACTGTACTAAAAAAAAAAAAAAAAATGTCTAACCTCCTCTAGACTAGGGATTTCCTGATGTAAACTTCCTTTTATTCCCATTATCTGTCATGCTAAATAGTACAGAACAGGTACCTATATTAAATAAATAAGTTTTAGTTCTAATATCATGAGAACTAGCCTCTGGACAATGAACAACTCTAGCTTACTTATAGAAGACTAGAGGCCCAGTGCACAAATTCGTGCACAGGTGGGGGGTCCCTCAGCCTGGCTGACGACTGGGGCTGATTGGGCCATATTTCCCAGTCCCGATTAGAACTGTTCGGCTGGGTGGTAGGGACTGCAGGAGGTTGGCTATGGGAGCACACTGACCATCAGGAGGAAGCTCCTGCATGGAGCATCTGCTCCCTGGTGGTCAGTGCACATCATAGCAACCAGTCGACCGGTCATTTGGTCTTTCAGTAGTTCAGTAGCTTAGGCTTTTATATATATAGATGGCTTCCCTCTCCCCCCCCCAACCCCGTTACCACCAATTGGCCCATAGCAAGGCATTTCAAACTTTTGGCATTCATAAATAACTTAATGGGCTTTTGACATATATCCACACCACAATATTTGGATACATTTACAGAGATATATTACAATTTGAATTATTAACGCATAGTATTTTAAAAATGAACATCAATTATAACACAAATCATAAAACAACCTCAAAGAGAGGTAAGATACCATATGTAATCCTGCTGTGAGGTTTCTATAAATCTTGATGATAAAGAGCTTCTTGGTTCTTAGTCAGGAATCAAGTTCCACATCACCACTATGTTTTTTGTTTGTTTTAAATTAGAAATTCCTAAGTCACAGTACTGACATACAGAGAAGGCAACACATGTTTGATGAATCTCTGATATGGTTCTGGATAGTTGGATCATAAGAAAGTATCATCAGGCTTGCCGGCATGAGGCAGTGGTTGAGTGTTGACCTAGATACCAGGAGGTCATGGTTCGATTCCCAGTCAAGGCACATGCCTAGGATGCAGGCTCCATCCCTTGTGTGGGGCAAGCAAGAGGCAGCCAATCATGATTCTCTCTCATCATTGATGTTTCTATCTCTCTCTACCTCTCCCTTCCTCTGAAATCAGTAACAATTTACTTTTTAAAAAAGTATAGTCAGATTACTCATCACAGACTATTTTTCAGTATCATCTTAGAAGCTATGACACAATGTACACCACTGAAGAGTGTAGAAGTCAGAAATAGAGGCAAATAGAGCTCTCATCCATTTTTCATGTTGTATTTCAATAGCAGGTGAGGATTTAAAATATACCTAATAAGATCATTTCATTCTTCCTATGATAAGTACAGAAAATTACCAAGTGTGGGAAAGAATCAAATATTAATGATGGAGACATTTGTATGTGTTTTTAAGAAGCCCTAGTACATATACTAAAGAGTAAAACTTGTTATGTTTCCTCCTGGAAGTGATAGCTTTAGGTTATCCAAAATGATTATAGCATATACCAGTAATATTGGCTAGGGTCTAGGACAGTGATGACGAACCTATGACACGCGTGTCAGAGGTGACACGCGAACTCATTTTTTTGGGTGATTTTTCTTTGTTAAATGACATTTAAATATATAAAATAAATATCAAAAATATACATCTTTGTTTTACTATGGTTGCAAATATAAAAAAATTTCTATATGTGACACGGCACCAGAGTTAAGTTAGGGTTTTCCAAAATGCTGACACGCCGAGCTCAAAAGGTTCTCCATCACTGTTCTGGGCTCTAGAGTCAGACAGAATTTTCCTGGGGTAGAATTCTGGCTCCACTATTTTTTCTCTTGGGACTCAAAGCAATTTATCTAACATTGTTTTAAAGTGGGGGTAATGGTAATTTCTATTTCAAAGGTGGATTAAGAGAATTAAATGATGTAAAAACATAATGTGCTTAGGATACTGCCTGGAACATAGTATGTGCTCAATGGCAGGGTGACTAAGCAGAGAGAAAATGGGGAAGAAAATCCTGAACCTACCTGTGCTTCTTCAGGTCCAAAGCCAGTAACAAACCAGCTAATAACCTTGCGGGCCATGTTAGAATTCTGCCTCCCAAAAGGCCCATAACAATTTGTTCATACCTGTCTATTTTAGCCATCTGGTCATTGCCTTATAGTTAATGCATCTCTTTTTTCTCTTAGTTGTGAGTTCCTTGGTGATAGGGATAATATCTTTTTCATAATTGAGTCTCAGTAGCACTTTAATAAATATTGAATTGAAAAAGTACTGTAAGAATGATACATACTCAATCACAGAGGAAGAATTTTTGAAAGTAGCAGTATTTGAGATAGACAGTAAAACATGGTTAATTTCATTTTTCTTTGTGATAATTTTCATTTTTTTCCTATAACTATGCATTTGAAGTTTTTCACAAAAACAAAGACTGCATAAGCATTCTTTGTAAAAAAATATTTAAGCAATGTATAAGCATGTAAAATAATAAAATGTCATTCTATCAACCTCTCCAAATTTCATTCTTCTCATCAAAAGTAACTAATCTTAATAAATCAGTATGAATTTCACCCAAACATTTCTCTACACAGTTAACAGGTATGTGCTTATGGGTGTTGGGAATGTTTAATTATTTAACTGTATAGTGTGGATTCTTATATAATTTGGTTTATATTTTCTGTTGCAATGTTCTGAGTCCTGAATATTTCACTAGGAAATATATCTTGGAGATCTTTCCTTCATATAAACCAGTGGTTCTCAACCTTCTGGTCCCCTAAATACAGTTCCTCATGTTGTGATCCAACCATAAAATTATTTTCGTTGCTACTTCATAACTGTAATGTTGCTACTGTTATGAATCACAATGTAAATATCTGATATGCAGGATGGTCTTAGGCGACCACTGTGAAAGGGTCGTTTGACTGCCAAAGGGGTCGCGACCCACAGGTTGAGAACCACTGAATTATAAACTATGCCGCAATGAACATTTTATACATGGATTTTCATGCACATTGGAAACTACTTCGATAATATACTCTGAAATGGAATCGTTGGGTTTAAAATTATTCATATTGTAAAAAATGACAGAATAGGAAAAATATTAGTATAACATTGTGTTTAAAATTTTTTTAAAATATATTTTATTGAGTTTTTACAGAGAGGAAGGGAGAGAGATAGAGAGTTAGAAACATCGATGAGAGAGAAACATCGATCAGCCGCCTCCTGCACATCCCCCACTGGGGATGTGCCTGCAACCCAGGTACATGCCCCTGACCGGAATCGAACCTGGGTCCTTTCAGTCTGCAGGCCGACGCTCTATCCACTGAGCCAAACCGGTTTTGGCAACATTGTGTTTAAATTTAATATAACATTATGTTCAGATTTTTCTTTTAAAATATATTCTAGAAACTTTTATCAATTGATCCTGAAGCTATTTAGGTAAATGAAAGTTTCAAATGACCAAATATCAATCTACAAAGACTGGTTGAGATTCCAGTTAAATAAAGGTGCAAAGAGAGACTTACTGTTGGTAAATTGGT
>NW_005871314.1:10170-13852 GCF_000147115.1 Myotis lucifugus | reverse complement strand
ACACAAACCAAGGACCTTGTGAAGTGCTCAGAATACAGGATTCAGCTATCTTATCAAAACTTGTTTAGAATAGGACAGAAAGATATCTCAGCTAAAACATGAATGTCTAGATTGGATTCCTCTGAAGCAGACCTGAGAGGGTTTCAAGTCTCCTACATTCTCCTTCTACTGCTCTAGGGTTACCTATCATGTATGTGGTGCAGGATAGGCCTTTGTTTCTATGTTCTAATTCTATCTTTTAATATCATAAGGCGTTTATGGTGAAATAATAATAGTACCTATTCCAGTGAGCAATACCATTTTTACAAAACTTCTCAATTATCTTGCAGGCATCAATTTATAGACCAGTTTTAAGAGTCTTAAAGTACTTTCTGAAATTTAAAGAGGGCAGTTGAATCATACTATGTTTCTTTTTCTCCTCTGGTGGTTATTTAACAAATGGTGTTCATTCAAGGTCATGGCTATTTTGAATACAAAGCTGAAACAACATAAGCCAAAGCTCAGTTAAAACTTTCTTTTTCTGCAAGCAAAATTATTTGTTTTCTTTGCCAACATTTTCTTTCTCTCTCACAATGTGTCTGGGTCATATTTTTCTCAGATAACAGCGACTAGATCTGTAATTTCTATAAGACATTGTTTTGTTGAGGCTGACATCCAAGAAATATGGAAGAAATAGATTACTTTCCCATTGGGAACCCAGGCATTCAAACTGACTGACAACAGCCTGCTTCTACTTGATGAGTACAATGGCACATTCTGAGAATTTAGTTACTTACTCACTGTGACAGTCATTGCAGGAAAAAGCAACTGTTCACCGTAACAAATTCTGCTTTTCCTGTGGAACAATGCAAAATTCAGCCAGTGCATTCAAAGGAACTGGCAAAAAGCCTCAAATGTGTGGGTTTCCCTTTGGATGGAAATCTCTCTGTGGTCTCCAGTCATAATGTTAACAGATAGCAAATGACTTCAAGGAGTGGGACAAATATGACTAAAACTGCCCAAGTTGGTGTCACCAATAGTTCACATATATGTTGAGATCATGAGTCAGAGGCATGATGTGATTTATTCCACTCGCAGTCAGAATTCAAAATTCAGGTCCCAACTCTAACCTCTTGACCTTGCGGATGCCAGGTCCTTGCGCTACAATGACTCCAATGAAGTTACTGGCAATAAGGAAATGTACAAGTGCGCTTACTCCCCTTTCTTGCAGACATTCTAATTTTTGCCAAATTTGATCCAGCGTGTTTACAAGTATTGATTACTGGACTTTAGATGTACTTGCTTATTTACTTCAGTAGAAAAACAGATCAAGGAAACTGTAGGAAAATAGCTTTAAGTTATGCATTGGGGAAAAAATGTGTAAATCTATTACTTTCATGCCTAAATCAAATTTACCTGAAGTCTAAGGAGCTAGAATATAAAGCTGACCAAAAGGGATATTACTCTTAAAACCTAAGCCGTTGAATCTGAGAACATATGCCAGTGAATCTCAGAGTGCTTTCCCACAGGGTTAGCAATTTGGCATCTGACCATTTCCTTCTGTTGACAGGTTACAAGTTGAGAAGGAAAACATCCTCCTGGTGAGCCTACCTATGAACCTATGTTCCCACTTTTAAAAACTAAATAGGATCCCTCCAAAGCATTCTTTTTTGTGTGTGTATGAATAATGCATACTTATTAAATTGCTTAATGTCACAACATGAAAAATTTCTTCATGCTCCTAATTCTTCTTAGAGAATAAAGCCTTAATGATCCTGCATTTATCTTTTTTGTTAGATAATTGGACATGAACAACAGTGTTTTGCCCTTTTATCTGTGTTTACTAGAAAGCTCTGTGCCTACTTTTGTACTTAACTGTTTCCTGTATCCTAGGTTGTCATATAATAATTCCACATATCTTGCCTCTCATTACTTTGACCTATCATTTTACTCTTATTCTATTGGATATATATTTTGTTGCAAGTACTATTTGTTACAGTGTATTTTATTGCAAGTAATATTTTTTTTCACTGAAACAACTAGAACTATGGAGAAATAAGCAAGGGGGATTCGAAATGAAAGCTGGAAATGCAGACAAGCCTTTATTTGATGTCTTTTTTTTAAAGCATTTGGTCCTAAATATAGTAACTAAATTCTGATATTAAAAAGTTGCCTGTTGTAGCAAGAAGCACCATGTGTTAGAGGAAATAGCATGGTGCTCAAACACTGGACTCAATATCTATTCCCTATGTAAATATATGAAAAGAAACTTGGATTTTCTGAGTTTCTGCTAACTGGATAGTGAAATAAAACATAATGCATTTGCTGAAACATAAAACATGATAATGTTTGTAACATGCTTAACACATAATGGTTAACGAAAGTTGAACATTACCTAGATTAACCTATGGCTTGTTTGGTTTTTATTCCCTGGGCCAAAAAATCATAGAAACATATTAACATCTGCTAAATCTCCCCTTGTCTAATTCTTTTGAATTTTGGGTTCTAGCAACAATTTGGTAGGTTGAAGGCAGTGTCAACTGCCTCCTCTTGCTGAAATGTCGACACTCGTTCCATTTACTGTCTGCATTTAGACTTGAGCTTTCTTCCACAGGCCATTGCCTGGTTTATGCTATTCATTTTGCTTCCCTAAATTAAATTCTTACGGTTTGGAGGAAACAAATACCCTTTGCTAACATGCGGAAGTTTCTGCTCTGTACTCTGCTTTAGTTAAAGTCAATATAGGCTCTCTCCCTTTATGTCTCTTTCCTGGTGAAAGAAAGAACTGTTAACTTAGCCTTGAACTGACCACAATCTTTTCTCTATTAATCCACCCCAGTGCATGGTTCTTGTTGGCTTCTATGTAGACCTCATTTTTATTTTCCTTGTAATTTTAGTTTCCTTCAGCATTATTGAACTTGTTTGCAAGTGATCAAAACATTTTAAAGCAAAAGAAAAGAAAGTAGAATCTCTCACATCTCTGGAGAGATAGAAATATGCTCATTGGTTCCACGGTCCTATATCAATTTTGTGTGTGTTCATGGCCAGTTTTTATTGTATGTAAAGGATGAAATAAAAATTTTAAGTGTGCATTTGGACATTAAAAGTAGTAACAATACAGATTTATGTCCCAACAATTTTTAATTTATAGTGATATTTTTAAAAAAAAACACTTTACTTTTTACCTCTTTGCACAGAATTTTAACTGACTGTAAAAAAACTGCTTTTCTTCCCTATGTGCCTCATCTTAGATTAATGTCCCTTTAGTGAAATCTTTTGCTTATGATTACAAATTACTGAAGTTGAGTAAAAATATCCCCTAAAACAGTCACAAGGTTTATGAACACTGAAATTGCTCCTATAAATTTATTTGGCGAGGGCAACTCACTTCAAATTCCCAGCGACAATATCTCACTAAGTAACAATTTCATGGATCTTTAGAAAGGAGAGCTTGCCCCAGAAATATATGCTCCTTATCAGGAAGGCTTTACATAAACTGGTAATTATTACATTTGGAAACATCTTAAATGAGGATAAGGCATCCTCCCCTGCTGTTAGGAGTCTTTTCTTCCTTTAACTCCCTCATTCCCCTCTTTATCCCTATCAAAACCAACCTCTTAATCAAAAACAATCAAACAAAAGAATGAGTTCTCTTCCTTCGGACATACCACAGGTGGCTTCTCACCGTCCTGGTCCATGCTCT
>NW_005871314.1:6456-9446 GCF_000147115.1 Myotis lucifugus | reverse complement strand
AAGGCTGGATATACAAAGTTGGAGCTCCTGAAGCCTAGTGTAAGACCAAGATGTGTGGTGCCTTCATAATATTGTGCATCAGCACATAAATATGTACCCTTTTACCCTGATTTTCTTTATCTGTCCAACAGAATTCATGAGGCTGAATTCCTTATAGGAAAGAAAACTAAGAAACAACATTGTTGGGGAGGCTCTCCTTCTAGTCCATTTTCGTGTGCCATGCTATTCAACCTCCAAACTTGTGCCCCAGCTGGCAGAATGCCAGCCTTGCTTTTACTCTTTGCCAGGCTTCTTAGCAACACATGTGAGACAGCACATGCCCGGTCCCAAGTAGCTCAACAAAATAGTCCTTTCCACTTCGTATTATGTTTGCACAGGGAGGAGTTCCATCAATACACCTCCTTCAGCAGAGTCAGTGATTGTTCCCTGCCCTGAGAGATTGGTGCCCTGGGCAGGGTGACCCCTTAAGCCCGTCTGGTCAAAATCTGACAGCTCTACCAGGTATTACTTAGGAAAGGGGAAAAATGTTGTTCTTTCCTAAATGATGTTTCTTAGCTGTAATCATTTGAATCTAATCTTTCAACTTGGTTCATTAAACAAGTCCTTCAAGCTAACAGGATTTTTTTTTTTAATTATTATTATCATGGACAGCACTCAAGTTCAAAAAAGAAAAGATAGAAACCATATTTTCCCCCAAATCTAAATTAACATTAAAAGTGAAAGAAAATTGTTGAGCTGAGCACTGGTTAGGCAATAAGTGAATCAATCCGATTCTATTGCGGTTCATTTTGATTTGCATTGCATTTGCTTTCCTGAGGACGTCCTAAATGGCCTCTGGGGTGGCTGCTGAGTTCTAGGGGCCCCACCATGGAGTCTGAGGGCCTCTATTCTGCTGAGAGGTCCATGCTGATGGGAGCACAAAGGCCAAGGCAGTAATGACAGCAGGAGTGTTGGTGTCCTGATAGGCAACAGGAGAAGCAGGCAAGGACAGTGAGTGAGAGAGTCAAGGCTAGAGCCCATGGAAAAGTTTAGTAAGCTTAGAGTCGTGTCTTTTCAGCTTCAACACCACCATTTCCAACCACTACAGCTGGGTAGTGGAGAAAGCGCAATATCTCATTTTCAAAGCAATAGGCTTGTGTCTATTTATGCCTTTTTTAAAACCATTTCCTGAAGTTTCAGCCACAAGCTAGAACTTCACAGGAGGCATTATTCGGCCCCTCATTTGTATGTCCTTAATGGGTCTCAGTACTAAGCACAGTGTCTTACTAGAGTCCACATTTCAAAAAAAAAATACTATCTTACAAATAGTAAATGGACAATGCATTCATTTGTAGAAGGATCATTGTAATAAGAATTGACCACCTTTTTTTCTTCCTTAAGGCAGAAGAAGCAAACACCAGAATAAACTGCCTGTAGCATAATTGGGAGAACTTCCTGAGCAGACAGGCATTTGTTTAGACGCCTTCACTTAATGTAGCATAAAAGAACCAAGCAAATGAAATGCAGGGAATGCTTTTCATCAGCAGTGAACTTGTTAGTCTTGTATCTTTTCCTGGCTAAATAACAAATATAATTTATTAGGTATTTGGCTTAGGAAAGCAAAAATGATATCAATTTTTAAATTTTCTGAGTTCTCCTATGAGACCCATTTTCACCTTTCCTGAAAGGAAAATTAATATATATGACTCACTGTTTACATAATGATTAATCAGGTGGTATAAATAATATATGTGTCTACATTTGTGACCCCTGAGAAAATCTATTAGAAAGCTGTATTGTACACTGTATAGAAAAAAAATTCTATTCTGTAAGATTTTATTTATTGGATTTGAATGTATTAGCTTAAAAACCAATAAAGGAATTAAAGCAATGCTTATTTCATCCACAAAACCCATAGATAGAAAGAGGCCAAGAGTAAGGGAAAAAATCGAAGTTATATGACAAAAAAAATGTTTCAAGTGAGAAATGTAAAGGAAGAAAAAAATGTGGTGACCATTAAGCTATCAAAAGTGAGGTTTCAGCCAAAGGTCTGTGTCCCACAAAGGAAAATCTACTGCTTAACACAAGCAAATTTTAGGCCCTCCATCATTGGCTCCTGCTCTGGCAGACACTATGCTTGCCACCACAATAGACATTTCTCCTTTCCCTCTTCCTTGCTAAGAAAATCTTCATTTATCAGATTCCTTGATTTGGGGAAAATTGGATTCTTCCTTTAAGGTGGGCATAATACACAGGAATAAGGGGAAATTTTCTGGAGAGTTAACTGGGAAATAATTTTTTTTCCACCATAAGAAAGACGTACTCCAAGAGACAAAGTTCTTTTCTGTGCCATTCGGTGCCTCGCTCCCTGCATTTAACATGGGGTAGGGGTGACATCATCACAGCTGTGGCAGCCACATTGATCCCATGAGGGGAAGACCTAGAGACAGAGCTTAAGCCCTAATGTAATTAAGCTACTGGATCGCTGTCAGTAAATTCTTACCACAAAACTTCTTGTCAGAAAACTAAGTTCCTAACTATTCAAGCCACTGTTGTTTGCATTCTTGTTATTTACAGCCCTTAGCAATCCTGACATATGCCTGCTTCCCCTTCTTCACTGCCTTGCTCCACACTTGTCACCACTCTACACTCTGCTGTCCCCTGCTTCTCTGCCTGTGTCCAGCATTGCCTTCTGTCTGAATGCCTTCTGCTTTCTGTCACCCTCTGAACTTCTATTCACCTTTCATTTCATGAGCTTTCACTTTATGAAATTCCATCGATGAAAGCTTCCCTGAACCCAGTGATCTCTCACATTATCACTCTCATCTTTTGTTTTACCCACTACCATCAAAACAGAATTTCCTTTTTGGATTGATTTCTATGTTCAGGCCACACGAGTCTTCTTTCTGTTTCTCAAACACGCTGCACCAGTGCCTCCCTTACAGCTACTCTTGAGGGTCACTTGGATTCCCACCCTCATTGGTCCTCTTGACAGCGATGTCCTGCCCCAA
>NW_005871314.1:0-6356 GCF_000147115.1 Myotis lucifugus | reverse complement strand
ACGGTACGTTGCCTTTTGTCCTTCAGGTTTTAGTATCAACCTCTACAAGGAACTTTCAGTTCAGGGAAGGTAAGGTCAGGTTTCTCTTGCATCTTTAACACATACGACGCAGCCTTGATTTGAGCAGGTTCACAGTAAATATTTGAAAGTGGACGAATGAATTAAATTCTATACTTTAAATGGGAATCTATTCAATGTCAGATATGGCACACTATTCATTTATGCAGATGACAGTTACATTCTCGGGTGATGAACACAAATGCTCCACAAATGCTGAATGGAGGGATGACTGCCATCACAGTTTTGCCTTGTATTTTCCCTCTCTCTAGTGAAAAGCACATGCTTATTTGCAGGAAAGACTGCTGTGACTAACAGGAGTGTCAATGTTTGTGAGGTCAACGCTTTGTAGATTGATATCTCTGTAAATTGAGGACTTCACTGTTAGCAATCCTAAGTGTTTACTTATTACATCTAAGCATTCCTAGAAAGACTTTGTTCCCAGAGTCTACAAACTGGATACCGAAGAGGTCAAGTCACTGATGGTTTTGTATTTTGATGGATCTGTGAAAATATTTCTCTCCTAAATATTTCTCTTCATAATAGGGATGGGTGCACCAATAAAAGGTTTATAATTAACTAGAGGCCCGGTGCACAAAAATTTGTGCACTTGGGGGGGGGAGTCCCTCAGCCCGGCCTGTGCCCTCTCACAGTCTGGGACCCCTCAGGGGATGACCACCTGCTGGCTTAGGCCCGCTCCCCAGGGGATTGGGCCTAAGCGGGCAATCAGACATCCCTCTGGCAGCCTGGCAGCCCTCGGGGGATGTCCACTTGCCAGCGGGGAGCAGGCCTAAACTGCAGTCGGACATCCTTAGCGCTGCTGAGGAGGCAGGAGAGGCTCCCACCACCACCGCTGTACTGGCAGCCATCAGCCTGGCTTGTGGCTGAGCAGAGCTCCTCCCATGTGAGAGCGCACTGACCACCAGAGGGCAGCTTCTGCATTGAGCGTCTGCCCCCTGGTGGTCAGTGTGTGTCATAGTGACCAGTCATTCCCAGTCCTTCTGCTGTTAGGGTCAGTTTGCATATTACCCTTTTACTATATAGGATAGAGGCCTGGTGCATGGGTGGAGGCCCGCTGGTTTGCCCTGAAGGGTGTCCCGGATCAGGGTGGGTGTCCCGCTTGGGTACCTGGCCAGCCTGGGTGAGGGGATGATGGCTGTTTGCAGCTGGTCACACCCCCTTCAGGGTGGGGGTCCCCACTGGGGTGCCTGCCCAGTCTGGGTGAGGGGATGATGGCTGTTTGCAGCTGGTCACACCCCCTTCAGTGTGGGGGTCCCCACTGGGGTGCCTGGCCAGCCTGGATGAGGGGATGATGGCTGTTTCCAGCTGGTCATACCCCCTTCATGGTGGGGGCCCACACTGGGGTGCCTGGCCAGTCTGGGTGCTGGGCTGAGGGCCGTTTTCAGGCTGGTGGGTGACTGAAGCTCCTAACCTCTCCTTTTTTTCTCTTTTTTTTTATTCTGGGATTTATTTACCTTCTATGACTGTCACTGGACCTGAGAGCCGGCTTTAGCTCTGAGGCTCGGCTCCAGCTCTGAGACCTCGGCTGCTGAAAGCAGGTATCTGGTTTGTTTGGGTTCTATAATTGAAACACTGTTGCAACTCCAGCTCGGCCAGCTGGCTGAAAGCATGGGTTTTGTTTAGCTTCTATATTTGCAACATTGTTTCTTAGAGTGCAAGCTCAGAGCCCAGCAGCGGCAGGCGGGGAACCTTGGCTTCCTCTTTCACTGGAGCAAGCAAGCCTCCTGTTTGCTTCAGCTGCCTGGCTGCTGGCCGCCATCTTGGTTGGCAGTTAATTTGCATATCTTGCTGATTAGCCAATGGGAAGGGAAGCGAAGTTATGGTTAATTACCATGTTTCTCTATTATTAGATAGAATCATTTTAGTCAGTGGGATTTTAGATTGGAAACTGGGAAATAAACCAGGCCAGTGTAGCTCAGTGGTTGAGCATTGACCTATGAAATAGGAGGACACAGTTGGATTCCTGGTCAGGGCACACGCCTGGGTTGTGGGCTTGATACCTAGTGGGGGCGTGCAGGATGCAGCTGACCAATGGTTTTCTCTCAGGATGGATGTTTTTATCTCTCTCCCCCTCTCCCTTCCTCTTTGAAATCAATAAAAACATATTTAAAAAAATAAAAAAAATATTTCAAAAAAAGAAACTGGGAAATAATAATTAGATGGTGGATTTAAGTTAAAATTAAATCTAACTCTCTTTACAAAGTTATCCATATAAATAATGTTCAAAATGTCTACATGTTAAATGGCAAAGATAGAAACTTAACACAAATAAAATACCAAGAACAAAGAGGAAAAACAAAATCCCTCAACATTTGCAGAGACAGACACTCTGTTTCTGTGATACAAGAAGTGGTTCTGAGAATTCTTCAGCATTTCCCTCATTGTACAACTTCATCTAAATGTAGCGATATTCCTTTCCATTAGTCAGCCAGTATCTACTGATGTCAGATGTGTATAAAGGAATGAAAACAAAAAACCATTGGTCCAAAATTTCCTCCTATTTTTTCATTTTAAAATGTCTGTTTAAAACATTATGTCTTAACCACTAAAACAATCTGCTTCAAAATCCATATTTGTTTCAAGATAGAAACTTGAATCAAATGCACTTTCCATTTGTTGGAAAGATAAGATTTAGACAAAAGCAGATCAGATGTTAAGTACTAATATAGGTGTGACAGTAAATGTTCTAGGGCAGTAATCAGCAAACTCATTAGTCAACAGAGCCAAATATCAACAGTACAACGATTGAAATTTCTTTTGAGAGCCAAATTTTTTAAACTTAAACTATATAGATAGGTACATTGTTATTAACTTAATTAGGGTACTCCTAAGGCTTAGGAAGAGCCACACTCAAGGGGCCAAAGAGCCGCATGTGGCTCTCGAGCCGCAGTTTGCCAACCACGGTTCTAGGGGATTGAGAAATGGAAAGTGACTTCAGGGTGGGGCAATCTCATGTATAAGGTCAATTTGTGAAGCTTAAGAATATGGAAAGGACTGAGTTATCAGAGGTGAGAGAAACCAGGCGAGCACCACAAGCAATATACATAAGTATTATGAGAGTGAAACGTTCACAGTCTGATAGTAAGAAAATCATATTGCAAATCCAAACACATCACTGCACAAGAGAAAGGGATCTTTTTGCCACTGGTGATAGGAAATGCATATGCTGTCCTGGTTTCAATGTCACCTTTGCTGACAGTGGTGAATCAGGTCATTAGAGGAGCATGTTCATGGCCTGTTTAGTGAGGCTCTTGGGGTCTGGCTAGGGAGACCAGATTGGAAGATGTAATAGACTTTACAGGGTCATTTAGTATTTATTGCCTCTCTCTCTCTCTCTTTCTCTCTCTCTCTCTCTCTCTCTCTCTCTCTCTCTCTCTCTCTCTTCACTTTAAATATACACACATTAAGCATTTTAAGTACACACACATTAAACATCTTTTGGATTCTTTTCTTGGATAAGAGCATCTTTTGGGATTCATCTGTTGATTACCTTTATGAGTCATTATGTCAAAAGAAGGGCAAAATGACCTTTTTAAGTCCTTCCTATCCAACTGAGAATTCTTTGCTCTTTGAAGACAAAGTGAAGCCTTTCATCCTAAACCTTTGGTGGGGCTACCTCCTGTAAGCTCCTGGAGCAAACGGGTGTACCAAGTAAAAACACGTATCTTCCCATCAGCCAGGTCAAGAGCATTATAGGGGTATTAACTCAGATCTGTTATTGTATTTGGGCCTGGATTCTTTCAGCTCATTACTAGTGTGAGACTGTACCAAAATGGGGAGGGGAAAGCTCCAAATCTCATCCTGGAGAAAAATATTAAAAATAAAACAGAAACATATGCAAGCAATGAAAAGGGGATTGTGGTTGATGAAAACCTGGACTAATTCGCAGGGCTGCATGGTATTGTTTCTAGTTGTAAGTATTTGGAACTTAGAAGCCAGGACAGATCACTCAAGAAACTTGAAACTAAGAAAAATAGGAGATTTAGAACCATGTTTTCATTGGCATTCTAGATTAACCTTTATGTTTTGTTTATATTATATATAATACTCATATCCACGGCCGTGCATTTACTGTATGAAATGCTGAGCAAAGAACTTCATTTTCCAAGTACTTATAAATACACGATTATGTTCCATAAAGTTAGATCTCTTGTAGGTTATTTTATTAGCGGACCATCCTTTATGTCTTCACTGGTCAGGCAAGATGAATTTGAAATGCAATGATGTAAATCTTATATTAAAAACTTGAACTTATTAACATACATGATTCATGAGGGTCTGTATTGAGTTTACTTTGGTCACAAAAAGACAGTGTCTTTAAAAAAAAAAAGAACGTATAAGTTCTGATGCATAATACTGAAATTTAAACGTTGAGAAGTTGAAAGTTGTCCATGGTAAAGAACAGACAGGTTTTTCAAATCCCATATACATATTAAAATTACATTGAAAAATGAGTCGTTCTAACTTTTTATTGGAGTGCTTCTTTCCTTTCTTCAAATTAAGTAAACCCCAAATATGTTTTCTGATGTTTAAGATAGTCTTTGCTAAGATATTTTAAAGTAAACTTTTTGCTTATTTCATGTCAGGAAAGAGGTTGAGATTAGAATGGGAAAACCAAAATTGTCCTATTTCTTGTCCTTCAAACCCAACTATTGTCCTATCACCTCCCATCCCTCTTTTTCACCATCCTTCTTTCATTTTGGTCATGAAGAAGCAAGAATTGAAAAGAAAGTGATAAAATCAATAAGTGAAAGGGTAGGAATGAGTTTGGAGAAATTTTCAGCTCTTTAAACGTGGAGGTGAATAATTTAAAGCAACAAGCATTTACCAGTATTCAGTGACCTCCATCTGTAAGACAATAAATAAAAGCTCCCATGTGCCAAAGTAGAACATGGATTCCTACTCTCCTCTCTTTCCTGTCCCCCCACCAAGATATTTCACAAACAACATTCTATATTTCTAGATACAGAAATAGAACTGAGCCTAAATTATATTCTACTGATAGGCCAAGGACAGCTTGAGAGAAACTAGACCAGGAGGTCTGATTTTGGCAAGCTCTATCTCTCCCTTTCCTTGTTCTTTTCCAGCTGGCCTGAAATTTTAAGAAGGCCTGGATGCTCTTTTCTCTGCCTCACCCTACCAACAATTCCCCCCAAAAAACTTATCTATAGGCCATCTACAAAGGATCTCCCCTAGATGAGTGAATAAATGAATGAGTTACTGAGTGTTGATCTGTTCCTGTGTTTAAGAAGAGTCTTTGTGGGAGTTTGTTAAACCAAAGAAATGGCTAAAATAATGAGACCGAAGGAGAACCTAGGGAACTACTGGTAAGGTAGAACAAATGTGAGAAAATATTTGACTTTGCGGAACCTCTTAAATCCCAGCATTCTAGAGGTCACGTGCTCCATCACACATGGTTAGAGCTATAGAATGGGGAGATCTTGTTCTGTATGACAAGGGTCAGAAAACTATTTGACTCATGAGCCAAATCCAGCCCACTGCCTATTTTTGTAGATAACATTGAACAGAAACACATCCATTCTTTAGTTCGTTCACTGCTTTCATGCTATAATGGCAGAGTTGAGTAGTTGCAGCTAAAATATTTGCTTTCTGGCTTTTTTTAGAAAGTGTTTGCTGAACCTTGATCTCTAGAAATAATGATATTGAAATGTGTGGCAAATCTTTTATGTTACTTTTTCTTCTTTCTCTTTTTTTCCAACTTATTTTTCTTCAATTGTAGAACAGAGCAATTAATACTTTTAGGTTGAGTACTTAGCAAGGAAATGTTGCCTAAAAAGCAAAAAGGAAAGAATCGTGGTCATATGAAACATCTTCAAATCTTGCTGCCTCTATACTATAGATATAATTGAATGAGAGTTTGTAGTTATTGTCTTGCTTTGGTTATATAACTCCAAATCAATTCTTATTTGGTTTCCTTTAATCACTTCTAAGGACTGATGAATTAACATACTGGGAATTTACTACTAATGCAGTACAGAGAAATGCGTATTTTCTTCTCTTGTTACACCACTAATGCATCATGTGCATAAAGAATGAGGCATAGTCCAGCCACAGTGGCTCAGTGATTGAGCATCGACCTATGAACCAGGAGGTCACGGTTTGATTTCCAGTCAGGGGCATATAGAAAGCAACCAATCAATGATTCTCTCTCATCATTGTTGTTTCTATCTCTCTCTCCCTCTCTGAAATCAATAAACATATATTTTTTTAAAAAAAGAAGGAGGCATAGATGTTAGGAGTTTACAAATATTTTTGTG
>NW_005871313.1:1747768-1758191 GCF_000147115.1 Myotis lucifugus | reverse complement strand
TCCCCGCCTCACTTTTCGGCCTCTCAACTGCAACTCTAAGCAACTATTACTATGTTGCAAATAAGAAGCTAAACAAAACCAGCTTTCAGTCAGCCCCGGACCGCAACATTGTATCCATGTTTTCAGCAGCGGAAGCCTCAGAGCTAGAGCCAGAGCTAAAGCTGGCCCAGAATAAAAAAAAAAAAGAAAAGAAAACAAGGAGCGGTTGGGAGCTTTTAGTCACCTGCCAGCCGGAAAACAGCCCTCAGCCCCTCAGCCAGATTGGCCAGGCACCCCAGTGGGGACCCCCACCCTGATCCAGGACACCCTTCAGGGCAAACCAGCCAGCCCCTACCCATGCACCAGGCCTCTATTCTATATAGTAAAAGCGTAATATGCCTCCCAGCACCGGGATCAGCGGAGCAGCGAGGCTCCCGGCACCGGGATCAGCGTGACAGGGGGCAGCACCCAAACCCCCTGATCAGCCCTGCTCTGTGCCTGATAGGGGGGGAGCTCCCCAATCCCCCGATTGCCCTGCGGCTCTGTGTGTGACAGGGTGCAGCGCACCAACCCCCTGCTCTGTGTGTGATAGGGTAGAGCCATAACCTCCCCATTGGCCCTGCCCTGAGTGTGACAGGGTGCAGCGCCCCAACCCCTTGATCCGCCCTGCTCTGTGTGTGACAGGGGGCGGTGCCCCAACTCCCCTATCGGCCCTACTCTGTGAGTGACGGGGGAGCTCCTCAACCCACTGATCGGCCCTGCTCTGTGCATGACAGGGGGGAGCTCCCCAACGCCCTGATCGGCCCTGCTCTGTGCGTGACAGGGGGTGGCACCGCAACCTCCCCATCGACCCTGCCTTGAGTGTAACAGGGGGCGGTGCCCCAACCCCCCAATCAGTCTACCCTGAGCGTGACTGAGGGTGGCATTGCAACCTCCCGATCCGCCCTGCTCTGTGCATGACGGGCGGTGCCCCAACTCCCCAATCGGCCCTGCTCTGAGCCTGACCAGGGGCTGCACCTAGGGATTGGGCCTGCCCTCTGCCACCTGGGAGCAGCCTAAGCCAGCAGGTTGTTATCTTCCCGAGGGGTCCCAGACTGTGAGACGGCACAGGCCGGGCTGGGGGACCCCCCCCCCGAGTGCACAAATTTTTGTGCCCCGGGCCTCTAGTATATATATATATATATAAGCCTGTCAGAGAAAGACAAAAACCATATGATCTCATTTATATGTGGAATCTAATCAACAAAACAATTAAACAAACAAAATAGAAACAGAAGCATAGATACATAGAACAGACTGACAGCTGTCAGAGGGGAGGGGCTTGAGGGACTGGGTGAAAAAAGGTGAAGGGATTAAGAAAAAAAGTAAATAAAACAACTTTAATTTCATATTAAGAACCTTAGATGCTTAATCTATAATATCATTTCAATACTATTTTCAAAGAAGTTATGAGGGGAAAAAAACAGCTTTAATTTGCATGTTGTACAGAAAAAAATATCACTGTATAATAAAAATTAAAGCTCCCTCTTATACAGTCAAATCTTGTAGTTGGAATCTAGTATTCAAATAATGTGAAAATCAGATTGTCAAATTTTGTTAAATAAATAAACATTAAAAATATAACTGAATCATTTTGATTCAACTAAGGAATAAAGCTCTACTGCTTTATTTTATTTATAAAATATATCATATATTAAAATTTATTTGGGAATTTCAAGTTAAGCAGAAACAAAACTTCTAACACAAACACCCAAGAACTTTCATGAAGAGATTCCAGCAGAAGCAGGCGGGCCTTGGCACTACCACTTAACTAAAACGAACAGGAAGTTGCAAGATTTAGAGCCAAATCATGTTTATGGCACTCAAAGTTTGAAACTAATATAAACTATTTCTTCTTTGTCCACCAAAGTTAGCCATTCACCTCACTCCCAAAGACCCAGGTGAGTCAGGCAACACAGACCTTACATCCTTCAGAGAATTAAAGGAATAAAAGGAAGCAAATACTAAACTTATACCATTACTTTTGAGAAAAATGTTTAAAGAAGCTTCTTCAGCTGGTTTTCTGTTTTGTTGTTTGGTTTGGTTTTACTAGTAGGGAGTGGAAAATGCAATCTCACCTGTGGGACCTAGGTTTCTGCAAGTGCAGAGTAATGTATCTTGTGTTCTGAATCTGCCAAGTCCTGGTGGAAACATTAAGAATCTTAGAAATAGGAATTCATGTGGAATATCCACTGTTTTGTATCGCCTTAGATTTTTGTTATTTTCATTTTGTATAATCATAAAAAATAACGTTTATCATTCCATAAACGTACTAAATTAGAGATAATATGCCCCAGAAGGTGATAAAGTTAACTTTGCCTCAATTAGTCAAATAGTGGCGCTGAAATATATACGACATTTGGGAGGACGCAGATTGAGCTTGAAACAGCAATTCAGGACTCCAAACGCAGAAGATGGCAAACTGGAAACGAATGAGAGTGAGCAACAAATTTTACAATTATTCTGCTCATGAATCTCGGGTTATTCTGGCCATCTATATTCCCCACACTTGACATTTGACTCATTAAAGTTCATGAGCATAAGAAACTGAAAAATATAAATGTGTGCTTTTATAAAGTCAATAAATATGCATTTTATCATTTTGAGATTTTTGTGACCAAATATGGATATTTAATTTGCAACAGTTCTGTTTGGTCTAGCCCTTTCTTTCTTCAAGAGCATAATAGCATTGTTTGCTTTTTCTTTTTTAATTAAAAAATGGGAACATAACAGAATAAAACCACAAAAAAAGAAATACTTTCAGAGGATGGTATAACAGAAGAGAAATTCTCTAAATAGATAGTTTCTATTTACCATTTTTCTCCTCATATTCACTGGAAAAGATCCTCAATCTCCCAAGAATCAGTTTTTGTTTATCAAGCAGATATACAAAAGAACACACAATTTATAACATAAGAATGATAATAAATTACAATGCCATCATGAATATTCCTTGTGGCATTTTTTCTTTTTTAATCTATCAGCTCGCTCCTCTGTCTCTGCTAATTCTCAAAAACAAAACTAAATCTAGATAGTCCTCTTGTAAATGATGGTATTCTTCTGGGAACATGGGAAAATCTTCAGCTACACTGCTAATGGTGTCACATTAGATCTGTGAAGAAATTACTCTTGAAATTAACTCATGCTTTTCATTTTCATGACTTGAAATTGTCATTAAAATAATCTAGAAATCTAATTATAGAACTACTAATTGAGTAACTTGTCATAAATTCTAAATTTTTTTCTAGTTTTCTAATTTTAAAAAATTATTAATGCCATGTTGTTGGGCATGAATATTTTTTAGTGATTAGGAAAGTACCTGATGCACAGTAGAAATTTTTTTAAAATATTTTTAAGGTAAGGAAGGGGGGAAATGGGAGCTATCTGTAATACTATTAGTAATAAAAAATATGTAAAAATATATTTTTAAGTAAATGATGAGAAGGATATCCCTAACTTTTCTTTATTATCTACCTCCATGTCCACCAAAGTTGCGTTTTCCTCAGTTACCATAATATAATACCTGAATTAAAATATCCTATCTGATTTGAACCATTGGCCCTACCTTAAAATAATCTGAATCTTTAAATTTAACCTGTCTAATTTACAGAGATATACAACATATTTATTTTTAAACACTGACTATGCAGAAAATACTACAGGGACAAAACAGTCAGCCCTTCCCCCAAAGAGATTACAAAGTAGTAGGGACAAAGAATACACTAATAGTAGTAAGACGAGGGAAAATAAAAGCAGCAGAAGACAAGGAAATATACAAGTGTTAACCAGGGAGCTCAAGGAAGGAGGCATGGAAAAGGTAACATTTGAGTTAAACTATGAAAATAAGCTAATAAGTCTTTGAAAGATGACTTTAGAGAAATAGGGTGTCCCAAGCAAGAAAACACAAGGTACTTTTTAGGTCTATCCAGGAAACTATGCCTAAACCAGTTTTACTGGAGCAAAGGATCAATGTAGGGATGAGTTACAAGAGTAGCCTGGAAGTCGATGCTCTGCTTGGGGCTGAGGAGACTGTACTTACTTTAGTAGGTAACTCAAAGGCATTTTAAGGTTTGTACCAATCAGGGTCTGAAGCAAATAACATGGCCAATGGGATGAATGGGCGGAGTTGATGAAGAGACTATTCCAAAGGATGTGCCCTGAGTAAGGGACACCAGCAAGGGATGGTGAACAACATCCTGCCAGCAGCAGTGGGAAGGGTTACCACCACTAGTGCTGAAAAGGAAGTGGAGGAAGACATTGCTGGAACCTGCAAAGAGAAGCTATAATTTATAAGTGTCCCTGGACATGAGGCAAGGCCTTCTGTAGAAGAAGACAGACGACCTATGGTGGAGCAAGAAGAGAGCCAGGGGAATGCATACTCAGCCTAACTCCCTGCTTGCGCCCTCCAATCTCTTGCTAGTGCCCCTATGGTTAAACCCATACGGAAGCCAGAGGCAAGGAACTTCCCTGATGCAGTTCACACTGGTCTGCCTCCCAGGGCACAGAGCTGGGCAGAGAAAGGACTGAGTGATCTGGAAGGGCAAAGGGGAAATATTCAGCATAAGCCTTTTAAGCAAAAGAGAAACATACCTCTTCTCAGGAAAATAATTGAGCAGGTATGGATAAAATCAAGAGATGCTGATGAGGAAACTATGAATACAATAGAGAAGACTAGTAAAGAATGTCAGAAATAAGACCATGGTAGCATAAAAATAAGTGAAAATTTGTCAGTAAGAACTTTACAGTGATAAATCTGGGGGCTTCTAAAGTATTAGGTTTAGGGGAAAGGAAAGTTAGGAGTCAAAATTTTGAATCTTGGTTACTGAAAGAACAAGGCCATTATTAAAAACATAAAAATTAAGTGCTAGATTTTAGGGTAAAATGCATAGAGTTCCACGGTCCTGCTCACAAAAATAGGGTAGCCCTGGGGAATGTGTGCTAAGAAATTGTCCTAAAAGTCAGGTACCAGCCCAGCTGATGTGGCTCAGTGGTTGAGCATTGACCTATGAACCTGGAGGTCACGGTTCTATTCCTGATCAGGACACATACCCAGGTTGTGGGCTTAATCCCCAGTAGGGGGCATGCTGGAGCCAGCCAATCAATGATTCTTTCTCATCATGTATGATTCTATTTCTCTTTCCCTCTTCCTTCCTCTCTGAAATCAATTTTTTAAAAAAAAAATTTTTTAAGTCAAACAGTGCAGGAGAGGTTTTTACCTAAGGTCACAGCAAAAAGCATAGCAAGAGAAAGTGTACAGAACAATTTTGGGCCTCATATCACATTACCCTTCCTGAAATTTTTACTTTAAAAAATAATACTGTTGAATCATCTCCCCCCAAAAACTATAATCCAAAATAACATGTAAATGGGTAAGTCGTAGGGGAGGACAAATGGGAAGTCTCTAACATAGAATGCAAAGTGAACAACTGCCGGAAACTAATTCCAGCATGTCATAAATGCAAGAAGTTTCATCAAAAGGTTGATGGAACTTGGAGATTCACAGGGCTGAATATATGTTATTACCTACTGGAATGGCTGAAGGCATTTCCCCAAACCTGAAAAAGATGCATATATTATTGCCTGTTGCCAGACAGCTGAGGGCATTTTAATCTACATGTTATTGCCTCCTGCTGGTCAAACACCTGAACAGCCGAAGGCAGTTTCCCCCAAACTAACAATGCCTACTGTATACCAAACCTTAACCTTTGATATGTATATCTACTTTGCCTTAGAACAAATGGTGTTAATAAAGAGCAAGGGGTCCGGAGAGTCAGAGAACTTGGTTCCTACAGCTAAGCTCCTCTGGCTCCCCCGTGGATTACAAATTTATATTATATTTCTAGTCTCTTTATTAATTTATGCTGCAGCGCCTTCTCCAGATTCCTGAACCCTTCTGCATGCTGGATATCACCCCGGCATTAAACAACTGTAGTAATCATGGTTACACAAAACAAACTGCATACCTGTAATTTTTTTAAAGAAAGGTTGCATAAAGTAAGAGCAGTGATTTGGCAATAAAAATCCAAGAACATAGCAATCAAAGTGAGGGATAAAAGACAGAGGAGGGAAAGAAGTGTCAGTGTCAACAAGTAAGACAGTATAGTGGGGGTCATAGGACTAAACAGACAGACTAAGAGAAAAGAATGATGCATCTGGAACAGGTATGCCTGCATATAGGAACTGGTACATGATTTTTAAAAATATAGTTAAAATTAGGGAAGGGGAGCCTAGATTATTCAATAACTTTTGGAAACAAAACTAATCTTTTGGAAGATATTAACATGAGATTTGGTATCACTTAGGAATGATTTCATCTGCAGGTAGCAGAAACCCCAACTAGCAGTTGTTTAAATAAATTGGGGGGTTACATGGCTGGCCAACAAGAACTCTGGAGATAGGCAGCTCAGGACTGGCAATGGCTCAACAAGGTCATTCAAGACCCAGGCTGTTTCTCCTTCCACTCCATCATCCTCTGAAGGAGACAGATGCCTGTTGCACCTCATGACCTCAGGCCTGTGTTCTAGGCAAGAAAAAAAGGGAAAAGCAAAGGGTAAATTGGCACATCAGGCACATATTCACCCAAATCTTAACAGTGGTGGCATCTGTAACTGGATTATTGTTATCTTCAGTTTTTCATGCGATCTGAATTTTTTCAATGGTTGTGCATTGAATTTTGTCAAAAATTAATTATGAACCGATTTTCATTTTTCAAAAAGAGATTAATTAATCAGGGAAATAATAAATCTCTTCCAAAATCATTGCTCTGAGAGTCTCAGTATTTTGAATCTTCTTAAGTTCTATTTTTAACACAGACCACTTACTAGATTTGTTCCTGCAGAAAAGGAGCTATACAGAAAATTTATTTTTATGTTCTGAATCCCTGGGAGCAAAAAAATTATGGGTTGGCTTAGCAATAATGCTGAGTCTCTAAACAACTTTATTTAATGCATTTAAGTAAGCTGTGTATTTCCAAGCATCCAATTGCAAATGTTCAGAATCATTCCCACCATAATCTTTCCGGAAGGAGAAGATATGAGTGTCAGAAGAGAAAAATCAACCTACAATAAACTTTTCAATATTTATCACTATTTTCAGATTTTGCTTAAGTATTCTGTTCTATCTTAGAATATTTCCATTTTTAGTATACAGATAAATGTAATTTAAGAATTCACTACAAGTATAGAGTAGCAAAAAGCATCGCTGGATTTTGAAAAAAACAGAAATGTCTGTGCTTGAGTTAGAAATAAAATTTTCACAGTTCCCTAAACTGAAATGGCACCTAAGATTAACTTATATGACATACTGAGGATTTTAATCATTCCATAATATCTAGGCTACTTATATTAATATTGGAGGTAGAAATGCACTTAAAAGTGCAAACGAAGAAAATGGTATTTAATTTTAGGTGACAGATTTTTTTCTCATTCCTGATCTGCAAAAAACTCAGGAAAGCCATTTCGCACAGGCCATTTCCTAATGAGTTAATGCACAGCGCTCCACTAATCACTCTGGACAACGACACAATTCCTAGGGATGATGAAGGGAATGAGTCCCTCTCCAGCCCCGAGCATGGCACTCAAAGTCATTCCTTATAAACAGAAAGAGCTTTAAAACTGCTGGGGTTTTCCCTTCATTGTCTTCTCCACCTATGGAACTGTGTCTGGTTCATAAAAAAGAGCAATTTGCTACATTAACCAAAGCCAGCTCTATTATTAGTCTGAATCCTAGCTCTCTACTCTGGAGGTCTGTGGTCCTTAACAAGTCACTTAACCTCTTTAGCCCTCCATTTCCTCACTAGTAAAATGGGCACCCGTGTGAGGATTAAGAAAGATCATGTTCCCCACATCCTTCACTCACACACAAAAAAAAAAAAACTGTATATACTAGTGCATTCCCATTTTCAACTTGCCAGAAGCAGGTAAAAACAGAATTTGCTGCTTTCTCTGTGCTTTCATGATACATTGTACAAATTCCTAAATTGCAGTGCTTACCATATTGTCTGTAATTGTATTTTAGGTGTTGTCTGTCTTCCCATTTATGTACTAGCCCCTTTTTTACCCTTAATATTTGTATCCCATGCACCTGGTGTGATGCTGAACAAATACTTGTTAAGCAAACAAATGAGAGGTTGAATGTAACAATAAACGGATGACAACTTGCTCAAAAAAAAAAAAAAAGAAAGAAAGAAAGATCATGTTCTATTAGTGCTGTGCACACCATAAGCATTTAATACAAGCATGTCAAACTCGTAGCCCGGGGGTTGCATGCGGCCCACAACGAATATTTTTGCGGCCCAGACAATATAAGGGTATGTAAGAAACATTTTAATAAAAATTTCGTGACTTAATTTTTTCAATATCCTGTTATACATAATTATTAATAACGAACTACATTCGCTAATGACTGATTACTATAATCGTGTTGCATTCATTTCCCTTACACGCCTTACACGCAGGCGCACCATTTCTCTCCACTAATACTAGCAGCGAATATTTTAGCAGTCGATTGCCATGTCACTAGTCTTGGCCTGACTTGTTTGGTGTGTGCAACAGGAAATATTTAGCTTTCAGAGAACAAGAAAAATAAGTTTATTTGCTTTATGCTTATTAATTTGTGCAGTTATTCAGTGTCTGGTAAGTTAATATTAATTTTTATTAAAATGTTCTATTATTTTATGTTAACAATTACTCATTTATTTTAGCCCTTTGTATTCAGCATGTCTCTATCAAAATAAACCTATGAAAATGAAGCTTTTCTTTTTTTGCGGCCCACATAAACTTAAACCTTGTTTATTTGGCCCGTGTTAGCCTTTGAGTTTGACATGCTTGATTTAACATATTTTAGATGTAATATATATTATATATTTCATCCATTATTAAAAATCAAATCCATTTTCTAAGACTCCTATGTTCTTGTCCAGCTTTCTCAATGAAACCATCATCCCTGTAAGGTGGTCTCAGCAATCTACCCTTGCTGATTCCCTTAATGCATGTTATCTCTATTCGTTATTTAAGAATTTAATTATATACTGTTTCTCATGTTCTCCCAGGAGGAGACCTCAGTCCTGCAGCGTCTGATGACTTGCCCTAATTCTGATTAAAGAAGAAAAAATATATGCTGCAATGCAATAGCCACCGTGGCCAAGAACAATTCTGCACTCTGTTCTTTGTATAAATGGGTGAGCTCCATCCAAATTGCTTATCCACTAAGCAGATTGTCCTTCTGGTTCCAACCTCGGTTTCCTTGTATATAAATGCAGGTGTCCAGCACCTAGCTAGCATCTTTCCCTGATCCCAGCCTCCTTGGTTTGCATCTATCACCATTCCCTGCCACTCTTCTCCCCTGAAAGTGATGAGGTTACTCCTGCGTCCAGCCTCCGACCCCACAGATAGGTGAGGATTGTGTTAAAAATGTATTGATCACCTAAGATCAAAATATGTATACTAGCAATGTCTATAAAGCTTTCCTCCATATCTAAATTTTTTATCATATCCCATCCTCCCTTGATATGGATGCCTTGCAATATTTTTTAAGTTTGTACTTTTTAAAAAATATATTTTATTGATTTCTTACAGAGAGGAATAGAGAGTTAGAAACATCAATCAGCTGCCTCCTGCACACTCCCTACTGGGTATGTGCCTGCAACCAAGGTACATGCCCTTGACCGAAATCGAACCTGGGACCCTTGAGTCCGCAGGCCGATGCTCTGTCCATTGAGCCAAACCAGTTAGGGCAAGTTTGTACTTTTAAAAAATATTTTTTATTGATTTCAGAGAGGAGGATAGAGAGATAGAAACATCAATGATGAGAGAATCATTGATCGGCTGCCTCCTGCACACCGCAAACTGAGGATAGAGCCCCTAACTGGGACATGTGCTCTGACCGGGAATCAAACCATGACCTTCCTGGTTTATAGGTTGACCCTCAAGGGCTGGGCACAATTTCATTGTCACAACCTTTGGGTACTACATATTGAACTTGCCCACAGGCCCAAGGCCAGCCCTTCAGCCTGACAGGATTGAGATTCTACAGACCTTTAAGGAGAAGTAACACAGTTTATACTTTCTCATAATGAGAAGCCCTTGAGGTTTTATAAAAAGGAAGTGACATGATAAGATTTGCCTTTTTGGAAGATCCCTCTGAGTGCAGCGTGAAGACATCTGGATCATATCTTTTTATTATAAACAACAAGCCAGTTATGAAAGGAAGGAAAATTCTTAGGACAGAAAGTCCCAAAGAGGCTCTGGGAGAAAAAGGTCAGCTACAAGAAACTAATGTGCAAGTGGAGAGAAATGGAAGAAAAATATTACAGAGCTAGAATTAATAGAATTTAAAGATTATTTGAATACTAGAGGCCTGGTGCACAAAAATTCGTGCACTTGGAGGGTCCCTCAGCCTGGCCTAC
>NW_005871313.1:1730407-1731959 GCF_000147115.1 Myotis lucifugus | reverse complement strand
TGGCCTCAAGCAACTGGTAAAAAAGGGAAAAAATAAATGAATATATACTATACTAAATGGTGATAGATCCTTTTTTTCAATTGACCCAACCAATATCTTAAGTCCTCTCTTTTCTGCATAGCCCATATCTAATTCACCCACAAATTTCATTAGTTCTATCTTCAAAATATGTAAAAATCTAACCACTTTATGTGCATAGATATGCATTTACAAATGTTTCCCAAAGTAAATCAGGACATTATTCTCAGATCAAGGGAGAGCAAGTAATGAGTAGGAAACAAACATCCAAACATCTACTACAATACCTTACATATATAACAAGTATTTAACACAAAGTCTAGCCAAGTAATTACCAGTGTGACAACACATTGAAATATCATGAAGTCTTCACAATTTATTATTGCACAAATATACCTTATCTGAAGATATAGTCTACTATGGTGATGTCTGTTGAGTAAATCATTGAGCTAAATGGTGATGAAAAGTGGTACATTGCCATGTACAAATTTCTATAAATGAAAGCTAGAATGATAATGTAGGATTGGGCTGGCAACAAAATAAGATCTCACATTTCCTGGAACATATAAGAACCTTGTTTCTTAAACATGTAAGAAAAGCAGTGAGGACTAACCCATGAGTTGGTAACGAGCAAGAACCTAAATATTTTAGGCTTTGCAGGGACAGGGCATTTAGAATCTGTCACAACAACTCAGCTCTGCCATTATGGCACAAAAGTCACCATAAACAACTGAGCATGACTATGTTCCAATAAAAGTGCAGCTATCAATTAATTTTATCATATAATTTTAGTATGGATGTTACAGAGATAAAGACTTTTTAAAATATAACCATGTTTTTGGTAGTTGGTGGTTCAGCAGCTATTGCATAAAGATTCTTGCCATAACTAGCTCTGTTCAAACAACATGATATTGCAAGGCATGAAAGTGCATAGTGCAATAAATATGAACTAAATGTAATTTAATCACATCAAGTATGCCCTAAAACACATTTCTGTGTTTAAGAGTTTGCTATGAAGCTTGGCCAGCATGGCTCAGTGGCTGAGCATCAACGTATGAACCAGGAGGTCACAGTTCGATTCTCAGTCAGGACAATGCCCGGGTTATGGGCTCCATCCCCAGTGTGGGGCATGCAGGAGGCAGCCGATCAATGATTCTCTCTCTCTCTCTGTTTCTATCTCTCCCTCTCCCTTCCTCTCTGAAATCAATAAAAAATATATTTTTTTAAAGTATGCTATAAATACAGCTCAGAACCACCCAGGTCCCCATTTGACCTCTGCTACTATGACTTTCTTCCTGAATGTGTGCTGCTATAATTCAGAACAGTAAGTGTCATGAGGTAAGAGCGGTCTCTAATCCTTGGTCTACATTCAAAACAAAAATATGTCGACTCTCCTCAAAAGAGCATCGTACTTGAAGTTTTAATACTCAGGGACCTGCAGGGTATTTTTCTAAAAATTAAATGGATTGGGAGAACATTATGAAGGTACTTTATTTTAGTATAAGTGCCCAGTTAAGTAATGCCCTAAGCTGAC
>NW_005871313.1:1724967-1727602 GCF_000147115.1 Myotis lucifugus | reverse complement strand
TCACTTCCTCTACAGGGCTTTCATAATACACCAGTCATACCTCTAGTATGGATCTAATTATATACATTGTAATTACTCACTTAGCTGTCTGTGTTCCCAAGTTTACACATTCCTTTAAAGCAGCAATCATGCCTTGTTTATCACAATAACCTCAACTCCCAGAGAGCCTGGTCATAGAGGGATTATATAAGTATTTGAGGGGAGGTAGGAAGGGAGGGGGAATACAAATGAAAAGCTGGGGCTCAGGATGTTACCTGTAGTAGGAAGTCTGTGAGAGCATTCACATGACCCCCACATACTCCCACTCCATGCCTAAGCAAGCATATATGGATGGTAATTTTTGTCCATTTCACTTATTGTTTTATCTCTGGCACTTGTAATAGTAAGAGTTTAATAACTATTTATTGCTTGAATAAATGAAGAAAGGACCTTGGTCCTACACAAAAGATAGATGAGTTGAATGTGCATTTATAAGGTAAAATGTTTACTATATGTTACTGTTTATTTATTAACAAATTTATATATTATTTTCATATACATTTTACTAATTTCCTTTCATCTCTCACATTTCTATTATAGAGAAAGGGCAAATAGCAATGTTAAAATATCTCTGCTAATTAATTCCCTTTTTTAAAAATATATATTTTATTGATTTTTTACAGAGAGGAAGGGAGAGGGATAGAGAGTTAGAAACATCAATGAGAGAGAAACATCAATCAGCTGCCTCCTGCACACTACCCACTGGGGATGTGCCCGCAACCAAGGTACATGCCCTTGATGGGAATCGAACCCGGGACCCTTGAGTCCGCAGGCCGATGCTCTATCCACTGAGCCAAACCGGTTAGGGCAATTATGCCAGGAGCCGGTCCATCCTTGCTGCTTGACACAGTCGCTGCAGGAAAGAAACATCTGCACAGCATATGTTTCAAGGGACCTGGCATATATAGCATATTGTTCTTAATATGTTTGCTCTCTTTAGCGCCATGTGTTTTAACCAAGGTCACCTCTCCGAGAAAGGTTGTTTCCCCAGGTGGGGATTTTTCCCTGAGGTTAGGGAGGGGATACAACCCCTTAATTAAGTGCCAGGCGGGTAGTTAAGCTACATAATCTTTACTCCCTGGAATGGAGATAAGAAATGCCCTAACCTTTGTAATAGAAATTGACAGGATTAAAATCGGCTGGTATAAATACGGATGTAACAAGACAATAAACATCAGATACTCGTCAGTTCCCAACCAGAACTCCGACCAGAACTTTGGCTGGAGATCCTGGCTAGAGGTCCTGACTAGGCTGCTGATCAACTGAAGGCTGTTTTCGTGTCATTCCTTCTTCGCCGACTCCGTCCACACCTTTGGGGACCCCTGGACCCGCTAGGGTTGGACCCCAGCAACTGGCGCCCAACGTGGGGCATCTAGGTAAGTCCCCCCGTACTTGGGAAGTACTTGGGACGGATAGGACTGCACCGTAGGGTGCTGCAGACTCCTCCTATAGAGGATAAGTAGGGTAAGCGGGTAGTTAGTACAGAACTTAGATTGACAAGATGGGTCATACTGAGTCTAAAGAAAAAAGAGTCTGTATTAATGTTTTAACGCATATGCTTGCTAGCAGAGGAGTTAAGGTTACTCCCAGTCAGACAGAAAGTTTTATAGAAGATGTATGTCAATGGCTTCCTGAGGATGGAACTGTTAATTTAGAAACTTGGTCTAAAGTAGGAAAGCAATTAATGAACTATTACAGCTACCATGGATCTGAGAAGGTCCCAGCAAATAGCTTTTCCCTCTGGAATTCAATTCGTGGCACCTTGGCACCAGAGGCAAAAACGGTTGAACTTTCTCAAACTTTAAGTAGTCCCTCGGATCCACCTAGAGAGGACACATCATTATTGTCTCCAGCTCAATCTAAGAGCAATTTAGCTATGCCTACTGATCGGAAGGAGAATAAATATCATAAACATGATCATTGTTCCTTTCCAGTCAGTAGAGAGGAGAGAGGCCCTCCCATTCAAAACAGGCTCCCTAAATTAGAAAGGAAGCCTAAACCAGGTCCTGCGGCTCCTAGGAGCTCCATGTCTAAATTTCAAAGGGCAATAAGAGAAGCTGAAGCTAATGGAGATCTTGAGTTCTCACTCTGCTTCCCAGTTGCATATGAGAATGAGTTTGATGAGGACGAAAGCCCCACCTGGGAGGCTATACCTTACAAAATACTTAAAGAATTAAAATTGGCCTGCTCTGAATATGGACCTCTAGCTCCTTACACACTAACCTTGGTAGAAACCCTAGCCAATAAATGGATGACTCCTTATGATTGGTCACAGGTTTGTAAATCCTGTCTCTCAGGAGGCAATTACTTATTATGGAAAACTGAATATGATGATCTTGCTAAGAAAGCTGTAGCCACTAGCAAAAATTCCAGAGGAGGAGTAACCCTAGACATGATATTAGGAGAAGGTGATTTTAACACGGCTCAGGAGCAAATGTATATGCCCAAAGAGGCACTTATTAAAGTAAACAGTTGTGCAGTAAATGCCTGGAAATCCCTACCTTATACAGGAGGAAAAACAACCTCCCTTACAGAGATTAAACAGAAGGTCGAGGACCATATCAGGATTTCTTTCTCGCTCATACAGGCAGTCAGA
>NW_005871313.1:1708823-1724261 GCF_000147115.1 Myotis lucifugus | reverse complement strand
AGGATTGGACCTCCATTCAACCACCCACGCAATACTAACCCCAGACTCGCCAGTAGCAGCCATTCCTACAGGAGTGTCTGGGCCGCTGCCTGAGGGAACTGTAGGATTAATATTAGGGCGGAGCCCCCCTCGCTACTGGGGATCTTAGACATCCCTGAGTTGTTGATGCAGACACACAGAGAAAATACGATTCATGTCCTGTTTCAGGCCCCATTGCTGGGTCCAACCCCAGGGGTCCCACGGTCCCCCAAAGTGTGACGGGGTCGCGAAAGAAGGATGGACACGAAACAGGCCTTCGGTTGACCGGAGGCTAAGTCGGAACCTCAAGCAGGATCTCCCAGCCAAATTTCTGGTCGGAGTTCTGGTTAGGAACTGATGAGGATCTGATGTTTATTGTCTTGTTACATCCGTATTTATACCAGCCGGATTTTAATCCTGTCAATTTCTATTACAAAGGTTAGGGCATTTCTTATCTCCATTCCAGGGAGTAAAGATTATGTAGCTTAACTACCCGCCTGGCACTTAATTAAGGGGTTGTATCCCCTCCCTAACCTCAGGGAAAAATCCCCACCTGGGGAAACAACCTTTCTCGGAGAGGTGACCTTGGTTAAAACACATGGCGCTAAAGAGAGCAAACATATTAAGAACAATATGCTATATATGCCAGGTCCCTTGAAACATATGCTGTGCAGATGTTTCTTTCCTGCAGCGACTGTGTCAAGCAGCAAGGATGGACCGGCTCCCGGCACAATTAATTCCCTTTTAATGTGCATGAATTTCATGCACCGGGCTACTAGTGTTGAGTAAGAGTGGTAAAAGCAGACATCCCTGTCTTGCTGCTGTTCTTAAGGGAAACACTTTTAATTTTGGGCCATTGAGTATGTAAGTTTGTCATATAAGGCCTTAATTATGGTTGAGGTATGTTCCCTCTATTCCCACTTTGCTGAGAGTTTCTATGAAAAAATGGATGCTGGCCCTTGACCATGTGTTCAATGGTTAGAGAGTCAGCCTATGTATCAAAGGGTCACAGGTTCGATTCCCAGTTAAGGGCACATACCTGGGTTACAGGTTTGAGACCAGGCCTAAGTCAAGGCACATGCGGGAAGCAACCAATAGATGTGTCTCTCTCACCCTGCTGTTTCTCTCTCTCTCTCACCCCCCTCCCTCCCTTGCACTTTCTCTAAAAATTAAATAGAAAAAAATATCCTTGCCTGACTCTGTATGGCTCAGTGGCTGAGCATGGCCCGTTGCAGGCTAAATCCCCAGTAGGAGGCATGCTGGAGGCAGCCAATCAATGATTCTTTCTCATCATTGATGTTTCTATCTCTCTCTCCCTCACCCTTCCTCTCTGAAATTAATAAAAATATATTTTTTAGCCGAAACCGGTTTGGCTCAGTAGATAGAGCGTTGGCCTGCGGACTGAAGGGTCCCAGGTTCGATTCCGGTCAAGGGCATGTACCTGGGTTGCGGGCACATCCCCAGTAGGAGATGTACAGGAGGCAGCTGATCGATGTTTCTCTCTCATTGATGTTTCTGGCTCTCTATCTCTCTCCCTTGCTCTCTGTAGAAAATCAATAAAATATATTTAAAAAATATATATATATATTTTAAATATCCTTGCGTGAGGATTAACAACAGCAACAACAAAAATGGGTGCTGGATTTTGTCGAATGCTTTTTCTGTGCCTATTTATATGATCATGCAATTTTTATCCTTCATTTTGTTTATATGATGTATCACATTTATTAATTTGCAAATATTGTAGTCACCTTGCATCTCTGGAATAAATCCCACTTGGCCATGATGTATAATCTTTTTAATGTTTTGCTGGATCCAATTTGCTCATATTTGTTGAGGATATTAGCATCTATGTTCATCGGGGATATTGGCCTGTAATTTTCTTTCTTTGTAGTGTCTTTATCTGGTTTTGCAATTAGATTAATGCTGGCTTTATAAAAAGAGCCTGGGAATCTTCTCTTCTCTTGCATTTTTTTGAATAGTTTGAGGAAGATAGGTGTTAGTTCTTCTTTGAATGTTTGGTAAAACTCCCCTGTGAAGCCAACCAGTACAGAACTTTTGTTTGATGGGATCTTTTTTATTATTTCTGCTTTAATTTCATTAGTTGCTATTGGCCAATTCAGGTTTTCTGATTCTTCCTGATTGAGTTCTGGAAGATTGTATGTTTCCAGGGATTTGTCCATTTTGCCCAAGTTGTCCAGTTTGTTGGCATATAGGTGTTCAGAATATTTTCTCACAATCCTTTGTATTTCTGTGGTATCAGTTGTTTACTTCACCTCTTTCATTTCTGATTTTTTATTTACTTGGGTCCTCTCTCTTTTTTTCTTGATGAGTCTGGCTAAGGGTTCATCAATCTTGTTTTCTTTTCAAAGAACCAGCTCTTGGTTTCATTTATTTTTTGTATTATTTTTTTTAGTCTCTATGTCATTTATTTTCATTCTGATCTTTATTATTTCCTTCATTCTACTTCCTCTGGGCTTTTCTTATTGTTCTCATTCTAATTCTTTTAGTTGTGAGGTTAGATTGTTTATTTGAGCTGTTTCTTGTTTCTTGAGGTAGGCCTGTAATGCTATGAACTTCCCTCTCAGACTGCTTTTGCTCTGTCCCAGAGGTTGTGGGTTGCTGTGTGTTCATTTTCATTTATATGCAGAAAGTTTCTTATTTCTTCCTTGATCTCATTGGTAACCCATTTATTGTTTAATAACATGCTATTTAGTCTCCATGGGTTTTAATTTTTTTACGTTTTTAATTGAGGTTTATTTCTGGTTTCATGCCATTGTGATCCAAGAAGATGCTTGATATGATTTCAAACTTCTTGAACTTGTAAAGACTTTTTTTTTTTCCTAATATGTGGTCTATCTTTGAGAATGTTCCACATGCACTTGAGAAGAATGTATATTCTGCAGCTTTGGGATGAAATGTTCTGTAAATATCAATTAAATCCATCTGATCTAGTGTGTTGTTTGGGGTTGCTGTTTCCTTGATGATTTTTTGTATGGAAGATCTATCCTAGTGATGTACATGGGGTATTAAAATTCCCTACTATGACTGTATTGCTGTCTATCTCTCCCTTATCATCCTCCTGGAGTTTTTTAATATGTTTATGTGCTCCTATATTGGGTGCATATATTCTTACCAGGGTTATATCCTTTTGTTGGGTCAATCCTTTGAGTGTTATGGCTCTTTTATGACCTTTGTTTTGAAGTCTATTTTGTCAGATATAAGTACAGCTACCCATGCTTTTTGTTTCATTTCCATTTGCATAAAAATTTTTCCCATCCCTTCACTTTCATCCTATGTGAGTCTTGTTCTGATATGGGTCTCTTGTAGACAACATTTATATGGATCATATTTTCTTATCCATTCACCTATCCTATGTCTTGATTGGAGCATTTAATTCATTTATGTTTAATGTTATTATTGATAGGTACTTATTTATTGCCATTTTTATTCATTATGCCTATGCCCCCCCCCCCCTATTTCTTTTTCTTCTTGCAACAGTCCCTTTAACATTTATTGTAATGCTGGTTTGGTGGTAATAAACTCCTTTATCTTTTTTTTGGTCTAGGAAGCTCTTTATTTCACAGTCAATTAGGATAGTCTATCCTTCCTGGATAGAGTAGTCTTGGTTCAGATCCTTGCTTTTGAATACTTCATGCCATTTTCTTCTAGCCTGTATTATTTCCACTAAGAAATCAGCTGACTACCTTATCGGAGTTCCTTTATAGGTAACTGTCTCTCTCTTGCTGCCCTTTTGATTCTCTCTTTCTTAAAGTTTTGTATTTTAATTATTATGTTTCTTGGTGTGGGTCTCTGTGTGTTCATCTTGCTTGGGACTCTCTGTGCTTCCTGAACTTGTTAGGGAGGTTTTCTGCCATTAATACTTCAAACAGGTTTTCTATCCCTTGCTCCCTCTGGTACCACTATGATGTGGATGTTGTTCCATTTCATGTTGTCCCAAAGTTCCCTTCAACTATCCTCATGCTTTTTAAGTGTTTTTGTTTTGTTGTTTCTTTTTGCTGCTCTAAGTGTTTTTTTCTACCTTGTCTTCCACATCACTAATTTGATCCTCTGCTTCATCCAGCCTACTTTTAATTCCTTCCAATATATTCTTTTTTTTTTAAGTTTTACATATGTCTAAAGTTTTACATATGTCTTCTTTTTCCCCAATTGACCCCCCCCCCCCCAAGCCATTCCCCCTCTGGGCAAGCCCCTATCTCTTCCAGATATTCTCTCTCTCTCTCTCTCTCTCTCTCTCTCTCTATATATATATATATATATATATATATATATATATTATTGATTTATTTATTTTTTTTTTACAGAGAGGAAGGGAGAGGGATAGAGAGTTAGAAACATCAATGAGAGTGAAACATCGATTAGCTGCCTCTTGCACACCTCCAACTGGGGATGTGCCCGCAACCAAGGTACATGCCCTTGACCGGAATCAAACCTGGGACCCTTCTGTCCACAGGCCAACACTCTATCCACTGAGCCAAACCGGTTAGGGCTTCCAGTATATTCTTGATGTTAGATATAGTATTCTTTATTTCTGACTGGTTCTTACTCATGATTTCTATGTCATTTTTCATTGTGGTGTAGTTCCCACTAAATTTCTTGTGGCTACCATTAAGTTTCTTATAGTTTTCACTAACTTCCTTGAGCATCTTTATAGCCATTACTCTGAACTCTATAAATAAATTGCTTACCTCTATTTCATTTAGCTCTTTTTCTGGAGATTCCTCCTTTTCTTTCATTTGGGGGTTGTTTTTTGTCTCCACATTTTAGTTGTCTCCTTGTTTTTGTTTCTATGTATTAGATAGAACTGGTGTGACTTCTAGTCTTTGTGGGGTGGCCTTTTGTAATAAATGTCCTGTGAGACCAGTTGTGTGGTCTCCTTGAACTCCTGATCTGGATGCTCTAGCAGTGTCTCTTTTGTGGGTTATTTGGGTTTTCCTTTGTAATTGGGTATTGATTGTTGTTTTCCTGTTTGTGGGTGGGATCTCCTCTCAGGCTGGCTGAGTGTGAGGCTCAATCCCAACCAAGTCATTTGAGGTGTTGTACAGGGCCTCCAGTCCCGATTTTCTAAACTACTGGTTAGGGATGGTTCCATGAAGAGCCAAGCTGCACAGTGTCAGATGGATGGATGTAGTTTATTCCTCACTGTTTTTTCATGGAAGCCACTGATAAGTTTGGAGGCTAGAAGTCTGAGGTCAGGGTGCCAGCATGGTTAGGTTGCCAGCATGGTCAGGTTCTGCTGAGAGCTTCCTTCCTGGCATGCAAAAGGCCGACTTCCGGGTGTTCTAATTCTTACACAGTGAATTAACAAACAGAATTCTTGCTTCTTCCTTCAGGGTAATTGGAACTATTGCTCATATCTGGCTGTGAAAGCAAGCAGCAGGTGGAGAGACCTGGATAATTGGCTCAAGAGCTCAATTTGATTTATTTTGACCTAGAGATATTATTTGTATACTTGTTTGGTTGCCATGGAGCTTTGGGCAATGAAGTCTTTCAGTTACAAAGTATGAGAAAAATAAATAAAAGTAAACTTATTTTATTTTTTTATCTTCAATTAGAGCATAATAGAAAGCAGGCTCATAAAATGTTTACATCCCATTAAAAACATTTGACAGTAGATACAATACCAAATAATTCTGTCATTTTATAGCATAGAAAGAAACAACTGTAAAATATAATCTACCCATTTAACCTGGGTTAAAATTTTATAATAAAAAATATGTTGTCCATATGCTGAAATTCACTTTTCAGCACTCATCTTACAAATGAATCACCTAGCCTGGCTGGTGTAGCTCAGTGATTGAGCATCAGGAGGTCATCAGTTCAATTCCTGGTCGGAGCACACGCCTGGGCTGCAGGCTTCGTCCCCCGTGGGGGACATGCAGGAGACAGCTGATCGATGTTGAAGTTTCCCTCTCATTGATGTTTCTATCTCTCTCTTCCTTCCTCTCTCTATAAAATCAATAAAATCACATATTTAAAATAATAAATAAATAAGTCACCTGACTCTATAAATTAATATTTATTGTTACTGTAGGATGTGAATACAGAATAATAATGCCATTAATCGAACAGAAAATCTTTGCCAAGGTATCTCTTACCTGATAGGAAAATGCGAAGGACAGAAAGCTAGTAGAAAAGGAGATATAAATGACTCTTAAATATATTAAAACAACTTCACTAAATACAAATTAAAACTATAATGAGATACCGTTTTTCATTCATCAGGTGAACAAAAAATTTGATAACTCCCTGTATTGGCAAGTGTTGGGGAAAGGGTCACTTGCATTCCGTGCTGGTGTGAGTGCAAATTGATACACAACATCCATCCAAGACAATCTCTCAAAATTAAAAAGCACCTGTGCTTTAATGTAGCTAATATAGCTTGGTCAGTATTGTACTTCAGAGTGAAGTTTCTCTGGGAACAAATGCCAGTCATACTAAAGTCCCTTTCTTAATATGTTATTTTCTGTCAATGTAATTGTAGGAATATGAGAGCCCACCCAATATAAAATTGAAACCATGATATATATCGTTGAGATCAAAGTTTCCAAATCATATCTTTTCTCATTTAGTGTATAAATATCATCAAATGTGTCCTTTTTTTTTTTCCTTAAATGACCTAGCAACCAGGCCTGAAAAAAAAACAGAGACAATACATACCAATAGCTACACAATATTAAACCCAAAGTGTTTTATTTTTCTTTATTCCGTCAGTGCCTAGTACAGGCAGAGCAGATCTAAGGATTTCATTACAGGTTGGTAAATTAATCTAGAGACTTGATGGATTTAAGAAACTACTACTGCTGGTGAGACTTTTTAATCTCTTGAAATCAGTAATTTTACATAGGGGCAACAGAGCCTATTTTTTATTCAGAATCCATGCAGAATTTGCCAACACAAATTTAAAATAAAATCCCCCATAAACACAGCATGTGGGACAGAGAATCATAACATGAGGTAGTCACTTTCATACATCAGTGCAAATAAATAGGCAGCCAGTGGTTCGCTGAACATATTGGAAGAAAGCATATCCTTATGCAAAAGACTATTCATATGCACTTGATACTTCATGACTGCACTTTGGATAAGTGCATAATCAGATTGGCTTTGTCAGAGGAGCCCTTAAGAAGGAAACTGAGAGATCATATTATGTGGGACATACAGAACAGAATAGAGATAGGGAAAGAATGGAAACCATTCTGCTACAATAGATAATGATGTCACTAGATTCTTAGCAAAGGGAATTGGGAATTATTTATGAAACCACTGGGGATTCTTTAAAGTCTGTTACATGTAACTACGTGAGGTAAACACTTCTTGTTACAATGTCTGGACTTATTTATTCCCATCAAATTATTTTATTATTTTTATAAGTCCCCAGTTGGAAATCACAAAGTAGTTCAACACTCCTGGCTACGTGGTTTCAACCAGAAAATAGCCTAGCCTGCCTTGTAGAATTCTCTTGTAATGAAGCCTATTTCAATCTCCAAAGGCAATATGTGATACTAATTTAGATTCTTCTGAAGTGTATTCTTTGAAAAATTAGACATGACTGATGCTTCTTGGTTTTGAGGTGAAGGAGGAAAGGTCAAGGGAAAAGATACAGTGTGACTTCCATGGTTCTCCCCTTAGAAATCACTGAAGCACATTTGCTTATTACAGATAAAGAATTGCTGCAAGAGAAGCCTCTTTAACTTTAACATAGTATTTCTCAAATTTACTTGGTCAAGGAGGAAAGCATTTTTCACATAATATAAATAACACACCAAAATAACTAATAATTCACAGAAGCTTTGGGAGAGTGCATCACTTTATGATAATTAGCGATAAGGAATAAGGTCCTTAGAATAGAATTAGACCTCAGTAAGCAAGAACTATTTTCTCCCACCCCAAATGGTAAGCCTATTAAAGACAGAGACTGACATTTTAATAACCGATATCCAGGAACAGGAATATAATTTGAAACATCTTGCCAAAACCGGTTTGGCTCAGTGGATAGAGCGTCGGCCTGCGGACTGGAAGGTCCCAGGTTCGATTCCGGTCAAGGGCATGTACCTGGGTTGCAGGCACATCTCCAGTAGGAGATATGCAGGAGGCGGCTGATCGATGTTTCTCTCTCATCGATGTTTCTGACTCTCTATCTCTCTCCCTTCCTCTCTTTAAAAAATCAATAAAATATATTTTAAAAAAAAATTTGAAACATCTTGGCTAGAATGACTTCTTAAGGAGTCTGTCTTCAAGAGTTTGGTCAAGGAAAAACACTACCGGATTACATTGCTAAACCAATCAGAGGAGTAGAGAAAAATGTAATGGCTCATAAGAAGGGAACAAGACATGAGACATGTGGTCTTAGAAATTTTACCTAACTCATGTGTAAGAGAGATCATTGCAGAAATTAATTCCATTTTATAAATATACATTAATAAACTGACCTTATGTTCCAATTTGCACCTACAGTTGCAGCATAACAACGAATAGCATCCACTTTTACTCTCCAAAGTGTTTCAACTTGGATATAAATTATATGGAGAACCCCCCCCCCCGCCCGCCCCATCTATTGAACACCTACTGGATGCTACGTGTGATAAACAGTAACAAAAAAATTTAAAAAATTTAAAAAACCTGTGCCTTGCCATCAAAAAAAGTGAGCAACCTCATTATAGAAGCAAGAATAATACATTTGAGACAACCTGAAAGCAATAAATTGTTTCCTAGTTTAAGGTTAATGTCTAGTAAAGCAAATATACTGCAGGAGACAAAATAGCAAGGGGAGAGGGTAGAATGTACTAGGATGTGTGGAAAGCAAATGGGCAAGCTGGTACTTAGAACACCAACTGAATCACTGCGTCCTTGAAAGGGAGACGTGTGCATACAGACATAACCGACTGACCCCAGGCCAGTGACCTTCGGGCTGCCTCTCCTGCAGCAGGAAACTTAACTACATCCCTCTATGGAGCCTCCGTTTTTTAAGACCAATTTCTTGCTACTAGATGATGAGATACTGCTTCCACATCACATGTACCCCAAGTATAAACTGGGACTTGCCACCGTCTCTTACAGAGCACAAATATACATGATTTATATTTTTATTTATTCCCCCAAAAGCTTTTAACTTCCAGAAGAGAGCACGTTTTTGACATCCAAAAACCAAACTGTAGGACTGTTTTGTTCCCAGAACCCTTCCCATGTCTATGGGAGCCTCTGGCTCCTGGTGTCTGCAATTTTTCAACATTTCAGCAGTCGCAGTCACCAGCATCATAAGTTCAATTTGCTCCCAGTGCTGTCAGAGGTCAAATTATGCCAGGTTTCAAAAGAATAATTCTGTTGGGGTCCAGCCCCAGCAGGTCCAGGGGTTCCCAAAGGTGTGGACGGAGTCGGCGAAGAAGGAAGGACACGGAGGCAGCGTTCAGTTGATCAGCATAGCGAGGTTCTCTCTTTATTGTCCTGTTACATCTATATTTATACCATTTGATCCCATAAGCATGCCTCTATAATCACATCATGGTATGTTTTGGGTAACGTTCTACAGTTCCTTGTTTCTTATCTGACCTTTGCCAAAAATCCTGTCTCTATCTAGTTCTGTTGATTTTAATCTTGTCTAGGTTAATCTCTGTGTTCCATTCCAAGGTCACTGCTCTACTGATAAGCTACAAGGAAGTGACTGAAGGAGATTATCCTACCCAGTATCGGTTATGTCCTCCTAGCCTCGCTGGTTGCCTTCCCTGGGACTCCCCTGTGTCGGTGGATCTCCAGGGGTATAGGCTTTGGTGCTTTCCCTGGTGGGCAGACCCCTGGGGATGTAGGCCCAACAAGTCCCTAATTTATTGCCAACAGTCTTAGTCCAAGTTCTTCATAAGTAGTACATGGTATTTCTGTAACACTAGGGGGTTTTACTGATTTATTCTCTTCCTTAGTCCTGATAATCCCTAACCTGGGGAAACAACCTTTCTCGGGGAGGTGGTCCTGTTTAAAACACATAGCGCTAAGAGGGGGAGGGAGCAAACATATGCCATATACGCCAGGTCCCTTGAAACATAAGCTGTGCAGATGTTTCTTCCCTGCAGCGATCGTGTCAAGCAGCAAGGGTGGACCGGCTTCCAGCATAATTCATCTGAACAAGTCTTACTTCTGAGTGAAGCCACAGAAGAGCAGTTATGTGCTCATGAAAGCAGACCTTGCCCTAGTGGTTTAGCTCTGTGGATAAAGCGTCGCCCTGCGGACTGAAGGGTCCTGGGTTCAATTCCAGTCAAGGGCACATGCCCAGGTTGTGGGCTCCATCCCCAAAAAGGGGCGTGCAGGAGGCAGCTGATCAATGATTCTCCCTCATCATTTATGTTTCTCTCTCTCTCCCTCTCCCTTCCTCTCTGAAATCAATAAAAATATATATATGTTTTAAAAAGCAGACCTTATTTAACATTCTGTGAAATGTGGTAGCCTAGGAAGAAGGCACATGTGCGCATGACACAGAACTCTGCGATCTGATTTCACAGGGAAAGATGAATGATCCTATGCAATCATGCCAGCTGTGAGCAGCAGGCCTAATGAAGAAAAGAGCCCTTTCACGTGGGTGCTTCATAATGCTTTTCATTAACTTCACACAGCAGCTCTAAAGCTCTCCTCTGTCAGAGGTAACTATCTCCCATTTGCAGAGTGGTGCACACAAGCTTTTCACAGATCTCATAGTCCCCTTCAGACCTCCCGCCCCTGGGTGTGCACGCTGGCCAGCACTTCATGTCTAGTACCTGAAACAAGTTCCTGATTCAGCCGGCCAGGGAGGAAAGAGAATATTGCAATTAATTGCTTCCCGAAGAGCTGTCCATGGTGTTGGCATTCTACTCCACAGTGATCCGAGAGCCTAAGAACAACTTGCAATAATAAGACAGAGCTTTTTTTTTTTTTTTTAAGTTTTCATTTGTTTATTTATTCATCAATGCATATTTACTAGAAGAGATTAAGTCATTTGCCTAGTTACATGTGAAGTAAAACCAGGATTCAAATTCAGGCCATACGGATCCAAAGTCCATACTCATAACCCTATTTTTTGTCCGAAAAAAAGAATGATGTATTCCAGAGATAATATGTGACAAATAATATGAAGAATACTTCACAATGTTACAAGTTAAAATAATTATAGTTCATAAATAGTCATGTGCCACCTAGCATTATAAAATAAACATGATGCTGTGCATCTAACAGTGGAATTCACATATTCACCTGTGTATCTACTTAAAATAGTACACACTGACTTTGGTGTGAGATTAATTTCACTCAGAATTTCAACAATGTAGTAAGCACAAGGGTAGAATGGAATTTTTAATAATCTATATATATACTAGTAAAAGGCTAAGTGACCGACTGTACATCCGACCAGCCAGCTGGTACATATGATGCGCACTGGCAATCCTCCCTATATATAAAAGGGTAATATGCAAATCAACCGGACGGCAGAACAACCGGTTGCTATGATGCGCACTGACCACCAGAGGGCAGATGCTCTCCCACAGGGGGATCGCTGCTCAGCCACAAGCCAGACTGACAGCTGGTGAGTGCAGCAGCCCACCTCCGCAGCAGCAGCACTAAGGATGTCTGACTGTGGCTTAGGCCCGCTCCCACAGGATATCCCCTGAGGGCTCCCAGACTGCGAAAGGGCACAGGCCAGGCTGAGGGACCCTCCTCCCCCTCCCCAGTGCACGAATGTTGTGCACCTGGCCACTAGTTTAAAAATAAATGTTTATTTATCAGTCATTGTTTTGTTTTGATTTTCAATATATTTTATTGATTTTGTACAGAGCAGGGCCGATCAGGGGGTTGAGGAGCTCCCCCCTGTCCTCACAGAGTAGGGCCGATAGGGGAGTTGGGGCACCGCCCCCTGTCACACACAGAGCAGGGCGGATCAGGGGGTTGGGGCACCACCCCCTGTCACACACAGAGCAGGGCCCGTGGGGGGGGTGGGGTTGGGGCGCCACCCTTTATCACCCACAGAGCAGGGCCGATCAGGGGGTTGGGGCGCCGCCACTGTCACACTCAGGGCAGGGCCGATGGAGAGGTTATGGCTCTACCCTGTCACACACAGAGCAGGGCCCGTGGGGGAGGGGGGTGGGGTTGGGGACGCCGCACCCTGTCACACACAGAGCAGGGCTGATCAGGGGTTGGGGCGCCACACCCTGTCACACACAGAGCCGCAGGGCGATCAGGGGATTGGGGAGCTCCCCCCTATCAGGCACAGAGCAGGGCTGATCAGGGGGTTGGGGCGCCTTCCCCTGTCACGAACAGAGCAGGGCGGATAGGGAGGTTGTGGCCCCGCCCCCAGTCACACACAGAGCCGCAGGGCAATCAGGGGTTTGGGCGCTGCCCCCTGTCATGCTGATTCCGGTGCTGGGAGGCATATTACCTTTTTACTATATAGAATAGAGGCCTGGTGCATGGGTGGGGGCCGGCTGGTTTGCCCTGAAGGGTGTCCTGGATCAGGGTGGGGTCCCCACTGGGGTGCCTGGCCAGCCTGGATGAGGGGATGATGGCTGTTTGCAGCTGGTCACACACCCTTCAGGGTGGGGGTCCCCACTGGGGTGCCTGGCCAGGCTGGCTGACGGGCTGAGGGCCGTTTTCCGGCTGGCGGGTGACTGAAGCTCCCAACTGCTCCTTTTTTTCTTTTTTTTTTTTTTTCTATTCTGGGCCAGCTTTAGCTCTGAGGCCTCCCTGCTGAAAGCAGGTTTCTGGCCTTTACCTTCTGTATTTGATACAATGTTGCAGTCAGGCTGGCTGAAGCCTGGCTGACTGAAAGCCAGTTTCTGGGGTTTTGTTTAGCTTCTATATTTGCAACATAGTTGCTTAGAGTTGCAGCTGAGAGGCCGGCAAGTCAGACGGGGAACGCTGGAGTCTGCCAGTCACTGGAGCAAGCAAGCCTCCCGTTCGCTTAAGTGCATGGCTGCCGGCCGCCATCTTGGCTGACAGTTAATTTGCATAAGGATATGCTGATTAGCCATGGGAAGGGTAGCGGTCGTACGCTAATTACCATGTTTCTCTTTTATTAGTGTAGATTTTGACATGTAATTTTTTAAAAAATATATTTTATTGATTTTTTTACAGAGAGGAAGGGAGAAGGATAGTTAGAAACATCGATGAGAGAAACATCGATCAGCTGCCTCCTGCACACCACCTACTGGGGATGTGCCTGCAACCAAGGTACATGCCCTTGACTGGAATCGAACCTAGGACTTTTCGTCCACAGGCCGACGCTCTATCCACTGAGTCAAACCGGTTAGGGCTTGACATGTAATTTTTTGCAGTAACATAATTACCGCACGAATCTTACTTCTAATTAATTTCCTTTCAATGTGCACAAATCTGTGCATCAGGCCACTAGTGTGTTATATAAAGCAACTCAGTAAAAGTAGTATCCTGGAAGCCTGACCTCATTTAACATGACCAGAGTATTGCTGTCCAGTTATATTCCCCTCTACAAAGGCAGATGTTCTATAAATGGGGCAGGGGAGGGTGGTACAGTGTTTAAACACTGAATCATCATCCTGGTGTAAACTATGCTAATGGAGAGAGACATTGCCTGAACATAACCAAAAGCTACAGATAAACTTCATAAATCCTAATAAACATAATGGTGCCTTCTCAGGCAGTAAGGAACAGTGCCTATAACATGGATGAGATGGTTAATTTTATGTGTCAGCTTGGCTAGGTTATGGTACCCTAGCTATTTGGTCAAATGCCAGTCTAGATGTTGCTGTGAAGGCATTTTTTAGATGTGATTAACATTTAAGTCAGTAAACTTTGAGTAAAGGAGATCAATCTCTAGATTGTGGGTTGGCCTCATCTAACCAAATGAAGGCTTTAAGGACAAAGCCTACGGGTTTCCCAAAGGAAAAACAATTCTGCCTTCAGATTGTGAATTTTCAGCCTCGCCCCTCCCCCCAATAAATTTCAGATTTACCGACCCCTACAGTCATGAGCCAATTTCTTAAAATCAATCTCTCTCCATATATACATGCACATATATGTATATGTACACACACACACACAAACACATATCCTTTGGTTTTGTTTCTCTGGAGAACCCTAACAGAATGGTAGCTACTTACTTATGAGACTGAATATACAAATAGACAATGGATAGACCATTTATAGAACTTTGACCCACAGTCTACAGCAACCTCCCCAGAAAACCAACTCCCACATCTGATAGGGGATCTATAATCTGATAAGATAGAGCACCTGAATTAATCTGAAAAATAATCATTATTTTAAATCTTAGAGCACATAAAAGTATGTGAATAGGAGGTTAAGTTTTTAAGTTTCTTTCACAAGGCCTGTGCGAAGAAATTAGGGAGGTGACTCAGCTGTGAATCCAGCAAGCAGAACCGATAAGCATGGTTAGACCGACCCACCAGGAGTCAAAATATCATCTCATCATCTCATTGCCTGATGATTAAGGACAATAGCTGACATCTGGGGACCTCCAGGACTGCATGTAGCTGCATTCCGTTACCAGCATCACCCTAGCTCAGTGATGGCGAACCTTTTGAGCTCAGCGTGTCAGCATTTTGAAAAACCCTAACTTAACTCTGGTGCCATGTCACATATAGAAATTTTGTGATATTTGCAACCATAGTAAAACAAAGACTTATATTTTTGATATTTATTTTATATATTTAAATGCCATTTAACAAAGAAAAATCAACCAAAAAAATGAGTTCGTGTGTCACCTCTGACACGTGTGTCATAGGTTCACCATCACTGCCCTAGGCCCTTCCCTTTATAATCCTGTCCCCTGCACCTTGCTGTAAGACAGGATTTGAATGTATGTAAGCGCCCTGTCTTCTTAGTTGGCTGGCCTTCTAAATAAATGCCTTATATCAGTGGTTCTCAACCTTCCTAATGCCTTAACCCATTAATACAGTTCCTCATGTTGTGGTGACCCCCAATTTCATTGTTACAAATTGAACATAATTAAAGCCTAGTGATTAATCACAAAAACAATATGTAATTATATGTGTTTTCCGATGGTCTTAGGTGACCCCTGTGAAAGGGTCATTCGACCCCCAAAGGAGTCGCGACCCACTGGTTGAGAACCGCTGCCTTATATGATTCAACCCTGCCTTCATTATTGGACAGAGTGACAGGCAGCCCGAGCCCAGCCAGGGGTTTCCTGGAAACACATCTACAAACAACCCAGGAAGCTGGCCTTGCTGAAAATCTACTTCTATCTCTAGTGACAATCTGGGAAGCTAAACAATCACTTCTATAACAATCAGCCCCAAATGGCCAGGACTTGATTAATAATTGACAGCTTCCCTAATTTTTGTCCCTGCTCTTGAATAAGGATAAACTCTAGAAAACCAAATGTGTACTAATCACATAGGATGTTCCACTTCCAATTAGCTCACCAAC
>NW_005871313.1:1696122-1699013 GCF_000147115.1 Myotis lucifugus | reverse complement strand
GAGGCACCCCGGCTGGGTAAGACTAATTTCTTAACATCCAAGCATCCACTAGGCAACACAAGGCCATAGATCATTTCTATCTTCTTTACCACCAGAACCACCACAGAGCTGACACCTAGCAGCATTCAATAATTAATGAACATGAAAATATATGAAAGCACCTAACTTACAAATAAATGTTACATACACAGGATGCTTAGGATAAGCCTTACAATTCCAAGAATATGTGCTCAGAACTCAGATTAACATACCAGGATAAATAACCTTTTCCACCAGAGGATGTGACTCCAGAAACTGAGCAACTGCCATTCCATTTTCAAAATGCTTCTGCATTCGGACTTGTAGTGTCTTCAGACCTCGATTGCAGAGGTAACAGTCAAAAGGAGAGGGGACTGCCCCAATTGCTGCAAAATAAACATATCCTGGGTTAGTGTTGAAGGTGGGTAGGAATCCCCAACATTTTCTGACCCCTCTTTTTCATGATAGTGTCTCTGAGAAGCTAGCTACAAAACCCAATGCTTGAGTTTTAGGGTGGGCGGGGGGATTAATATCTCCAATCAGAAGCATGAGAATGGAGCATAATTTATGCTCAGAAGAATGGGCTTTAAAATGAGAGGGAAAAGGAATATCCTGAAAATTATGTACAAACACCGTAACTTTTCGAATATGAACATTAACAGTCCTTTCTATGATCTTAATAAAATGGCATACTGCACAGAGCTGAGCCTTGTATTTCTTTGCAAAAGTATTATAACATATAGAGAAAAAAGCAGGTCAGTTCCTGTTGTTACTGAATGTTCTACGGATAATCTATTTAGCTTTTGTCTAAAGCAGCCTATGACTTTACATGCCTCCAGGATATGGACCACACTCCGACTTTTTACAAATGAAACTTAACAAGCAATAAGTTTTAGTTTCCCTCCTCAGAGCCCCCTTTTGTTACTTTAATATTTACTTCCTAGAAGGGCACTTGTATCCCTAATTGTGTTTGTATCTTATGTGTTTGTCAAACTGTAATAATTAATTGAAGTCTCTTAAAAATCACTCCTATCTATCCTGGGATAACTAAACAATCTAACCAGGAAGTGATGTGTAGAGAGACATCTGATGAAAATTATGTTTATATCTTATGTGCTATTTAAAATTCACCACCATTTCAGATATAAAAAGTATAATATAAGAAAGTCATCATACCAAATGTTGGTGTTTAAAGAAAAGAAAAAAAATTCATTAAGTCTTAAAACTAAAAATCCACTTGGGCTTTAACCACGTTATGATCAAAATTAACGTGGATTTGAAAAAACACAACTCATCCTGTGTGTCATGCTGTAAAGCTCCATTACGCTATAACTAAATCTTTATAACCCCATTCTTCTACTTTCCTCTAAATACCCAATTTTTTTCTGATTTCTTTCTGAATTAATAGAATGCTATCACTTTACAACATTTAGTGGAAATAAAAAGATTAAATGTAGCCCCTGTGAGACCATAAAATAATCCAGATTTTTTCAATACTCACAATTCTGCAGGAATCGGAGCTTCTCATGGAGGCTCTCAGAATTAACAGACACTAAGCCCATTACAACATCGCTGTGGCCTGAGAAAAAACAAACACTGTTAAGTTAAAAACAACTTTAACTTCAATTTATAATTGTTTTTACTTCAATTTATAATTTCTAAAATGTGATTTTCACTTGAGCGAACTCTGGAAAAAAGCCCTCTAGAATAAGTTTAAATAAACTTTATTTTATAATAGCAAAAGCCATACTCAAAATAATAAAATAAAAATCATATAAAAAGTAAATGTTTCTTTTAAAGCTGTAAGCAGGATGAACGTATAATCTTTTATAGTAAAATTTAATCCTCTCGCCAAACCGGTTTGGCTCAGTGGATAGACCGTCGGCCTGCGGACTAAAGGGTCCCAGGTTCGATTCCGGTCAAGGGCATGTACCTTGGTTGTGGGCACACCCCCAGTGGGAGGTGTGCGGGAGGCAGCTGGTCAATGTTTCTCTCTCATCGATGTTTCTAACTCTGTATCACTCTCCCTTCCTCTCTGTAAAAAATCAATAAAATATATTTTTTTTAAAAATTTAATCCTCTGCTCATAAATCATGAGCATAGTTAGATCTGTTATAAATGAAATCTTATATTTAATCAAAGTGTAATTTTTTTACTTGCTACATGAGTCACAGAGAAAACCTAAATAATAGCGGGAGAAAAGGGATCAAAAGTGTCAAAAATAGCCCTACGCTATTTTCATCGATTCATGGAAAAGAACTTTCAAAGTGTAGATTCTGCATGTCTTACCATTCATATATTTTGTTGCTGAATACATACAAATATCAGCTCCCAGAGCCAAAGGTCGCTGAAAAGAACAAAGGTTTTTATTTTAAATAAGAGATCACCTGAAAATATGTTTCATTACTTGACTATTTGTTATTGTAACAACCATTCCTATTCTAACTTTTCAAAAATATATACATCTAAAATGTTCCAGGATCCCTGATACTGTTCCCTTTCTTACCTCCCCCAAATAAAAATACAAAGAATTGGACCCAATAGTCGATCCAAAGGCACAATTTTTTTAGAAAGAGCAGGTAAACTCAGGCCCACGGGTCTCCTGAACCTGTTTCTCTAGGGCAGTTGCTGACTGGCTCCTAAATTTATGACTTACAGCAGAAATGTGGGCATTCTTAGGATTCAGTAAACACAAAAGATAACTGACATAAACATTCAGCAAGTAATCTCTTGGATTTTTAATCATTAAAACCTGACAATATATGCTGTGCTTATTCACTTGGTTTGCCATGATCTTGACTCTTAATTACTCCTTTATTACACTAGTTTTGCCAAGTTTAAATCACTTATGAAGAAACTTGTTTGCACCCAGC
>NW_005871313.1:1670254-1695296 GCF_000147115.1 Myotis lucifugus | reverse complement strand
AAAATATATTTTATTGATTTTTTACAGAGAGGAAGGGAGAGAGATAGAGAGTTAGAAACATCGATGAGAGAGAAACATCGATCAGCTGCCTCCTGCACATCCTCCCACTGGGGATGTGCCCACAACCAAGGTACATGCCCTTGACCGGAATCGAACCCGGGACCCTTCAGTCCGCAGGCCGACGCTCTATCCACTGAGCCAAACCGACTTCGGCTCATAAACAGGTTTTATGTGTGTTTTTTAATCCTCACCCAAAGATATGTTTTTACTAATTTTTTTTTTAAGAGAGAGAGAAACATTGATGGGCCCCGGCCAGGAATTGAACCCACAACACCTAGGTGTAGGGGGACAATGCTCAAACCTACTTAACCACGCAGCCAGGGCTCATAATCAGGTTTTAAGTAAGATACTGCTCTAAGCACTGTCTACATAGCTGTTTGCTCATCTCTCAAACTAGATGATGTCTAATGTCTCTTTCAGGACTAACATTCTGTAAACTCTATGGTCAACAGAAAAATCCAGTAACTAACATCTGTTGATTGCAGCATGTATGTGCCAAGAATCATGTTAAACATTCTATGTTACCCAGTGAAACACTGTGCAAAATATTTCACCTAACTCAGTAAAATAAGTACTGTATGACTCTAATTGTACCCATGAGGAAAAGGGACCAAGAGAAATAAAATAGATCACTCAGATTAAAAAACTGGTAGAGCCAGGTCTCCCACCCAGACTACCTGAATCAAACGGCTCTACTCTGAAACTTTATGCTGGTACATCTGTCATTGTGCCTTTTCTGAGACTTACAGAAGATCAGAAGACAAAAGGCAGGCAAGAAAGAGAACGTATCCAGATTTCATGAGGATAAAACAGTGAGAGGACCTTTTCAGAGGATTTGCTTTGTGGAATCAATACATGTGGTTGCCTAGGAACACTGTGATTGATTAATTCAACTGGAATCCATCCAGATTGAAATGAAGCATTTCATCCCTGTCATGAGCAATGTGATATGGGCTTCAGGAAGGTAGAAAAACTGGACTATATTAGTGACAGTAACAGGAGAAAGAGGGCCAAGCTTGATGAGTAACGTAGACATGCCCAGGCTAAAACAATTCACGCCATCTCTTTGGGAATATGCAGGACTCACTGTGACTCAGCCAGATCACTCCTAGGCTGTATTAACTGGAGTACTGTAAGTGGTAGATGGGTAAGGAGTTGAGATAAAGAATATAAAAATGAAAATCACCTGCAACCCCCTAGCCGGTTTGACTCAGTGGATAGAGCATCGGCCTGTGGACTCAAGGATCCTGGGTTTGATTCCTGGTCAAGGGCACATGCCCAGGGTTGTGGGCTTGATCCCCAGTAGGGGGAATGCAGGAGGCAGCCAATCCATGATTCTCTCTCATCATTGATGTTTCTCTCTCTCTCTTCCTCTCCCTTCTTCTCTCTGAATTCAATATATATAGAAAGAAAATCACCTGTGACAACTAAATAATGCCAGGAGATTTTCACTTAGAAACAGACTGCCTTACTAGGTTTTCTGTTACCAGATGTTACAGGAAACAACTAAAGATACAGTCAACCCTCTATATCCTCCGTCGTCTGCAACCATGGATTCAACCAACCATGGATGGAAAACATCTGGGAAAAAAAGTTATACCATTGCTGACCCTGGTACTAAGTAGTGAGGCCTAAAATGGTTGTGTCTGGACTGAACATGTACAGCCTTTTTTTCCTTGTCATTATTCACTAAGCAATACAGTATAACAACTACTTATTTAGCATTTACAGCAAGCATGTCAAACTCGCGGCCAGCGGGCCACATGCCTCATTGATTTACAGGGTATTATTAGGTATTATAAGTGACCTAGAGCTGAATTGAAGTACACAAGAGGAAATGCATGGGTTATATACAACTACTATGCCATTTTATATAAGGAGCTTGAGCATCTGTGGGTTTTGGTATCAATAGGGGTTCTTGGGACCAATCCTTTTGGATACTGAGGGACTATCATATATCATGAAGGTAAGTGGCCCATGAAGCTATCTGAATGCACTTTAGCCAGGAAGAGTGTGTCAGGAAAGGAAAATAAAAACATAGTAATCCATTCTGAATAAAACGAAGGATAGTGGAGAACAGGCTTATGCAACTTTCCAGGGAGTCAGCCAGTCACATGAAGGCAGAAGCTTGGCCCAACTTCAGGGACCCAGAATAGAAGGGGGGAAATGGAAACAATTGAGCTTGTAAACACGTGCCTAATTGAAGGGCAGAAGAAAAGGAGCTGGGGTTTCTGGACCTCTGCATAATAAAGAAGCAATATAGAAGTGTTATAAGAATGGACTACAGGGTGCAGGCAGGAAGGAAAGAAAACAAAGTTAGGTTACTTAGAAAAAAGAGAGGGAGAAGGGGGGTCGGGGGGCAGATAACTACTCAATTTTAGAGATCCCAAGATGATCTACCAAAAGGAGCCAAACAGAACAGAAAAAAAGAATCTACAACAACAACAACAAAAAAGGAAAGAAATGAAGGACAAATTGGGAAGTAGTTTGGGGGTGGAGATGTATGTAGAGAGGTGGGTAGGTAGGAAAAAAAAGATGGTTTAAAAGGAGCACTCTAAATATTTATAGCTACAATGTGAAACAAAGTAGAAATTCATAAGGAGAGACAAAGTAGAAATTCATAATACAAATAAGGTTAAGATAGAAAGGGTTATGCATAATCTATGGGTGCTAAGGGAAGAGAAACTAGAAAGAAGGAAGAGAAATGAAGAAATAATATGTGACATACATTGAGATGTCACCGAATACAGCTTTTCTTTTCCTTTTATTGGGAAGGTTGGTCAAATAAAAACGTATTAGAGATGACTGAAAAATGATGTTACTAACTTGTAAGCAGCACATAAATATGCAAGTCCCTACTATGTGCAAGGCCCTGACAGATACAATCATAAAATAAGGTCAAATCTTTGGAGAGTATACACATCCTATGAAAACCTAAAAGCTAATTAAGACAACATTTAAAACACACAAAGTCCCATATACAAGATATTAACCTGAGGAAAGAAAGGCCTTGTTTACATTAAAATCATTTTCAAACTCATAAAATCTAGTCATAGTGATTGATTAGACAAATTATTATAATTGGGCCTTTTCTACCATTAGCTAGTATCTTTTCAACCCAATTACAGGTGTCTCTCTAGTCCACTAATCAAACCAAAAAATTTATTTGCATTTACCTGGAAATATGCCGACATAAAAGTGTTATCCACAACCAAAATAATGTCTCCATGTTTATGGACAGTATGTGCACAGGCTTCAATGTCAATCATCTTCAAGCTAGGGTTTGTGGGGGTTTCAATCCAAACAAGCTAAAACAATTCAGTAAATGATAATAGTTTATCAAAAACACTGTACAGACATACATCCCATATATTGTAACCATCTGGGAGGCTATATGAGAAGAGCTGGATGATGAAGTTGAAAGGTTCAAATCTGAATCCTAGCCCACATAAATTTCTGAGAGGTCATGGCTAAGTAACTTGCCCTTTGTACCCCTCAAATTCTTCATCTGTATAATGGGGCTGGTAATATTTACCTGACAGAGTTGTTGTAAAAATCAAATGAGATAATATACATATAAGCAGAAAAGTACTCAAGGTAATGATTGTAATTATTTTCCATAAAAAAAGAGAATGTATTCCAGAGACATAATTCAGTGTCTGGAAATTTTATTCTTAAGGATAACATAGATTGTCTAAAGTTACATCCTAGAATTTTCATTAAAGAGAACTAGCTCTATGATGCAAAAAAAAAATCCTTAATGTTAAGTTAAATAATTCCAGATGCACTAGAAATTATAAATTAAGAACCCAGGACTTGAAGAGTATGGGTTTTAGAGTGAAGAAGAAAGCAACACACACACACAACAGAAAACCTGGCTACAACTCTGTGGGAACCACGCTGCTCTGAAAAGCTCACTTAAGAAAGAGACCGTATCATATACATATCTGTATATTCCAAAATCTAGTACAATTCAGGGACATAGTTGATGCTTGATAGTTATTTATTTAAGACCAAAGAAAAGAATTCTATTTGTTAAACAAGGTACCGCTGTATTGAATGACATTATCTACTGATTTCTTTTTAAGAGTTAACATTTCTTTTTTTATTACTTACATAAATGGACAAAAACTCTTGAGTTTTACTGTAGGAAAGATAAGATAATTAAGTAATGTATATTCTATGAGAATTGATTTTAAAGAATCTATAAAAATTATTCCACTCATTACAAAAATTAAAGTAAAAATAAGTAAATAAATACAAAGTAGGTTTACCTGCAAAAAAATCTACTTCAAATCATGAGGCAAATATTTTGGGGTGGAGGAGGAAATGGATTGATTCAAGTCAGTAAAGAGACAGTACATAAAGCTCTGTTGACAAGAATTAATATACTCACGATTTGCTTTCTTTCCTTAGACTCAGACTAGCTATTTTAATAAGTATCTTTTCTCCCAAGCAAGATAAAAAAAAAATTATTCTTTTGAAAATAAACCTTAATAACTCAAAGTTCACCATGGTGTTAATCTTCAAAGTATTTGTGTGAGAAAATAGTTTCATTTTTTAGCAGTCACTGCAACATAATCTTGGGTACAATTCAAACCTTTTAATCAGTAACAGAAAGTTGGAAGGGGTTGACTTATAAAAGACACTGGTCCTTCTTTTACCCATGCAGAATTTAAATGAGGTCCCAAGAAAAAATAGCACATATGCCATTCACTTCAGCACAAAACACCTTCCGGTGGCATACAAGCTTCCCAGGATGGAGGCTAAAGATTGCTAGTGGCCCTTTCTCTACTTCTATTATTCTGCCAAAGTATCCCTTAGAACCCTTAAAAAACCACTTTGCTTAGAATTTGGGGGGCTTGACAAGCTTCCTTTTCTGTAATCCAATTTCTGTGATGACTTCTGTTACCAATACTAGCTTGGTAATGCAGTTAAGAATTGTGTGCTTTTGCTAACAAATGTTCTAATACCATGCTCTGGGAATTGTGCTAAGCATTTCATAAGCCTTATCTCATTTAATTCACACAACAACCTTTCTATAAAACAGGTACAATTATCCCATTTTGCACATGAAGAAATTGAGACTTTAGTTAAATAATATGCCAACTATGATACAAAATTAGAATTTGTGTACCTAGTAATTTATGTACCTAATCATTATGCTGTAATACCTAGGAGACACCAGACCTATCTTATTCTTGTTGATGGCTTCCAATGGTTTCTAATAAAATTTGTTATTCAGATTTATGTCCCCTTGTAAACAGACATGATGAAAACAAAAACATCACAGGGAAAAAAGCCAAACAAAACTGAATTACCTTGGTTTCTGGTGTAATGGCCTCCTCTAGTAATTTAGTTTTGGAACAATCAACAAAAGAAATCTTTAATCCAAATTCAGATGCAACCCGCCTGAAGTACCTGTTTGTACCTGAAGCAGAAGAGAATCAGATAAAATGGAAAGGACATTGTATTAAGAAATGTTCATTCCTTATTGGTATAACCACTTTAAAAATAAAAGGAAGCATCAGTTGCCAAGAAAAATACAACTAAGAGCAATTCTACTTTGGTTAAACAATTTGGCTATTGTGTATTGTAAAGAATATAAGACTTGGATTTTTTTTTTTTTAAGCTAGAGAGTCAAATAAAACATACTTGGTATCCACACCAAGTGGCATAAAGCAGAAAATGTTATCAAAACACACAATCTCTATTCTTCAAACATTAAGGAGCATGCTCTCTAAAACATCAGTGTCTTTTTAAACAATTTCTTCCCAGTACTCAAATCTAAAGTAAGTAAACCCATCTTGGCAACATTGTTAATATAATTCAGGACCCACTTTATTATCTTTAAATATCAGTTGACACAACACGAATGCAAGACATCACCTACCTCCATATACATCATCCATACATATAATTTGGTCTCCTGATTTTAAGAGATGGGTAATAGTCATAGTGGCTGCTAAACCTGAAGCAAAGGCCAAACCTAAAATAAAAACCAAGTTAGAGTAAACCAAAAAGTCAGACCAATAGGTTAAAAACACCTACAGCATTAACTTCATGTCCCTCTCTGATGAGAGGACGGTCATCACCACCGAGTCTCAAGAAGTCCCATGATGAATACCATCACAGAATACCCCTTTTCCATTTCAAAGATAAAATATCTATGTAATTAAAAATACATAAATCTGCTTTAATTAGATAACATTTCTCTGAAACACTTCAAGGAAATAATTTTTTTTATAAAATTCTGAGATAAAAGGACAATTGCCAATTAAATTACAGTTTGAAAATATCAGGCTCTAAAGAAATTTCAAACTTGAGGAATAGAGCTAAGCTATGATTCATTCACTATAGGGATATAACTGAGCAAATTTAACAAAGATCAAAATCACACCTGAGATCTGTCTAATAAATTTAATAAATTTTATTTTTAATTTTTTTAAAGTGAATCTCTCATAAACAAATGTGATCTCATGTTGAACAAACATAATAAAATAAAAAATAACTGGCATTGTGCACATTAAACACTATAGAAGAAAATATCCTGACAAAGTATCAATAGATCATCTTGATGATTAAAAAAAAAAAAATCACCTGTGACTGATAGAAGGGACAATCCAATTAACTTTTCAAAAAATAAAATTTAAAAAAAAATCTCCTCAGAGAAGTGTAGGTTAGGATTGCAGTTTTCTACTGCAATAATTCATATAGTTGGCTAAACTTCAAAGCATGGTTAAAAACAACCATGTTTTCTGGATCCCACTTGAAAAAAGTGTTTGACATATAAACACTCAGTCTTTATACCTCCTGCAGAAAATAATGCTCCACACACAGTACTAAATTTCAGCAATTTTGTGTTTAATTTCATCCAAAATAAAACCAACTCTCTCCCCAAAATCCCAAACAAACCCAGTAATTCACATTATTCTTTCTAATTCCTACACTCTTGCTGTGAGAAAACTCCTAAGACTGTGTTTATTCATTATTTTGCCCTCGTTTAGCATCATTTGCATAAATAATACAAAGATATTTAGTAGCAATCCACTCCCTTATGAAAATAGACACAAGATTCAAGAGCTAATTTCTAATCTCTGAGAGCACATTATCAGTGGTACCTGCTAGTGCCAATGTGCCTTGCTGCTATTCTCAGGCACAAATAATCAGGTGAATGAACCAGAATATAAGAAAGCTTATATTCTCTTACGTAGTCTTATAAAACTTAGTTAATTTTTATCTATTTATATTGACAGCTTCAGATAAAGAGTATCTACATGAATACCAAATGGAAAATTCTGCCATTTTGTCTCGATTCATATTTATTCTTACCCAATAATCATATATATGCACAGTCTACCAGCTGTGGGACCTTGGGTAAAAAATTCAATGTTTTAGTAAAATAACGGTTTTGAACTAGCTAATCCTTATTTCATTCCAATTCTACATTCTGTGCTTCTGTGATCTTCTTTATGCATGTAAGAACAGATTCCAGACTTCACAAACTTGGGATTGGAAATCACTTACTATACTTAGCCCCATCCAATGCTGCCACTGCTTTTTCCAAGCAATTCCTGGTGGGGTTTCCCGAACGGCTATATTCAAAACCCTGAAGGAAAGAAGTCAGAAATCTAAGTTTATTATCACAGTCATAACTAGACAACTCCACAACTATGGGTTCAGCCTACTGTAATACAGTTTTATTTATTTATGGCATGTCTTGCTGTAAAAAGGATAACAGTGTTGTGGTTCGAAGAGGCTCTGAAGTCAGCCAAACTGGATTAGAATTCTGTACCTACCGCTTATGAGCTACATGCCAACAGGCAAATTACTTAACGTTTCCCAGAGTCGATCTCAATAAATGGGGATAAACTACAGATATCTAGTTCATAAAACTGTTGTGATGATAAAATGAGATAATATATAAGTCCTCTCCATGGTGCCTAGCACATGCTAACTACTAGAAAACTGATTGTATTATTAGCATTATTATTATGTTAGACTTATCTTTACCCATTAATCTGGGGACATCATGAAAAGGGAATCACCTAAGCTAGGAGTAAACCAAATTCTAACATGTATTTCGTTTCCTAAGAAGTGACTGATGCAAGTTCTGTTTAGCTTCCAACAGGAAGCTATGAACAGATTCTACAAATGTTCAAGGATAAGATCTTGGCTCTAAAAAAAAAAAAGGACACATATGTAATACCCTTTGTAATACTTTTAGCAAAAAATAAAAATTATAAAAAAAAAAGATCTTGGCTCTACAAAAGAGATTCAAAAAATGAAGAGTAATTCTTGGCAAAGCAGGTCTACACAATACTTTTTAAAATTTTGTGTTATTTTATGTGTATGTCACCATACTAAATGTGTTCATCCAGTCATTTTATTTAATCCTTGTGCTCTGCTTTGAGAAAAGGAAAGCCAAATATTATAGGGAGTGTCACAACCGGAATTAAAACCTGGGATTTAAATGAAACTCTTAAAATTTCCTACCCGTCCCTCCCCACAAAGCCTTCCTCCTATAGCACATAACAAAAGACAACCACTCTTTACATATTTGTTTCTGATTCAGGAGCTCCCCGTATTAGTTATAAGTATCTATTTGTTTCTGATTCAGGAGCTCCCAGTATTAGTTATAAGTATCTATTTTAATTTGTTTTGTTGCTTTGTTTCCTTGTTTTTGACAAACTGTATACACATACTTTATAGGACTCCAGCTACTCTCATCTCTTCCCACCATCACTTAATTGATGTGACCTGCAGCTGTACTTACCAGACAGAAAAAAACTGTATTCATGTGGCAATTGCCACAGAAAGGTACCCCATGTTTCCATAAATATTCACTGAAAATTTAACTTTGGGGGTGGGGAGAAACCTATTTTCGAAGCAAATTCCTACCCCCTAGCCAAGTGATGGCGAACCTTTTGAAAAACCCTAACTTAACTCTGGTGCCGTGTCACATATAGAAATTTTTTGATATTTGCAACCATAGTAAAACAAAGATTTATATTTTTGATATTTATTTTATATATTTAAATGCCATTTAACAAAGAAAAATCAACCAAAAAAATGAGTTCGCGTGTCACCTCTGACACGCGTGTCATAGGTTCGCCATCACTGCCCTAGCCCATTCAATAGCTTTCCAAATGGAACTGAAGAATTAGATGCTTCTCATTCAGCCCGTCAAATTCTCTTTAGACCCTTAACTGATTTTTTAAAGATATAAAGTGGAGTTTATGGATTTTACCATCCCTGCTGGCTCTCTGAAAACATTAATTATTAATATCATAGCTACATGGTTAACTTTTGTGCAGAAGCTCCGGCAGCCACACGTTCACAAAACTCTGCATCAGGCACAAACCATATGCTGGAAGACAGGTTGTGTGTACACATACTGATTCCAAAATACAGTAGCTAGAAGTATCCTAAACCAACTGTAGAAATGTCCTTAGAATTCTACCTGACAAAACAACGGTTAAATCTAAAAGAATTTTCTTCAACTTACTATAGCATAACACAGTAAAGAGGTTTTTGAAGTTTAATCAAGGTTTAGGACCTACAAAGTTCATTTAACTAACTTTTTTCTGAACCTCAGACACTTTTAAGTACTCCAAGATCCATCGAGTATTCTACCAAAAGGGAAAAGGCTACATGGTTAACGAGAGGGCACTCTCATAAACCTTACATGTCATTTATCAGTGACTCTGGTCAGTTCCTTGTCTCTAAAAAGTGCATAATATCCGTCTTGCCCCCGGATCTGGTTGTTTTGAGGATCCAATGAAAAAAGTGTAAATCTGAGCACCATGAAATACCAAACTACTGAGCAATTATAATGTACCATACAGCTTAACCTACATATCAACAACTTATGTGGTAGGTACTATTATTAACCCATTTACACAGAAGCAACCTGAGGCTGGAATAGGTTAAGTAACTTTGCTCAAGGTCACCCAGATCAGAAGAGGTGGTGTCAGAACCCAAACCTAGGTCCTCTGACTACATGATCTATGCTTTTAATCACTAAACCACACTGCTTAAATGATGCAATGAGTTACATTATTGCTAGTATTATTGGAGTAGAGCACAATGTCGCTGAATGCCTAAAAGTGTGGTTCCAGAACACAGCTGGAATTCCAGCTCCTCAACTTATTAGCCCTGTGGCCTTGGACTAGTTATTTGTCCCTAAATCTCAGGGTTTTGTTGTTTTTTTTTCCCATGAGAAAAATGAGAACTTGGTTCAGACTACGGCTGTTGTCAGAATTATCTGAGACAATACATGGAATACACATGATATAACGCATGTAATTATGTATCTAGCATATAGTAAGTACTCAATAACTATTAACAATTGAATACCTCTACTGGATATGATCTTGATTCTGAGTTATAAAACCCTTAAATTTTTTTTAGCCGACTCATTATATTTTTATAATTGTTGCTGCTACAAGTAATTCAAGGAAGTTATGATCCTCAGTTTTGAACTGCACATTTACCAGAATCACATGAATTTAAGGCCAAATCTAGATGGCAAGTTGGACAAACTGTTCCTTCTAGTCCTGCTTATCAAAAGAAATATGATCACTGGACCATCCCATACAAATCTTTATGGCAAGGAGGATTACAGGTGTAGCAAACAGCCGCCCCGGCTGCCTTCCTGATGTATGTCATTTTATAAATTACTTGGGTGCCTTTTAAACTTGTCAGCCATCTCTCTCTTTCCGCCCAACCCTGGACCGCCCCAGCCAGACCCAGCTCACCGAGTGCTTGCCGGGAGCCCCCTGCTTGAACGTGGTGGACATGGAGATGGGGGCCACGACAGCCCGAGAGCTCCATTGCTCTGGTTCCTGGCCCACATGGATGGCCTGCGTGGCGAAATGCTGGAAGTTTGGCAGGAAACCGTATGGGGAGACGTCTTTTTTCTGCATGCTGAGCTGCGAAGGAAGGAGAGAGGAAAAGAGCGAGGAAGATGAAACTAGGAAACGGGTGCGTGAGGGCTGGAAAGAGACCTAGAAGAACCAGGCAAAAGGGAGCCAATAGGAAGCCAGGGACCAGCAGCCCGCACACAAAAGCCGGACTCGGCGACTCTGCGGCGGGGACTTAAGTGGCCTGGGAGGGTTTGCACGGCCCGAGGGGCGGAGCCAGCGCCACCCAATGAGCGAAAACCCTGACGCGGTCCCCGCTCCTCATTGGTTGGCAGTGGAGGCGTTGCCTGGAGCGTCGCCGGGCCCGGCCTTCCCGGTTCAGGTGGTGGTTTGCAGAGTCCGTTTTTCCACGTGGTGCTTGTCCCCGCGGGCGAAATTCCCCAGTTCGGGCTCGGGAGGAAGCTGCCTTGCTAGTTCCTGCGAGATACCCGGGCGGTTTGTGTGACCTCGGGCCAGAAGCTCGCGGGAGACTTGGAAAAAGACTGGTTTGGTGTTGAAACCCAGTAACCGGTAAACAGGCCACATAAATAGCCTCCTCTCCCTGCAGCCCTTTGCCCTCGACCTTCCGCACCTCCCCCGCCCCCAGCACCCTTTGTCCTGAGGGTGGTGCTGACGGACGCAAGCGACAGAGTGGAGATTCCTTACAAAAAACGTGGTCCAAGCTGCCAGATGTGTAGCTTGGATTCTCATTATCCGAATGACCCGGTACTTGCCATGATTGAAACGGGAGCGAAGGTCATATTTTTCTAGCAAGCTATTGTAGTGAGGGTCTCCAAGCAGAACTCTGGCAGCCTCCTAACAGCTATTCAAACTTGAGCTTTTTTCAAGCATCATTATCTTCTTTGAAATACCCAGAAAAACTCTTCCGGGTGAAAAAAAAGATAGTTTGATTTTAAACAATTTATTGGAGCCTCAAATCCTTACCAAAAAAATGCTTTCGTTGTCCCATAATTGATAGCAACATTCTTGTAGGAAAGGGGAACAGTCCCATGGCATTGTTTACCACTCACCCCGCACCCAGAGACCTACTCTCTCACAAGGATCACTCTTTTAAAACAAACAACAAAAATCTTCTTGATCCCTAAACAATACAGACCTGTCTATCCTATTGACTACTGTGACTATTTTCTAGGACTAGGGAATTTAGGAATATTTCTGTTCCTGCAAAGTCTTAGCTACAGATTTGGAACTTTATTAAGCCAATTAAGAAAGAGGAGAATCCAAAATAAACAGCTCTCAACTTATCTCAAGAGTTATGTATAACTGTACATGGGCATGTTTATCTGATATGATGCTTAGGTACCAGGAAAGTCTAACGCAGTCCTAATTAGTTTACCTCCTAATATTTGTGGACAAACTCTGAGTTGCATAAATATAGATGTCTTATTTAGTGTTATTGTGATCAAGGATTCTTTAAAATATGGCACCAATATAAATGCTCTACATTAAGCCTGTTTTACTCTCATAAATTGAGGAACCTTTATTAGGTGGTAGCTTAATATTATGTATCAAGGATTTCTAGGACTCAGCAATTTTACTTGGAGGAATTTATCCTTCAGATGTATTCCTACACGTAAGTAAAGATGAGCGAGGATGTTCTTTATACCTACTTTTGCCTTTTTTTTATAGCAAAAGAATGGAAAATAGCTCAAGTATATCCATCTATAGGAGACAGGTCAGTCATTCTGCAGAATGACCAAGAAGCAAGAAGAGATTTATATGAGCTAGTATGTTGTGATCTCTAATTTCTGAGACTTCAAAGCAATGTGGAAGCAATGTATATGTTATTCATCCACTTTTTTGGGAATATATGCAGTACCATGTTGCATTCATTTCAGACAGATATATATGGATTAATGTGCATAAAAATTCCTGTGGTGGTAGAGACCATGAACCTACAGTAGAAAAGTAATTTTGTTTATGTTTTATTTGCTTTCGTGTTCAAGTCTTATACCATGGGCATATATTACCTTCTCAGCATTAGTAATGCCAAAATCCTAATTTAAAAATTGCAATTAAGCAAGTTACTTAGCAAAAAACTTTTTAAATGAATAAAACATACTTTAAATATAGTAAATGCTATTTTGGGGTGTGTGTGTGTGCTGCTTTTTCATGTAAGCTAGCATGTAAACAACAAAGCGATTATCACAACACTAACTGAAAATGGGAAACCATCTCATTATCTGATTATGAAAATTGGAAAGATGAATGGTTATGTCCTCAATCTATGTGGAATTTTGAATTGACCCAATTTGGGCCTGTCAGATCTACCCCAATGAATAACAATATATATATAGTATATGGGAAAAGGACATTTTTGTTAGGAAGATTTAGAAAATTATTTTGTTATACTGGCTTCTATTGTAATGACACCTTTACATTAAGTGCTACAGAAATATGGTGTAATACTGAAATTATAGGCAAAATAACTTTATTTGAGGCCAATAAAACTTATGATAATATTGATACTGAAGATCCAATGTGGTGGATCTTATAATTGGAGATGGGGGTCGCTACAGCCTCAGAGGTCCATTGCTCTGGTTCCTGCATGGCAAAATGTTGGAAGCTATGCAGGAAACCTTGTGTGGAGACGTCTTTTTTCTGCATGCTGAGCTGCAAAGGAAGGAGAGAGGAAAAGAGCGAGGAAGATAAAATTAGGAAACTGGTGCGTGGGGGCTTGAAAGAGACCTAGAAGAATCAGGCAACCAAAGAACCCTTTATATGTATCATATCTATTTGAAACTTCAGAATTGGTCATCATTTCTGGGTAAATTTGGTCTTGCCATTGATTATCAGAATTAATTCAAGTAAGTTACTTTAGTTATTGAGCCTCAGTTTTTCTCAATAGAAGAGTGAAAATAACAATTCCTATTCTGTATTCGATAGTGCTACTCTAAATCTGCATATCAGTGCCCATCAGTGAACTATTTATTAAAGATCAGAAATTAAGAGTGAGAAATAGGAACTTTTATAAAATTTGACAGTAATTTTTTGTGTTTTGACTCTAATTTTATGACATTTAAAATTTTCATTTTTCTAGCTATTTGTTTTTGTTGTATTATACAAAAGTATCAGTCTTCATCAGATTGTAAATAAAACAAAGCTGGTTCTTTACCACAGATTATTTGAAATGGACAGTCAGAGATTCACTATGAAGATGGAAGTAAAGGGTCTAGTATAGTGTCTGTTGTGTAGCAAGCAACTGGTGAATGGCTATTGTTATGAACACCAGTCTTGTGATTTCTCAGTTCCTATGATAATAGAAGTAATTCCTCCTTTGGAATGCTCAAAATATAACCCCATTGGTTATATTGACCTGGTAATTGGTTAACCATGTCCAGGCCTATAAGTCCCTGTTTCTTTGAACAGCCAGTCTTAAAGCACAATAAATTAGAATCACTGACTTAATAGCAATATATTTCACTTTTCTGATTGATTATACTTTTAATTGAAGATTGATTATACTTTTAATTTTCTGATTGATTATACTTTTAATTATACTTTTAATTGTTGTTAAAAATGTATGTAAGAGCCCTGACCGGTTTGGCTCAGTGGATAGAGCGTCAGCCTGCGGACTGAAAGGTCCCAGGTTTGCTTCCGGTCAAGGGCATGTACCTTGGTTGTGGGCACATCCCCAGTGGGGGGTGTGCAGGAGACAGCTGGTCGATGTTTCTCTCTCATTGATGTTTCTGACTCTTTATCCCTCTCCCTTCCTTTCTGTGGAAAATCAATAAAATATATATATTTTTTAAAATGTATGTAAAAGACCTGGCCGGTGTCGCTAAGTGGTTAGAGCATCAGCTTGTGCACCAGAGTCGTGGGTTCAATTCCAGGTCAAAGGCACATACCTGGGTTGCAGGTCCAATCCCTGCCCCCATTTTTGGTGGGTGTGGGAGGCAACCAATCAATGTTTCACTGTCACGCCGATGTTAGTGAGGATTACAAAATAAATAGTAAAATTTTTTTAAAATGTTTGTAAGAAATACATTTTGTTACTCTTAAGTGCTTAATGAACAGTATGTATTTGAGTGAGTAAAAAGAGTATTGTAATTGAAGTAGAACAAAGAGAATTTTTAGGGCAGTGAAAATAGCCTGTATGGTGCTATAATGATGGCTATGTCATACATTTGTCCAAACCCATAGAATATAAAATAGCAAGAGTGAACCCTAATGCAAACTGTGAAATTTGGGTAAATGCAATATGTCAATGCAGGTTCACCAGTTGTAGCAGATGAGTGATGTTGATCATGGGGGAGGCTATGCCTGTGTGGGGTCAGGAGGTCTTAGGGAAATCTCTGTACCTTCCTCTTAATTTTGTGGTGAACCTAAAACTTCTCTTTTAAAAGTCTTTAAGAAGTGACATAAGCCCTGACTGGTTTGGCTCAGTGGATAGAGCATCGGGCCTCAGACTGAAGAGTCCCGGGTTCAATTCTGGTCAAGGGCATGTACCTTGGTTGCAGGCTCGACCCCCAATTGGGAGCATGCAGGAGGCAGCTCATCAATGTTTCTCTCCCAATAGATGTTTCTGACTCTCTATCCCTTTCCCTTCCTCGCTGTAAAATATCAATAAAAAATATCTTTTTTAAAAAAGTGACATAAAATGTGTTAAATGAGAAAAAAATATTGTTAACTTTTGCTGCATTTGAGATTTATGTGGTTATTAGATAATATTGTTTAAGAACTACTAGGTGTTAATGCAATCCTGTATATTGCATAAGAATATAATTTATACTATGACTAAAAAAAAGACAGGATTTATTACTAGAAATGACAAAGACCAATTATTACTTTTTGAATTGTGTTTTATTAGATAAACTAGAGGCCTGGTGCACGAGATTCGTGTACGGGTGCAGTCCCTAGGCCTGGCCAATGATCAAAGCGCGAATGTCTGGTGTGTAAGGGAAGGTCCCAGCTGACTCTGGGCCCTGGACAGCACCTGGGCCCCCGGACCCCGCACACCCCCCTTCGCCTGAGTCACGGTGCCCGAGTCCCCACACAGAAATGTGGTGAGTGCGGCCAGATGCTGCGGGCCGGGGCACAGTGTGGGCCTCTGGGCCACCCATCAGCGCCACACAGAAGCTGGGCAGGCAGCACACTCTCTCCCAGCTGGCCTCGCAGACTGGCTCCTGCACAAACCCATGGGGAGCCTGACCTGCCCCTGTGGTCCTGGCAGCTGTGGTTCAGCTCACCCGGAAGAGGCCTTGCGGGTGCGGGTGCGGGGTGGGCTCCTCGCAGACACCCGGTACCTGAGGGCAGGGGCTCCCACCATGTTCCACATTGCCCCCTTGTGATCAGTGCATGTCATAGTAAGTGGTCAAACAACAGCCTGAGGAGACAATTTGCATATTAGGCTTTTATTATATAGGATGTGTGCAACTATTTTCTTATGTTGAAGACTTTAAAAGTTTAAAACATCAGAGCAAATAATATTTAAAAAAATTTTCAGCCCTGGCTGGGTGGGTCAATTGGTTGGAGCTGACGTCATTCCATACACCCAAAGCTTGGGGGTTCGATTCCTGGTCAGGTCACGCAGGTTCGGTCCCTGTGCATGTGTGTGGGCACACATGCGGAAGGATCATTTAAAAAATCTAACAAATATTTAATTGGTAGATTTCATTCATTAGTAATAGTCCTAATTTCTACTTCCTGAGATGAAACATTGCTTTTTATATTATGTTTCCAGTATATAGATACCACAGAATACTGCCCAACATGTTAAAATAAGGGAAATACGCAGTTATTTAAAAGTTAAATGGTCACATAATGAATCTGAGTAGATTTGTGCAAAGTCATAAAGAAACATAATGGCTCCTTGGTTCAGACATCACAATAACATGGATTGTTTTAATACATCTAAAGAAAAAAGTAACAAGCAAATGCATATAAAATTGGGGACTTAGGGGCCTGAATCATCCAGGAATACAAAGAAAAAGGAGTCACAGAGGCATACGTTGGCCCTGGCCAACCAAGCACGGTGTGTTGGTGAGGAGGGGCTGGTGCTCCTCAGGTCTTATCAGTCTCCATCTGCCTCACAGACAGAAATTTTGCTCCTGTGGAACAGGGCACATCAGGCACTCAAAACACAACGTCATTAAACATTAGAATCAAATAACTGACTGGTCTCATTCTGATTCCATGCTCACCAAGCAGCCTTCTGCTTATTTGGCTTTTATGCAGTTTGTCTGCAGGGAGGTGTGCTGATGACTAATTCCAGTCCACTTGATCACTCATTACAGATTGGAATTCTGATATATTAGTCTTTTATCCTTGGCTATCTTAAATCCATCCCTGGAAAATGGACTCACTCTCAGAGAGCTGACAAAATTAGATTTCTTTATTTGTCAGACTGAGGACCAGCTTACAGACTACAGTAAATCCATTATAGTAAGTGACAGTATAGAAGGATCTTGACTGTCTGCCAGCTTTCTTCAAACAATAGCTGTTTTGCTTTCCCTGAGCCAAATGTTCATAACAGCCTTGGAACTATAGTGGTTTAGATTTCAGCAATAGGGGGCCCTCAATAATCATATGATCGCTTGACTTATTTTTCTAATCTTGATATTGCCTCAGAATGACCCAGGTAATCGTATTTTGGAAATTACAAAAGTAGAATGTGAAGGTAAGAATTACCTGAGAGCTGAAAATAGAAAATTTGAGAAGTGGAACTAAATAAAGAGAGTGCAATTGGAGTAAAGATGGCATCCTCATTATACGTGTTCCACATACTGTTTTTCCCTGTGCCAACTGCTCCAGCCTCAACTATTCCCCAGTATCTTTATTTTCTTCTATTAATGAAGAGTAAGAAAATGCTAAGAAGCAAAGACATTTGATTTTGTACTTTAACTAACTATATTAATTCTAAATAACACAAATGATTATAGGATAAATAAGGCTGCCAGATAAAATACAAGATTACCAATTAAATTTAAATTTCAGATAACAAGCACAATATGTTTTTAGTATAAGTATGTCACAAATATTGAATGGATATTTGCAATACTTGCAACATTGTCTCATATAATATTTGGGACATACTTACATGAAAAATTGTTTAATCTGCTGAGGGTTGCCAAATGGGAGAGGGGTTGAGGGCTGGGTGAAAAAGGTGAAGGGATTAAGAAGTACAAATTGAGCCTGGCGAGTGTGGCTCAGTGGTTGAGCATCAACGTATGAACTACATGCATGAATGGAAAATGGGAGACAGAGACACAACAGTTTGAAGACTTTTTCAAGCGATAGTAGCCTGATCTCAAATATGGCCAATGCAAAATAGAGAGATAATCTTAGAGCTATATCGGAGTTACAAAGGTCAAGATTTGGCGACTGATTGAATGTGAGGCCAAGGGAGAGGGAGGAGTTACTAGTAAGAATAATGAAAGTGATATACAAGTTTGGCCACTGGATTTGCTGATGGAGATAAGTTCCATATTGCACATGTTGAGTATTGACCCTTATCCATCTATTCCATTTAATATCTCTTACATATCCACCTATTGTGTTTTAACCTCTCCTTTCACTGAAAAACGCATTCATCTCTGTGTTCTATATTTTGTTCTGAGCCTATGTTGGTGATCTAAAAATAATTTCTTTTGTAAATGTTGCACTTTTTCCTTTTCATCTCATATTGACTTGTACTCTCACTTCGCTCCTGGCACCTTTCCTCCCTCCTTCTCCCGCCCTAAGTCTCTGTGTTTCTTCTGTCTCGGACGAACTGCTTCCTTCTGGTACTTCCACTGCTATTGGTTCTGGGTTTCCTTGGCAACCCCTATCTCTCTGATTTTCTCTGCTTGCTTTTTAGAAATCTGACTAAGTCTATAATAATCACTGATCAAAAAGAGTAGAAGGTAAGTGACCAGCATTGCCTCTGAGAAAAGAAGTGTGCAGATTTAGGGGAAACAGAAAAACATTGAGAGGAAGGGAGAAGAATGTAAAAGGTGTAGAAGGTATTGATTTACACGATTTGTTATTTTCAATTGTCAGTGTACCAGTAGTAGTGTTGTCAGGGGATGTTCAAGGTGATAATTTCATTAGGCAGGCAGCTGTATCATCTATCCTCCTTCAATTCTCCAAGGCCTGGCTTAACCAATATGGAGGGTAAGAAATCATATTCTAGATTATTGTGAAAATATGAAATACAAACCTTCAGAGAAGAAGGAAAAAAAAGGAGACTAAACTTCCTCTAATGTTTACATTAGGAATATATCAGAATACAATTTAGAAGGGGTAAGGTTAGTAACTACCAATCTTAATTTTAGGTCCAGTGACACATGTATAAAATATAATCAGTGAGGTTTTATTATTTTGTACAGTACATTCTATATTTCATACTGTGATACTATCACTTTTATTACATGAAGACACTAGGATGGGGAATAGGTGCTTTCCTTCTTTAAAGCTAATTAGATAAAATATTTCTGCTAAAATTCAGAAATATTCATTGTTAGAACCAGGCTCAATCCTCTAGTTGTTGTTGGGTATTAGTGAATAGTATAGCATTTAACAAAATCCTCATTAGAAAAAGTTGAAAGACACACTTATCAGAAGGTACTTGTTTTGGCTATTCAAGGCAAATAGATCATTATTTGGATTCTTCTCTCACACCAGGAGGGAGGTTAATAAGTGCAGTCTATAGGACCAGAGTTATCTAGTAAACTCAATAACTGAGTTACATACTTGAGTTGTTGGATTGAATTCTATATTGGCAACATTTGGATAAAAAGTAAATATATTGCTTGACAGTGAAGTTATTTATTCATTACACATTAATATAATTGAAAACACAACATATTTAATCATGTTGAGTCTAAGATACTGTGATACTGTAGTTTTGTTTGTTTGTTACCAAGTAAAATTTCATTTTAGGTCTCTGGGTGCAATACTTTATCCTGACTTCTCTTGTGTTTGTTTCCCCATCACCCTCGTTCTCATCATGAAATTATTTTGCAGTTTGGATGGCTTGGCCCCACCCCACCCCACTCAAAAATGAGTGCTCACTGGGCAAAACTGACCAAGGCAAACTCCGCCGCAGGAATTTGTGTAGACATCCTAGGCCTGAGCCAATCCACACTGTCCTGGACACAAGGTTTGGAGAGGGTCCTCTTCTCTATGTCAAGCACCTGACTTGTGTGGTCACCGGTTCTCCTTCCGGATCTGACGGAGAATGCACGTGGCCCCTTTCCTGCTGGCGGCCATCTGTGTCCCTGAGGGAAGATGGCCTTCAGGGGACACTGGAAATGGGGAGGCTCCCTGAGAGTCACAGAGACACTCACATGTGGTTTGGAGGCGGTCACCCTTGAAAACGTACCTCTTCACGTTTCTGTTATTGAAGTCAATAAATCCCCTTAATTTAGGCCAGTTTCAAATGAATTTACTGTTACTGGTAAATGAAAAAAATCCAAAATTATATACCTCCTCTTGCGCCTCATACAAGCATCCGCGAGAGTAGTAGTCAACTTCAGTGTAGTCAGATTGGGACTATTTAAATTTATTTAGGGTCTTGTGTCTTAGTTTATAGTTGTCTTGGTACATTGCAGATACTTTGGGGTCCTATGTTCTAATGTTTGATTAATTCTATGACTGTTTATTATTAATATTAAGCACTATGTCACTCTCTGTAAGGCACTGAGCATACAGCAGTGATAAACATAGTTCCAATACTCAAAGAGCTCAACAGATTAGTTAGGGAGGCAGATCAGAATATCAAAGAGGGATGGGATGCAAACGTTAAAATGGGAAACCAGCCGAAACCGGTTTGGCTCAGTGGATAGAGCGTCGGCCTGCGGACTGAAAGGTCCCAGGTTCGATTCCGGTCAAGGGCATGTACCTGGGTTGTGGGTACATCCCCAGTAGGAGGTGTGCAGGAGGCAGCTGATCGATGTTTCTCTCTCATCGATGTTTCTAACTCTCTATTGCTCTCCCTTCCTCTCTGTAAGAAATCAATAAAATATATTTTAAAAAAATAAAATAAAATGGGAAACCAGAAGGAAGGCAAAGGAGGGGCACCTTACTCAGAATGATGGGGTGTTGGATAGGAGAGAAGGGCAGGGAAGGGCAGGTGTCATTCAGGACTCCTAAGAAGGAGTCACCAACTTTTGTTTGGACCTCTCTGGCAGAAGTCTAGGGACCCATTTTCAGAAGAATGTTTTTAAATGCATACAATATTTTGGATTAACAAAGGAAATATTGTGTATTAAAAAGCTATTGAAATATTTTTTTGTTGGGGTCCAACCCCAGCAGGTCCAGGGGTCCCCAAAGGTGTGGACGGAGTTGGCGTAGAAGGAATGACATGGAGACAGCATTCAGTTGATCAGCAGCCTAGCCAGGATCTCCAGCCAAGTTCTGTCTTTTATTGTCTTGTTACATCTGTATTTATACCAGTTGATTTTAATCCTGTCAATTTCTATTCCAAAGGTTAGGGCGTTTCTTATCTCTATTCCAGGGAGTAAAGATTATGTAGCTTAAGGGTGATTGTTTGTAGTTAAAGTGATTAACTACCCGCCTGTATTTAGTTAAGGGGTTTTATTCCCTCCCTAACTTCAGGGAAAAATCCCTACCTGAGGAAACAACCTTTCTCGGAGAGGTGACCTTGGTTAAAACACATAGCGCCAAGAAGGTGAGCAAACATATTAAGAACAGTATGCCATATATGCCAGGTCCCTTGAAACATATGCTGTGCAGATGTTTCTTCCCTGCAGCGACTGTGTCAAGCAGCAAGGACGGACCAGCTTCCGGCATTTTTTAAAAAACAAATTTGTGATTTAGTAATATATGTGCTCTTTGATTAACTTATTAAAAACAAGATCTAGTGGTGGGCATAATTATTAACATAATTTTGAGGTAGCAATGAATGTGAATGATATTTTGGTAGCAACTGTTATGTGATGCGGAAATACCTGTGGTTTCTTCTGGTTGCAAAAGCATAGGTGTTGCTAATACTATGTGGTTTGTGGCCTACATTTATAATAGGATATGCTGAATTTTTATTTAGAGGTTTAGTTTGATGTAATTTCCTGGATCCCTGAATTTTATACCAAGTTTTTAAAAATACCTGGTGTTAAGGAGAGATCAAATTTGAACACATTTTAGACAGACTGAAGGAGGTATTTGGGTGAATGAAATAGAAATGAGTTTGGGACACATGGAACAGCATGTGCAAAGGTATGGAGGAGGCATGAGAAAAGGTCAGGGAGTGTCAGCAGATTGCATTGGTTAGGATAAAGGATGAAGTTCACATTGTGGTAGGAGGTGAAGCTGAAAAGACTGGCAAAATCTCATATCTTTGGGGTATGGGTTGATTGTATATTATGGTGATTAAATGTGCTCCTGCATTTACTATGTTTAAAATCCTTTGCAAACTCTATATTGCCTAGGTTAGGGGTCCAGAATGAGTCAGGTCAAGATGTGCCTCCGTGGTATGCAGAATGTCTTAAGCTAAAGGCAACTTTGACCTCAGGCTCAAGAGAAACTTCTGTCCATCTCCCTTAATTACAGAGGAGAATTTAAATTAGAGACCTTGCCCATAAGAGAGTATTAGAGACAACTTCCTTTGATCTATCTATAGGGCCAGGCAAACTTCTTTTTACTAGAAGTCTGATTTTCTTACCATCCTGCCATGATCCTTTGAAGCCTCAAGGCACCTTACCTCATCCGTAGCTCAGGATGTCTTATGTACTCTAATCACCCTTTCTGTCTCTGAAACTCTCATGTCTGCGGGGTCTCTGACTCTTGTATGCGAAGTTCCCATACATATGTACATATTGCATACGGTTATTTTCTCTTGCTAATCTGTCTCATGTCTCTTTGGTTATTAGGGCAGCCAGAAGAACCCTGAAGGGAGAGGGAGGTTTGTTCCTCCTCCCACTAACATATATAGTTGCTTTTTGTAATCTAGCCCAGCTTTTCTTTTTTTTCATCTCACTTACCATCACTTTTCCTGCCACATACTGTACTCCAATGATTCTCAATATCATGCTATATTTATATACACTATTCTCTTTACCTCTACTCATCAGCTGAATGGTCACTTTCTGTGCCTTAGCTGTAAAATGGGGACAGTAAGTAGCCCAAAAACTTGTTGTGGGGATTAAATCAAATAGTTATTGAAATTTGCTTGGCACAATGCCTGACACATGGAGAGCTCTCAATAAATGATAGCTACTATTACCTATAATATCTTTTTCCCTTGCCCAATTAGCCAACTCCTATATATTCTTTAAAACCTAGCCTGAACATCACCTTCTGAAAGATTTCCTGATCACCTGACTTTCATTTCCTCCAGAGATAATGAATAATTTTCTCTTCTATATTGTATCAGGATCTCATATAATTTAATTTCAATTTTTGTATTTATAAAAAGAAATTCAAGCAATGCAGGGAATATGCGATTTAACAATTCCATCTTCCAGAAATACTCACTGTTCACCCTGTGTGATGTATATATTGTCCAGACTTTTACATTCAAACTAGAGGCCCGATGCACGAAATTCATGCATGAGTAGGCCTTCCTTCCCCCAGCTGCCGGCACCGGCTTCCCTCCGACACCAGCTTCATCTGGAAGGATGTCTGGTCTAACTAGCATATTACCTTTTTATTATTATAAATATTGACACATTATTATTATTTTTTATTTATGTATTATTCTGTTTCCCTCTTTCTAGAGAAGCCCCTTGTAACCTATTCTGAATACATACTTTTCTAAAATATGAGTGAGTGGCTTTTCTAAAAGACAAATCTCATCATGCTACTCCCCAGTTTAACATCCCTAAAAGGCTATCATTTCTTTTAGGATAAAGTTTAAACATTTAAGATGACATAGGGAGTCCTACATGATCTAACCCTTTCTTATTTCTCTAGCTCTGGAATCATACTTGACTGTGTTGCATTCTCACATTGGGACACTGGACAAGTTTTTTCAACTGTCAAATGAAGATTAAAAATGATACTTATCACAAGGAGATAATACATGAAGTGCGAAACATACTGCCTGGTTCCACAATATTGGCTATTGTGGAAGAACAAAATGTTCTTGTATATATGAACGTGTTCAATCTCTCTTGCGTTCTGAGTAGGATTCTTTGAGGTGCTGGTTGGGTAATGCTTGAACATAATTGGAACAACCTCCATTCCCCCCACCAAAATTTAAAATTAAAAAAAAAAAAAGGAAGAAGGGAAGAGATTGATTTGAATAGATTTGAAAGAAGATGGGAGGTGTAACCCTGAGTGTTGGGGGAGGAGGAAGAGAGGCTAGTTCCCACAGAGGTTTATTTATTTATCTTTTTGGCGGGGGGCGGGGAGGGGGAGAGGGATGGTAGGGTGGAGGTGGTGATAAAAATTAAGAAGAGATTTGAGAGAAGCAGTTATCAGAGCAGGTGGGACTTGGGAGAGATAAACGGGTAAGACCTTTAGGACATTTTGCTAACTTTTCTCCACTCCAGTTACCATAGATTTAGTTATTTCGTCAGGCTTTATGGATGTCAGACTTCAAGTTCTTTTAGAATTTTACGCTGAGCCGAGATTGGCCATGAACTAGTCCAGTGATTCCAGTTACACAATTGTATTTGCCAACCTCCAGCCTCCACTACCCACACTTAGACACTGACGCCTGCCCGAAATTGATTCATCAACAAATATTTGAGTGACCTACCTCTCCCCTTCTGCTGAATCGCCTGTTTCCCAAGGTCAGCCCTAACCCCTTCTACTGTGACTTTTCTGACACTCCAACTCTAAAATTTGCTTCTTCTTTGGGCGTGTGTGTGCGCGCGCGCGAGCAACCTAACTCCCCGCATCCGCTTCATTCCTCGTGCAGTTCAAGGCTGAACCCAACTGCTTGCCTCTCTTTCTTCCTCTACCAGCTGAGCTCCTTCCCGCCAGGGGCGGCATCTTAGAAACCTACTAGCTCAGTGCGCGGCACGAAGTAGATGCTTAGTGAATGTTTAGTGAATGAATCCCTGTGCATCTCAGTGACATCACATCCTGAGTGCAGGGCCGTCAGCCGGCACTCCGGGAAGCCTAGAGGTCGGAGGGTTCAAGTCCTTGTTCATAAGACGCAGCAGAACCTC
>NW_005871313.1:1664472-1665628 GCF_000147115.1 Myotis lucifugus | reverse complement strand
TTTTCCCATTTAGTGGTTATAGTAGACTTGTAGAGAGATTTTGCCATTGGAGAGCTCTCATAATTTTTCACAGAGCCCAAATCTCTTGCTTGTTCTGTATCTTTTTTATTTAAATGGGCTACCTGGTTCACTTGATAGTCATTTAGATATTTGACAAGAGCTATCATGTTCTCCTTATCTTCAGGTAAACATTCCTAACTTCTGTATCCATTCTTCATATAACATCATTTATAAAGTGCTTAGAGTAGTCCCTGAAACATAGTACATACTAAGTGTGTGTTAAATAAGTGAAAATCTTAAACATCTTCTTTCAGTGAAACTCTAGTTTTTAAATTCTTCCTTCTTTATTGAATTGAATAGGAACAAGGAAAAATAGAGCTTTTTCTTTTGTGGTGAAAATGTTGGTTGAGTATGAATTGCTTTTTTTGAGCCATCAATTATTTTGAGGTCTACTGTATTTGGATCCAAACAAATCTCTTGAAATTTAAGTTAAATCATGTATATACTGTGTTTAAATATGCCAAGTGATTGTGATTCAGTGTATGTTTAGTAACAAATTTTTTTGGGATGGGTAAAAAGATCCATTACGTTAAATGTACACAGATTTATTAAACTTTATATATTTGGTATATCTTTTCTCTTTAGCATAGAATTAAAGTTTAAGTATAAATAAGCTTTTTTTTTTTTTACATTGACTATTAAGATTTTTCTGAATCACTTTTAGCCAATGGTAGTTAAACAAAGCACCATGTTTTTACCTCTTCACCTTTAGAATTGAGAATGTTGGTGAAGCATATCGAAGACTTTCTTGATTTTGAGTGCACTTCCTATTTGTTAAACATGTAATTTTATTTTTTCTCTTAATTTACTTACATATCCTTAGAAGTTAAGCACCTTCTCTTGGTCATTAGTCAGAGCTTTTAGGTGTCAGAAAGATTAAAGTTATTGATATATAAATTGCTCACCCCAGCCTTTTCTAGATTGTGAACAATTTCTGATCTATTCTGAGAGATTTGGCAGTTTCTACTGCCTTTAATTACATTGCCTGGCATGTGACAAGCCATCCTCTCTATATACAGTTAATTTTTATTTTTCCTGAGTTGTAGTGTAATCTTGAAGTGATTGTAGATTTCTAATTTAAGTTAAAATTCAATTT
>NW_005871313.1:1655137-1656458 GCF_000147115.1 Myotis lucifugus | reverse complement strand
ATCATAGTGGTTTTCCTATTCAACTACGTTAAGTTCTGAGGTGTGAAAACTGGGGAGTATATTGCCTAGTCACTAATGGAAGTTTGTACTTCAAATTTTTATTTCTGAAAATCATAATGTGAATTATATTCCAAAGTCTGCCATTAAAAATTTTTTTTTTTTTTGGTTTCTAATGACTAAGACGAAGATATTTACTGTAACGCAGCTTGTTTTTTTTGGTAAAATTTCTTATAAATACAATTTAAATTTAGTGAATTTATTTGCCATTTTCTTCTGGCTTTATTGAGCAAAAGGGGTGTGTGTGTTTTGGCAGGTTTTGTTTAGCTATGAGATTGGGGTAGATCACATGCAGATTTTTTAGAAAATGTAATCAAGTTTTTTTAATCCTGTATATGATTTCTTCAATCAGGTGTAGTTTGTTTTATTGGAAAAAATTGTTCATGTAGCAACTTCTGTAAAAATGCTAATATCTGAAAATTAATACACATAAACTTTAATTAGTAACTTTATTTTAAAATGTTACTATAGTTTTGATTTCTTCTATAATCAAGAAGTTTTGAGGCTGTATGATTTGGGAAATCATTTTGAAATTAAATTAGTCATTCTATAACATCAACTATAAGATATAGTCCAAACTCTAGAACATAGCCTGCATGTTCTCAAAAAGATTTGTCTTTTGCAAATATTTCCCATTTCATTATTTGCTATTCTTTTACAAGCTCTTGACTCACACCAGTTAAAACTTTTTTTGTGTATTTCCCAAAAACTGTTCTTGCATTAGAATGGAAGACTAGGCAGTGTTGCTTTCTTTTCCTACAAATTTCTAACCTATTCTTCAAGACTTTTTTCACTGTGATCTATCTTGAATATTTAAGTCTCTGCACAGGCAAAATTAGTTGCTCTGCCCTGTGTTCCATTATCATGCTACACTCCCTTCTATTCTACTAAATAATATAACAATGATTTATTTTCATATTAGTCTCTAACAGAATTTTGGCAACTTGAGGATGGGATTGGATCTTATTGATACTTATCTCCAAGAATGAGTTTATAGTAAGTATTTAAGTTGTTTGCTGAATGAGCAAAGAATAATATGACAGATAAATTAGCAGCAAAAGAAGCTCTAAATCTATTTAGAGAAGAAATCCCTAAAGCAAAATGGGTATCTTTTGGAGAGAGGTGGGGGTGGGTTGGCAGAGGTAAGAGGAGTTGGCTGTATTATGTTTGGAAACCTTAGCATCTTCTGACTTTGAATTTGCCATATAAACAGGATCATTTGCAATCACATTTACTTTGCTTAAAATCTGTCAGTGAAATTTGT
>NW_005871313.1:1650856-1652733 GCF_000147115.1 Myotis lucifugus | reverse complement strand
CTATGCCCTCTTGCAGTCTGGGACCCCTCGTAGGATGTCCACCTGCTGGCTTAGGCCCGCTCCCTGGGGGATCGGGTCCAAGCTGGCAGTCAGACATCCCTCTGGCAGCCCGGCAGCCCTCGGGGGATGTCCACTTACCAGCAGGGAGCAGACCTAAGCTGCAGTTGGACATCCTTAGCGCTGCTGAGGAGGCGGGAGAGGCTCCCACCACCACCACTGTACTGGCAGCAGTCAGCCTGGCTTGTGGCTGAGCAGAGCTACCCCTGTGGGAGCGCACTGACCACTAGGGGGCAGCTCCTGCATTGAGCATCTGCCCCCTGGTGGTCAGTGTGTGTCATAATGACCAGTCATTCCCAGTCGTTCTGCTGTTAGGGTCAGTTTGCATATTACCCTTTTATTATATAGGATAGAGGCCTGGTGCATGGGTGGGGGCCGGCTGGTTTGCCCTGAAGGGTGTCCCGGATCAGGGTGGGGGTCCCACTGGGGTGCCTGGCCAGCCTGGGTGAGGGGCTGATGGGTGTTTTCAGGTGGCCACACCCTTTTTAGGGTAGAGGGATCCCCACTGGGGTGCCTGGCCAGCCTGGGTGAGTGGCTGATGGCTGTTTTCAGGCTGGCCAAGCCCCCCGGCGACGGAAGCTCCCAGCCTCTCCTTTTTCCTTTTTTTATTCTGGGATTTATTTACCTTCTATAATTGAAACTTTGTAGCCTTGAGAGGAGCTCAGAGCCAGCCAGGGTGGGCGGGAGGGAAGCCTCCTGCTCGCTCCAGCTCCATGGCCACAGCTGGCTGAAAGCAGGTATCTGGGGTTTATTTACCTTCTATAATTGAAACTTTGTTGCTTTGAGTGGAGTTCAGAGCCGCTGCGGCAGGCAGGAAGCTTGGCTTCCTCCATCATTGGGGCAACCAAGCCTCCTGCTTGCTCCAGCTCCGTGGCTGCCGGCCGCCATCTTGGTTGGTTTAATTTGGATATAGTCGCTCTGATTGGCTGGTGGGCATGGCTTAAGGTGTAGCGAAGGTACGGTCAATTTGCATGTTTGTCTTTTATTAGTGTAGACAGTGTAATGTAGTTGGTATAAACATTTGATCTCAATAGATGCTGATCCCAGGGGTGTTACTAGAACTTGCTTTGTTGAAAAAAACACACAGAATTCTTTTGCTAGTTTGGTTTTTAAGTTCATATGCTTCAATGAAGCATATGATATGCAGGGTAACTTAATTTTGATTTAAATTCTGTGTAAATTGGTGACTCAAATCTTTATTTTTTTATTTAATTACACTTTTTTTTCTTTCTGGAAGTAACAGACTAACTTGATTAACTTCTAGAGATTCATGAAGAGGCTACATATTTTAGAAACTTAAGATGTGGGCACTGGCTACATCTCAGGAAAAGCATTACCAAGGCAGTTTGAGGGATCATCCATTCGCCTTCCTTCCTTCTTACCTTCCTTCCTTTCTCCCTCCCTCCTTACCTCTCTTCCTTCATCCATCCGTCCATCTGTCATCAGCCTATTTCTATATGCTGATATATACATACTAGGAGCACAGTGTGTGATTTGAAATCGCGCAGCGCGCGCCCACCCTCGAGTTGCTAGTCTGGCCCTGCCTCACTCTCTGGCCCTTGAAGCAACCACAGCTGCTGCTGATCAGGCCCTCCCCCAGCGCAGGTGCGTGTAGGCCCCTGCCACCCCGGACGCTGCGCGCACAACCTCCTCCTGTTTGGTCAACCCGTTATGGCGTCCCGGTTTAATTGGGCATATTTCTCTATGTATATGTGTATGTGTGTATATATGTGTGTGTGTGTGTGTGTGTATTGAAAGGGCGAGGGCTACGCCCTCCATCTTGCCCCGAATCCTTCATTTTTGGGCAGCTCAGCAAGGAG
>NW_005871313.1:1600078-1649771 GCF_000147115.1 Myotis lucifugus | reverse complement strand
TAACACTGCCCCCACCAGCTTGAAGGGTTGTACCTCATGCATGTGGGGTGCATGTTTTCATGCTGTTTCCACCAAATTCTCACTCTGCCATCGGCTTGATGCAACTGGAAACGTGATTCATCGGACCACATGACTTTTTTCCAATGCTCGACTGTCCAATCCTTGTGTTCCTGTGCGAATTGGAGTCGTTTTATCTTGGTAACTGCAGACAGCAAAGGTGTTCGAACAGGCCTTCGGTTTCCATATCCCATTCGATGCAGTGTATGGCTAATTTGCCTACAAACGTCAGGTGGTCATAATAATCTGGCCACTCAACGTTCAAATATGTCCCGTGTTCAAAGGCTGTTAAATCGCGTTGTTTACCCATATCTTCAGAAAAAAATCACTTCTACTGTCGTGGTAAACAACCTGCTTCCCTATTTATAATGGTCTGGCCCTCTAGCAACTTAAGTGCGAAATTATAGCTAATTTGCCTACAAACATCAGGTGGTCATAATAATCTGGCTATTCAGTGTGTGTGTGTATATATATATGTAATAATCTGCCTTTTCCTGATTTATTTTTCAATGTTTACGGAAATTGAACATGACCTAAAATAACTGTTCTAGAATCCAAAATAATCATGACTTTCTGGTTTCAGTATTCACCACTAAATAGTTTTGTTTCTTAGGTACCTGAATTTCTGAGCAAAATGTTCGATTGGTTTTGTTCATCTCAAGCCAAGCCACAGTAATGAACGACTGGCATGCTCATGACTTATAATTGGGATATGTATTTACTTTTGTGAAACTAGCTCCATCTACCTGGCTTGGGATGAGAGTTGGGGGTGGGAGAGAGAATCAGAAATACAGAGGAAGAATGTTTAGTTTAGCAGGTATGTGGGTAGGGAAGGCCATGAGAGTCATCTCTAGTATAGCAACATTGGTGAACATGTATCAGATGTAGTTGGCTAAATTTGACCAGTAAACACTTGCACTTTTTCCCAAAGGGCATTGGAACAGAACTTTAGAAAATAACAAATATGTTCATCATTTACAATATGCTAGATGCTCTTTTTTAGTGCTTTACATATATTTACTCGTTTAACATAACCATGGAGGAAAAAATACTATTATTAGCCCCATTTTACAGATTTAAAAAAACTTAGCTCTGAGAAGTTAAGCAACTTTTCCAGAGTAAAGTTGCAGGCTTTTACTGAACATGGAGTATCGGGCTGTAGAGCTTGGATTCCTATTATGCTGAACTGCCTTGATCTCTTTTTACTGAGAACCATTAAAAAAAGATATGATCTATATCAAAGTTAGGTAACATCATGTCTTCCTCCAGTTTTCATGGCAGACATAGTTAATTAGATGCCAAGACTGATTACTATTCTAAATTTCGTACTTTAATACAAGTATGGATTTACCAGGATTTGAATGTGAAATGAAGCATATTTACCATCCCAGGCCTAAGTGTTCTAATGTTAGGTGGAGGTATTGTTATGCTTCATCATAGGTTTATATCAGCCTGTACAAAATGTAGTTCACAGAACATTGGTTTCCTGGGATATTGCTAAGTATTTTGAGGAAAATAGTGTCTCCAGGTCTTATCAATTTGGAAGATAGTGGATTAATAAGTATTAAGCAGTTTTCTTTATTATGGACCTTCTTAGAACTTTGATATGCATTGTGGGGAATGCATATCATGGGTTGTTGCATCTCTGGGTTGTTGAGGAAAGTGTTGGATTGGAGTCATTGTTCCTTATAGTTATTTGATGTTTGCTCTTTTTCATAAGTATCTTAAGACACTAGAATTCTGTGGAAGGTATTTTGGGAAACTGATGATTCATGATCTGCAAATAATGTTGGTATTTGCTCTTTCTCAGTCCTTTTCAGTAATATACTGACCAATTTACTTTTGTCCATTTATATTTTTCCCTTTTTTTTTTTTAAATCCTCACCCAAGGATATTTTTTCCATTGATTTTTAGAGAGAGTGAAAGGGAGAGGGAGAGACAGAGAGAAACACTGATGTGAAAGAGACACATAGATTGGTTACCTCCTGCATGCCCCCACCTAGGGCCGGGAGCCTGCAACCGAGGTATGTACCCTTGACCGGAATTGAGCCCGAATTGAGCCCTGGGACCCTTCATTCTATGCATTGAGCCAAACTGGCTAGGGCTATTTTTTCCACTTTTATACTCTTTTTTTTTTTTTTTTTTTTTACTTTTTAAAAAAACTATGTCCTTTAATATTTTTTGATATTTGGTTGCACAAGAGTCAAATAGAAATGTGTAGTAGAAGTAAAAACATCTACCTTGTACTTAATTCTGTAAGTTATTTTATTTTATTTTTTTTCTTCTTTTATTGTCTAAAGTTTTACATATATCTCCTTTTCCCCCAATTAACACCCCCCTCCCCCCAGCCATTCCCACCCCGGGCAAGCCCCCAGTGTCTGTGTCCATTGGTTACTGTAAATTAATTTTACATACTATTGTTCAATTTTTGCTACTCTGTTCTCTATCTTCTTCTTTAGAGCTATACTATACCTTTTGTGATTTCATTGTTGAGGGGCACTTTCTGTTTGTATACTTCTTTGTAAGCACAGTATAAATTCCTAGTTCATTCAAATTGTATTTATTGATTGAGTTAGAGAGAGGACTATCATATGACTTTTACACTTTTATTTATTTCTCTTGCTCATCTTAACCTACTGAATAACCTTATTTTTTCACCTTTGAGGTCTGATTTTTCTGAATTTCTGGGTCCATTGATCATGTTGGCCATGTTGGCAGGAAAGATTTTGAACTATGGATTTTAATTAAAATGGATTATACTTAAGGAAGATTTTAAGAATCTTTAGGAGATGAAATAGAAAACTAATCTTTAATTCTTATACTTTTTGTTAAACATCAGAGATGTATTCTTTTTTTTTATTTTATTTTATTTTATTAAATCTTTATTGTTCAGATTACATTTGTTCCTCTTTTTTTTCCCCCCCATAACTCCCCTCCTCCCAGTTCCCGCCCCACCCTCTGCCCTTACTCCCCATCCACTGTCCTCATCCATAGGTGCACGATTTTTGTCCAGTCTCTTCCCGCATCTCCCATTCCCCTTCCCCCCCCAAGAATAGTCAGTCCATTCCCTTTCTATGTCCCTGATTGATTATAATCACCAGTTCATTCTGTACATCAGATTATTTATTCACTTGATTCTTAGATTCACTTGTTGATAGATGCATGTTTGTTGTTCACAATTTGTATCTTTACCTTTTTCTTCTTCCTCTTCTTAAAGGATACCTTTCAGCATTTCGTATAATACTGGTTTAGTGGTGATGAACTCCTTTAGCTTTTCCTTATCTGTGAAGCTCTTTATCTGACCTTCAATTCTGAATGATAGCTTTGCTGGATAAAGTAATCTTGGTTGTAGGTTCTTGGTATTCAGCACTTTGAATATTTCTTGCCATTCCCTTCTGGCCTGCAAAGTTTCTGTTGAGAAATCAACTGACAGTCGTATGGGTATTCCCTTGTAGGTAATTGAGTCTCTTTCTCTTGCTGCTTTTAAGATTCTCTCTTTGTCTTTTGCTCTTGGCATTTTAATTATGATGTGTCTTGGTGTGGTCCTCTTTGGATTCCTTTTGTTTGGGGTTCTCTGTGCTTCTTGGGACCTGTAAGTCCATTTCTTTCACCAGGTGGGGGGAAGTTTTCTGCCATTATTTCTTCAAATAGGGTTTTCAATGTCTTGCTGTCTCTCATCTTCTGGCACCCCTATAATTCTGATGTTTGTACGCTTGAAGCTGTCCCAGAGGCTCCTTACACTATCTTCGTATTTTTGGATTCTTTTTCATTTTGCTTTTCCGGTTGGGTGTTTTTGCTTCTTTGTATTTCAAATCTTTGACTTGATTCTTGCGCTCCTCTGTTCTGCTATTGGGTGTCTGTATAATATTCTTTATTTCAGTCCGTGTATGCTTAATTTCTAGTTGTTTCTTTATCATAGCATCGAGGGTCTCATTAGATTTCGTGAGGCTCTCATCAAGTTTATTGGCAGCTTCTAGCACATTATTGCAAGCCCTCATAATTGCGTTTTTTAGCTCTATATCCTCCATTTCTGTCATGTTTTTTTGTCTCCGCATTTTTTATGCTTTCTTGGTGCACCCCCTTGTGGTCTTTGTGCGCAGTCTTGTTCTAGTTAAGCCTTGATTGTTGTAGTTAATACTAGAGGGATTTGACCACCAGGCCGACTGGCTGTGAGAATCAGCTGTGTCTGCCGCAGGAAAACTTCTGTCCTCTGGAGAGGTGCTAATCTAGCCTTTGCCTGAGGCGATCCGGCAAATGGCTCTGTGCAGGGCTTGGGCAGGGCTGGTCCCAGGGGATCTACAGGGTGGGCGGAGCGAGCAGTTATGGCTGCTCTCAGTCCCTTCCCCAGGGGCTCTGCCTCTCAGAGTCCCAGCAACCGCTGCAAACCTCGGAGAGAAAGCTGCCTTCGAGTTCCGACCGAAGCCAGACAGTCCCGCTTCTCCCGTTTGAGTCTGGGTCCCTAGAGACTCGCCCGGATCTGGAGCTCAGAGTCTGAGGCTCCCTCTCGATTGAAACAGACACCGCGCCCCCAGCCGCCAGCCCGCTCCGCATGCATTCCGCACCTCAGTATTTTACTTCCACGTTGCGCCTCCTCTGAGTCTCGGTATGCTTTCCTCTTTCCTCCTAGTTGTAGAACTTCCACTCAGCCAGCCTTCCTGTGGTTCTGGATGATGCTGTTCCGTCTTTTAGTTGTATTTTTGAAGTGGTTCTTCGAGGCAGCAAACTCCGGTGTTTACCTATGCCGCCATCTTGGTCTCTCCCAGAGATGTATTCTTCAGGCCCGTTGCTGCAACTTTTAATTCATTCTCAGTCTTTTTTGGATATGCAATTGAAAATTTTTCTCCCTGAAATAATTCTAGGATTATTCTAACTTTCATAAGAGTCTCTCTGGATTTTCTGTTTTGTTTCCAACTGTCCTATTTATCCCATCTACTCTCTTTGTATTTACCACCTTTATAGTTTTTGCTTATTTATATGTGATTTCTGTTTCTCATGATTTCATTTTGTCTACATTACTTAAGTTTTAACTTCTTTGTGCCATATTCATGTACTCTTTAAGCCTTTGTGCCTGGTTGATAACTACCTTGTTTTCTTATTATTCATTTTTAAAATACAGAGTGAAGGCATTTGACTGATCCTGTTTTTTTAAAATGTATGAGAATGTCATAGATCATTGACATAACTATGGTTATCTGACTTTTCCTTAGTTGCTCATTTCTATGTCAGTTGAGTTATAACTGGTGAGTAAAGGGCACCAAATTCAGCAGGTTTTGTGGTATATTAGAAAACATAGTTGATATATCTAGCATGTAAATCATGCTAATCCTATACCTTAGTTTACACAGTTGGGATATTTGCTTTAGACACTGGTGCATCTTGCTTATTATTTTTAAATTAAAAATTTTTTCTTTAATGATTTTGAAGTTATTAATACATTCTTATTGAAACAATTGAAATAATGCAGAACAAAGATGTACAGGGGTGGGCAAAAGTAGGTTTATAGTTGTGAGCATGTGAAACACAGAAGTTAATAAAGCTATTGTAATAATCATAACCTGCATGTTTCTTTCCATACAAACAACTGTAAACCTACTTTTGCCCCCCAACTTGTATAAGAACATATCTCCTACTTGTTTTCTGATGATGTTAACATTAATAACCTAATGTGTATCCTTGCACATCTTACTAATTATAACACAGAGGCTTAGTTTACTTTTATTGAAGTTAAATCTATACTATATCTATATCAAAGTACTATATCTATAGTACTTTGCCGTTTTTCTTTTCACTCAAATGTTTATCATGAAATATTTTTACAAGTCTGTAGATATCTATTCATGTTTGTGTTTCCCCAACTTCTTTGTATGTGCACACATATACACATTTATATAAAACCCTATGTTAGGTTTCTTGAGGAGAGGGTCCATTTTATTTATTTATTTTTAAAAATTCTTTTTATCTTGTCTATCATTTTCTCTCTTTATTAACCCCCTCCTCCCAATTAACATGGCAAGCCATGTTAACCTGCTGGATATAATTCTATACTTTTTTCCATGCTTACTATTATATACAAATTATATACAAATATGTGTGTATGTGTCTAAATACACACTCATATATGTAATTTTTTAGTTATTCCTTTTAAAAAATTGGGATCATAATATATAGTTCTGCATTTTCATTTAGCAGTACAATGTGGACATTCCACATTGGGATAGCTTAAATTTATTCCTTTAAAATTATTTTTACATTCCTGAAAACTTTCAGATATATGTGAGAAATTATCACAACGAACACTGAAATACTCTCCATCTAGGTTCAGTAATTGTTAATATTTTATCATATTTACATTACCTTTTTATCTTAGCAGGTTATATGTATTACTGTTGCTGTACCATTTAAAAATTAGATGTGGACATAATGACATTTTACCACCAACTCCTTCAGCATGCATCTCTAAGTCATTCTCCTTCATAACCATGATATCGTTATCACACCTAAGAAAATTAATAATATTATTGAATATCTGATATCTAATTCAGATTTTATTTTTTTCAGTTTAAAAAATGTCTTTTATAGATGTTTTATATCAAACCAAGACACGTTCGAGGTTTACTCATTGCATTTGGTTGATATGTCTCTTTATCTTAATCTAGAAAAATTTGCCCAGCCTTTTCTTCCTCCTGTGTACCTGTTAGAAGTCTTGCCCAGCTAATTTGTAGAATGTCCCCCAATCTTGGATTTACCTATTTTCTCGTGATATTATTTAACTTTTTCTTTGTTTTCAGTCTCTCCTGTAAATTGAAAATGAACTATAGAGGCTTAATTAGATTCAGGTTAAACATTTCTGGAAAGCATGCTGCATAGGTGATGTTATGAACTTTTTTTTTTTTTTTTGCTTTTGGGTCAGGAGAGGAGCCTGGGAAGTGGAGAGGGTTTGGAGAGATGAGGGGAGGGAGCCAGGAGAAGGGGCACTGGGGCTCTGGGAAGGGGCCCAGGGAGCTCTATGAACTTTATTATATTGCATTACTTTAGGGTACACATAATGTCTAGTATCTCACTATTAATGCCACTAAGTCTGTTTACTTGTTTAAGAGATGAAATAATGAGCTTCTCATTTGATATTACAATCAAATCTTTTTTGTTTGATGTAAATTACTCTTGAGGTTCTTGGATTATCTTTTCGAGTAGAAAACATTTTCAAAATACTCTTGAGAACAATTACTAAGAGACATAATTCTTCCATTGCAGAGATCCAATTTATTTTTAGAACTGATACTTCATGAATCTGAGGATCTGAAATAACCTGGTTAAGATACATAGAAATTATTATTATTATTTTAAAAATATCTTTATTGATTTCAAAGAGGAAATGAGAGGGAGAGAGAGATAGAAACATCAGTGATGAGAGAATCATTGAATGGCTGCCTCCTACACTCTCCCCACTGGGGATCGAACCCGCAATCTGGCCATGAGCCCTGACCAGAAATGGAGCTGCGACCTCCTGGTTCACAGGTAGATGCTCAACCACTGAGGCACACTGACTGGGTGATCCCTAGGAATTAAATATTTAATTCTCCATAGTGCAGTATTTTATGGATTTGTTTTCTATTAATTTGGTTTCTTGAATTTTTACATGATTTTTATATTGAGCTTCTAAAAATTACATGATGTTTGATATTATTACCACTTTATGTTTCAGAATGTGCCCATTTACTTTTGGCTCACAATGCTCCAGTAAAAGTGAAAAATGCTCAGGGATGGAGCCCGCTGGCGGAAGCCATCAGCTATGGAGATAGACAGATGAGTAAGCAATATAAATTACAGTTGTTATATAGTCTAAAAATATGAAGTGATTGATGCATTTGAAATATTTTTCATTTAGCATAACTTTCCATGCTCTGAAAAGTGTGCAGTTATTTATAAGCTTATATATGGATTATTAGGAACTTGAACATTGCATGATACATAAAAATAACTGAGGAATTATGTTTAAAAGTATGTTTTTTTCTCTTTTAATAGCATTCTGCCCTATTGTTATTTTTTATCATTTACTTTTTTATTTTTTAATCCTCACCTGAGGATATTTTTTTCATTGATTTTCAGAGAGAGTAGAAGGGAAGGGGGAGAGAGAGGGAAATAGAGGAGAGAGATGAACATCGATGTGAGAGAGACACATCAATTGGTTGCCTCCTGCACACATCCCAACCAGGGCAGGGATCGAACCTGCAAGTGAGGTATGTGCCCTTGACCGGGAATTGAACCCAAGACCCTTCAATGCATGGGCTGATGTTCTAACCATTGGGAAACTCCGGCCAGGGCTTTATATAATTTAGATTGAAGGACTTTTTAAAAATATTGAGAAAAAAATAAAAATAAAAACATTGAGACTTGACTGTCCTTTCTGACAACTGCTTAATTTTTTGAAGATTAATTGGAACTGAGAATAATCGGTGTATCAATATCAGTTATGTATCTGTTTTAATTACTAAAAGCAAGGAACAAGTGTGTCTGTTTTAGTTTTCAGAGAATTTCCAAAAAATGTCAGATATATTTTTCACAATTTATAGACTGTTCAGTTATACCACTCTCCCTCCTCCTACACCTTTTTTTTTTTTTTTCCAGTTTCATATACAGGTCTTATTTTTGTCAAATATATCTCAATAGTTGAATATTTTATAAAATTTTGAATGGTAATATTGAATGGTAATATTATCTTTCTTTTAGACTTTGAGGCTGAAAATAATCACTTCAGTCTAGCTTTGTAGAAGGAACTATAAAAAATTTGGCAGTTTTATTTTAAAAAAAGCATAACGTTGGACACTACTGAGTTGTTATTTGGTTTTAATTTTATTTTTGATTCTAAGTTTTGGGCTCTTATGGGTTTTTTCTTATGTTTTAGCTTTACAAGTAATCCACATATTATATCTGTGGAGTTTCTGAACACCTTGGACAACTTTTAATGGTGAAGTTAGATTTGGGCTTAAGATTTAATATGAGATAAAATTGTGATATTTTAACAACTATACTACTATGTATATGTATATGTATATGTAAGTTATTCATTGAGAGTTGTCCTTTCTGGACAAACATCAAGGGACCCTTATGAGAGCAAGAAACTGTACTAACCCTAGAATTATTTTAGGAAAAGGATAAAAATATACAGCTCTAAGAAAGTGAGAATAAATTAAAAGTTGTAGCAGTTGGTCTGAATAAACTTTCTCTGATATATTTTTTAAAAATTTTTGTTCACTTTTTTTTGGGAGAAAGAGAGAAAGAAATATCAATTTGTTGTTCTACTTATTTATGCATTAATTGATTGATTCTTGTATGTGCCTTGACCAGGGATCAAACCCACTCCTTGGTATATCAGATGACACTCTAACCAACTGAGTTACCCAGAAAGGGTTCTGATATTTCTAAACGATTAGCAGAGTGGAGAGGAAATGAGGTGGGCTCCTGGATTTCTGACCCACCTTGAGACAAGTGACTTTCAAGGATTCTCTTATTCAGCATTAGTGAATATTTATTGAGTCCTTACTATAAAGCATGTGTATATAGTAAGATGTAGAGAATAAAGACATGGTTTCTACTCTTTAGTAATTCATAATCTATGGGAAGGCCAATAAACAGAGTTTTCTAAGAAAATAAATTATTGGACATATAGTAATTTTAATGTAAAAATTGAGGCACATATTAGTTAAGGATGTTATAAAAGTGATTTCTGTACAGTGATATTTTTTAAAAATAATTTTATTGATTTCAGAGAGGAAGGCAGAGGGAGAGAGATAGAAACATCAATGATGAGAGAGAATCATTTATTGGCTGCCTCCTGCATGCCCCCCACTGGGGAAGTCTTCTGGAGCCAGCAATGAGGGCTGGAGCTCCAGAAGATTTCACAGCAGGGTTTGAGATTATTAGATAAAACCTAAGACTTTTTGATTGAGTAGGAGACAATAGATTTTTAGAAAAAAAAATCTTTAGATCAAATGTGGTAATCTTGTCTTAAAGAAGAGATACTGTGTTTAGAGAAGTAAGGGATAGATTAGAAAGATAATTAAATGAAAGAATTGACAATGGTTGATTATCTCCTGGGTAGTGATAGAAGGATTATGGGTAACTCCAAGATCTCTATCATATATTAATGGTGATCTCATTGATTAATTGATGTATAGAATATAGAAGGAAAAGCAATATGGGATTTAAATAATTAGGTGTTAAGCTTGGTGAGTTTGAGTTATGTGTGGCACATCCAGGAAGAACTCTCCAAGTAAGAAGTGGGAAATAATTAGACTGGAGTGTAGAAGGAAGTGGAGGGCAGAAGGTACAGATTTAAGTAATACTTGGAGCAATAGAGCGTAGTTCTAGAAGCTTTAGGAACAATAAATGGAAAACTTAAAAAATGCTGGGAGAAGAAGGCAAGAGAAAAATTGTAGTTTATTGGAATATAAATTCATTTGAGTATGAATTCTATCTAATACCATCTAAATACTCTAAAGCTAATTTTATTTGAGTATGAATTTTATCTGATACCATTTGAGTATGACTTTTAAAATATGGAAGTACAAATACTGAAACCCCAAAAACATAGTGGTAATTTTGTATAATTGCATTCTGAATGTTTCTGCTTCCATAAGAAAGTTTGAGTTGATGTGATTTTCTTTTAAATGTGAAGTCTCATAGAACAAGAATCTCTTTTTGCATATATTACTGTGCTATATAGTATTGTCACTACCTTTTTAATAATGTTTGGTCATTTTTACGTCATTTTGTGTTATTTATTGAATGCCTTCTTCAGTCAGTTGCAGTATGTTCAGTTGATGAAAAAATATGGCTTCTGCTTTACTAGTACATTAAGAAGATACCTTTTCAGCCTAGGAATTGAATTCTTTTTATTGTTTACATTCAACAGAGGCCTATTTCAATTTGAAAGCAAGAGAGGTTGAATAAAGATTTATTAAAGTATTAGAGCTTATAGTGAGGAAGAAAAGCTACTACATTTGAGTAATGTATCTCTGATATTAGAGTTAAATTGTAACAAACATGAAGGTTAACCAGATTCATATAAATTTGAATCTGTAAAGAATCTTAATGATTATCTAGGTCATTGGTTCCAGACTATTTGGATTTCACAGACCAGAAAAATATTTATTTGAGGATTGATGCAGAATAGCTAACATTTTTATTTTAGTGTATAAGAACTTTAAAAAAAAACAAAAGGGATGACTTCACCCAGCCTGCGTGGCTCAGTGGTTGAGTGACCTATGAACCAGGAGATCAAAGTTCAGTTCCTGGTCTAGGGCACATGCCTGGGTTGCGGGCTCGATCTCCAGTAGGGGGCGTGCAGGAGGCAGCCGATCAATGATTCTCATCAGTCTCTCTCTTTCTCTCTCTCTCTCTCTCTCTCTCTCTCTCTCTCTCTCTCCCCCTCCCCCCCTTCTTCTCTGAAATCAATAAAAATATATTTTTAAAAAAGATAACTGCTTTCTTCTGCGATCATTTTATTAAGAAAAAGACATTTTTAAAGCCAAAAATAATAGCAAGAATAGTTCTTGAATTAAAATAATATGTAATCTATAAATTAAAACCATCCTAGTTTCCAATTTTTTCATTTTGCTGCATATCACTGAAAACTTGAACAATTGGTCACTTGAAATGTAGACTTGTATTTGGGAATTATTGACCTAAGTCACAGAGCTAGTTTGTTTATTTTTGCTTCTGAGTTTTTTTTTACTGTGTTAAAAATATATGTAACACAGCCAGTTTATAAATGAGATCAGGTCTTATGTTCTTTGGCTTCTAGTCTCAGCCTTTTTTACTGTTCTGAAAGATCTTTAGTAATTTAAACATTGTTCTTTGCTTTTTGGCTTTTTAAAATATATTGTAATTATTGTTAGACCTATGGTTAAAAGTAAGAATAAACTTTACTGTTCTTCAGAATTGTTCCTTGGCCTTTTCCTAATTTGGCCTATGTGGACAAAACAAATCTGGTTCAATCTTTCACTGCCATTCTTCTTTCTGTTTCTTTTGTTTTTTAAAATTTTTAAATCCTGACCCGAGGATATTTTTCCATTGTTTTTTAGAGAGAGTGGAAGGGAGGGAGAGAGAAACATCAATGTTAGAGAGACACATTGATTGACTCCCACAGGCTCCTGACCAGGGCTGGGAAATGAGCCTGCAACCGGTGCACATGCCCTTGACCAGAATCAAACCCAGGACCCTTCAGTCTACGGGCCAATGCTCTACCTACTGGGCCAAACCAGCTAGGGCATTCTCTTTTTTTAACCTTCTGTTTTTGTGTGTATTCCACATAGGCTTGAAATAGTTTATAAGACTGCATATTGTAAAATAGAAAAAATAGTATTTTTACATATATATCTATGTACGTATATGAAAAAATGTCAGGACCAAGAGGAGAAATCACGTATTGATGTATATATTTTTTAATCTCAATGCACACTTTTCCATCTTCTTATTTTGCTAGCCTTAATTCATTCAAGTCTAGTGTTTTCCCTTATTTCAGTAAATGTTAGCGATTAACTGATTTTTGCTAGTCAGTTTTAGACCATCATTCTAATAGATAAAAATCATATTTAGTTAATTGTAGGCACAGTAAGTAAGCAATTTATATTGAGGCTTAACCTTAACTATATAGCAGATTTTACTTTATTCTTATTTGACAAATGAAAAAAAAGAAACTTAAGTTTGGGAAAATTTTCTAACTTGTCCAAGTTTATACATAGCTAGTAAGTAGAAAGCTGGGGTTTGCACTTTAATGCAGTGTTTACATCTTAACTATTGAGAAAATACTAAGGGGGTCTTCAGGTTTTATTAGATTCAGAAGTTATTGTTAAAGATAGAATAGGATTCATTTCTGTATTTTTTTCTGTATTAGTATTATGTGAAAATACAACCTCTAGTGAAAATTTGGGGATATACAGTACCTGGTAACAATTGTAGATACTTACGTTTTTAGAAAAGTGGTATCCAATGGGATTTTTGAGATCTGCTAACTTTGAGATCTTTTAGATCAGTGTTACAACAGGACATTGCATCATCTGATTGAGATTGGTAAATCTTGGCTCAGTCAGGTAAATTCATATAGATAATTTAAAACTAGGAAAACTAGTGTGAATAATAACAGCCTTACTAAACTTATTTACTAACTACATCTCTCAATATATCTGTATAAAAGTCAGTGAAATAAAATTTTTTAGTATGGTGAAATCTATTTTAAATTAATTTTTTTTAATTTCAATTTTAGTTACTGCTCTTTTAAGGAAGCTTAAACAGCAATCCAGGGAAAGTGTTGAAGAAAAACGACCTCGATTATTAAAAGCCCTGAAAGAGGTAGGCTGTATTTCTTTGCTGATTTTGTATTCAAAGAATAATTGTAAGTGTGATTTTAAGCATTTTTTAAAATATAGTCTAATTTCTCACTAATTATTAAGGGTCAAAAAGTGGTAAAAATCCTGCTTAAGTTAAGCAATAATAATATAACAAAATACTCTGATTATGATGTATAAATATACTCTTAATGGGAACCACCATTCACTTTGAACTAGGAAAGTAAATAAAGAATTATTGCTTTCTTAGATGAGAGCTCTAAGAAAAAAGGAGGTAGGTCATAGTTAATGGCAATAATTTTTCTTTGTCCTTTGGATTAAAAGATTTCTAAGAGCTGCAGCCCCTGCTTCTAGCAAGAGCAGTTTGCATTTTCTTTATATAATTCTTTTTGTGCCCTACCTCTTGATGGTAAGAGCTGGGAGTGCTGGCATAGAAAGAGAGGTTTATTTTCTGATGTTTTCTTCTGTATTTTTGATGGCTAAAAGGACTGTGGAAGAAAGATAGACCTGTGATGATGATTATGTCTTTTCTTAGGTATGCCTTTTTTTTTTTTTTTGAGCTCTGAAGATATAATTTTTTTTTTTTTTAGAATATTTGATTATAATAGTTTCTTTAACAGTTATAGTCTTTGGGTGTTTAGTTTTTAATTTGTGAAATAAAATTTTACTCTGTAGTTCTCATATGGTGACATATTATTTCAGATTTAATAAACCTTTGTGTTATTACTTTGCAGAGATAAAAGTTTCTATTATAATGGATTGTTTTTTTAGACCATTATGAGGCTATATAAATAATCATTTTGGAAATCATTTTTTATAACACTTCTAAAGTTATTAACTATTTTTACAATAATACTTATTGTTATTTTAGTTATGCTGAGAAAAGGAATATTTATTTATGCAAATTTAAATGTCTATCAGTTTCAGATATTTTCCTATGTAATTAAAATGTTATAAAACCTATAGTGCATATTTTCCTTTGTAGATAAATGTGTGCTATTGTAATGTTTTATTTTAAATAATGGACATTATTTTCTTTTTCTCTAATCTAAACATTGAAATTTTCTATTTTTGTCTATAGATCTTAAATGATAACAGATTTTTAAAAAGCAAAATGTTAAGTAGATATAAGAACTATTAACTAAGGTGCATTCAGTAATTATTCATATTTCATTTTCTAGCTAGGTGACTTTTATCTAGAACTTCACTGGGATTTTCAAAGCTGGGGTAAGAGTGTGCTATGTTTTACTATAACATATGTACATACGCAGAATTGCAAATGTAAAAAACAACTATTGTATATACTTGTTAACATAACAAATTTGATACTTGCCCCAGGAAAATTAATATTTTCCATTATGTTGAATGTAATAAACTAAAGTGGTTGTTTGTAAAGCATTGAAGTGGTATTTCATTATCTCAACCTGATTAGTAACTTTTATAATTTTTATTTTAAGATTAAAAATGTCTTACATTTTTAAACAATGAAATGCAGGTTTAAATATTATAGTACTTTAAGGAATGTTCAGAGGAAGAGAGAACAATTATGAGATTATTAGATTACTGAATTAAAGGAAGTTTGATATAGTACTTGGATCCCTGAATGTGCAGAATTTGGTTAACATTAGATTTTGGATATTTTATCAACTTTCAATCATTTTGGCCACTTTTCCTATATACTTTATAGCTACTGTCTTTTTTCATTTTAATTTTTTTTTTTATTGATTTCAGAGAGAAAGGGAGAGGAAGAAAGACTGAAACATCAGTGATGAGAATCATTGATTGACTGCCTCTTGCACGCCCCCTACTGGGGATCGAGCCCGCAATCTGGCTTGTGCCCTTGACTAGAATCGGGACACTTCAGTCTGCAGGCTGATGCTCTATCCACTGAACCAGACCAGCTAGGGTTATAGCCACTGTCTTAACATACTGTTTGGTTGCACACTGTTTCTATTATTTATGAAAGACCTTAATTCCAAGATATTTTGCAGTCATTTATTTTACCTTAGTAAGTTTCTCTTTTCCCCATTGTTTAAATAGGGAGCTTGATCCTAGTGACCTTAACTAACTAAACAACTGCCAAAACAACTAAATTTTGTTTAAAAGTTTTAAACAAATGTAATGTATATATATGAGCTTACATTTTTTTAAAGCATCTGAATTAATTTTATGATATAAAGATATTTGAATGCTCTATGGTACTTACCCCAAAAATAATTGTAAAAATAAATCATAAAATAATTATAAAAGTAAGATATTGACATTATAGAAATCACTGTTAATGTTTCATACTAATGTTTCGAAATCTTTTTTTAATGTTTACAAATGTGTGAGTGTGGGTGCACAAATATATGCTTAGCATTCTTTTTATAAAAATATATTTTTATTGATTTCAGAGAGGAAGGGAGAGGAAGAGAGAGATAGAAATATCAATGATAAGAAAGAATTATTGATCGGTGGCCTCCTACACATCCCCCACTGGGTATGGAGCCCACAACCTGGGCATGTACTGTGACCCGAATGGAACCGTGACCTCCTGGTTCATAGGTCAAAGCGCAACCACTGACCCACACCAGCTCGGCCTGAGCATTCTTTTTTAATGGAATTATAGTATTATATGATTATACAATTTGTCATTCTTATTTAAAATATCACAGGCATCCTACCATCCTACCAGGCATCCATTCATGAGGAAGTACTTCATTTATTTTAACAGCTTCATAATACTTTACAGCACGGATGATTAAGGTTTTCCTAATGTTTTTCATCTCTAAATGTAAAGTTTTAATTCCTAAATAAAAGTAGTTATTTCCAAAATTGTTACAATTCTACCTGATCAGGCTAGTTTTGGCTTCATCAAAATCACACGTGATTTTGTTATTCTGATAGGCCTACCTTGCCTTTTTGCTTTATATATCATCCAGGAGCCCTGGTGTACTAGACCACTGAGAAGAAAAGAGGTTTGTAGTGGCTTTGAATAATAAAAGAGCTCCAAGTCAAATTGGTCTAAAGTCAAAATACATTTTTTCACTCTGTTTTTTAACATTTTATTGAGACCCTATCTTCCTTGGTGATCTTAAAATAAGGGTGTCCCTTGAGTATAACGGTTCTTTAACTGATTCTCTTAGTAATATTAGTGGTTTAAATTCTAAAATAGTCCATTTATCTTGCTGAGCAAAATGTTTTAAAATATTTTGAAAGTGACAGTTCGTTATATGAAGAAATAGAAATGGATGTAATCACTCCTGAAAGTGTACATACATCCGTAGTTACAAACACATTATAAATGTTGCATAATCAAATTCATGATGGAACCCCTAAGGTAGTTGTTGAAAGTATTGGGGTTTTTTTTGAGAACTTAACTTTGACACAAAAAAGTCAGCACATCTATTTGTTGCTGATAAAGGATTTTTCTGATTTCGTGTCAAACCTAACTCCTGATGGTTAGATGGCATATGTAATTCTAAAAACTAAAACTCATTGACTAGATTTAGCTTAGACACTTTGGATTTAAAAACACTGTATAATTTTTATTATTAGATTCGATTATCAAACTTTATTCTAGAGTTCAGGCATGTTTCTTCTCCTTGTCAAAACCCCTAAAAAAGGGCGGGGGCAACCCAGAAGTAAGGGGGAATCTAAGAAATACTGAGATCCCAGGATTAAGTTTAATTTAAAGGAAGTGGAGCATACAAACTCTACTCTCTTTCCTGTGCTGTCATATTCAGTGTTTGGCTGAAAATAGCCTCAGACTTGATTAAAGTGGGGATAATAATTGCCCCATCTTTTGCAAATTTTTGTTTTGTTGTAAATGAAATGTAATCATGTTTTTGAAGGAAGCCCTATATATTGTAAAATGTTAAATAATTTACAGTATCATAATCACTACTTCAAAATTAGGATTATGCATATAACATGTTTCAACAGAAAAACTGATAATTTAAAAAGTTTCTTTATCTCATTATCTACAGAATATCCATTCTACCCTATATATTTGGGGTTGTTATTTGCATATTATGAATGGAAAACATTAGACTTAGAGATGCTAATTAAAATCAGGAAATAAGTGATAGCAAAACCAAAACTTAAATTTAGAGACTCTTCATTTTTCAGTTCAGTAAATTATGCTACCTTTGGAATGGCATGTTAGACTCTCAGATTATACTGAGCTAACTTAAAATATAGAGTTTAATTGTTCAGTTTACACGGGAAAGGAAAAAGTCATCACAGAATTGGGAAAATATAAATTGCTCTATTTTTAGAATTCATTTCATAGCAGTATTCTTTTTTGTTGATACCATTCCCTCTTTCCATTTGTTTTGTAGCTTTTTTGCCACTCCCCGAAATCCCCAAGCTTCTTTTTTGCATATCCTGATTTTTTATTTTACATAAACATATTAAACATCTTTAAATGCTCTTCAGAAACATTTTCAATTACTACAAGTATATTCCATCATTCTTGTTTTATATTTAAGTGATTTTCTTATTTTCTGCGTTAGATTATTTTCTTGAGATTTATTTATGAAATAATTTTTGAAATTGTGCTTATGAAAAATTACTTCTAAGCATTTTATTTTCTCTTTGCATTCATTTCTTCCTCCTTTTCTGATTTTTCTAAATTTTGTTTTTGTAGGTTTCCATACAATTTCAAAAAATGGAGTAGATTAGGTTAAATTAATTTCGAATGCTATCTTCTGATCATTTTTTTCATGCTACATCAAATACTTGAGGAAGGAAAACTGGATTTCAATTAATGAGCATGAAAGAAGAGCTTTGACCATTGACATAAATTTACACTTCTATTGCTTTTCTCAACTTCTATTGTTTCATATAAGGGATTTTTTTTTTTTTATCAGAAAATGATTTCTTATATACTTTGACTAGGGTAACTGTTAATTGGTATTCCATTCTCTTTGGGCAGTAAACTTTCCTTATTTTTGTATAGTAAAATGTCTAGAAAACAGTCATCATTCCTGGAAATCATTTTAGATTCAATAACCTCTCACGATTTTAAAAAGAAATTGATATATTAAGTGTACTTTTAGTGTTTAGAAAATATTGATACTTCTGAAAAAGCTAACTAAAAAACTAGTCTTTAATTTTCTCTGAAATTTTTGTTTCTTTCTAACCCAGGTTGATTTAGCACCCATTTTAAACACTGAATTTAAAAAAATATACCTGTAGCCCGGCCGATGTGTCTCAGTGGTTGAGTGTTGACCCAGGAACCAAGGAGTCAGGGTTCGATTCCCGTTCAGGGCACATGTCTGGGTTGTGGGCTCGATCCCCAGTAGGGGGTGTGCAGGAGGCAGCCAATCAATGATGTTTCTCATCCATGTTTCTAGCTCTCTATCCCTCTCCCTTCCTCTCTGTCTCAAATTATATATATACACACACACACACACACACACACGTATATATACATATATGTGTAATATATGTGTAAGATATCTATCTGTCTGTCTGTCTGTCTATCTACCTACCTACCTACCTACCTACCTACCTATCTGTATACATGCAACACACTAACATACACATCTGATATGATCTTACTTTCAGGAATCTTGAACTTCATATTTTTTTCTTTTTTGGTATGTGGTAGTTTATTATAACCTGATACACAGATTTATTCATCCATACAATAACTCCTATTTCCCCAAAGTATGGCAGATAATAACTAATAAAAAGCTATCAAAAGATAGCTGTGATATGAATGTGAGCAACATGGAATATAGACATCTATAAGTAAACAGTAGGATTCCATTTTATAGATTTTGAAACTGAGGTTCAGTGTGCTTAAGTAACCAAGGTCACATATTTGGGATTCAAACTCAAATTCAGTTATTTAGATTTAAAAACGTCTTTTTCTGTTATACACATTACTTTCTACTATCTATCTATTTACTACTAGCCTGGTGCACGAAAATTCGTGCACTCGGAAGGGGAGGTTCCTCAGCCCGGCCTGTGCCCTCTCGCAGTCCGGGAGCCCTCAGGGGATATCCAACTGGCGGGGAGTGGGCCTAAGCTGCAGTCTGGCCTCCCTCTGCGGGAGGTGACCAGCGGGCCGATCGGGACGGCACAGGTGGCGAGTGGCCGACGCCGCCCCCCATTGCACCACTGCTGCCGGTAGCCTCCCTCTGCAGGAGGCGACCCCGGACAGCTGATCTGGGGATGGCAAGCAGCTGGCCTCACCCTGAATTGCCCCACCACAGTCGCCGGTGGCCTCCCTCTGTGGGAGGCGACCCCAGCGGGCCAGTCTGGGGACAGCAAGTGGCTGGCTCTACCCTGAATCGCCCCGCCGCTGCCCCCCTCCCCATCACCATCCCCTCCCTCTGCCCGCTGGCATGTGCCCGCTGGTCTGGAGTCACCTGTTCGCTGGCCCCACCCCCCACCCATTGGTCGTTCCGCTGTTTGGTCAATTTGCATATTATGCTTTTATTATATAGGATTTATTTATTCTAAAATTTATTTTTATTGATTTCAGAGAGGAAGGGAAAGGGAGAAAGAAACATCAGTGATGAAAGTGAATCATTGATTGGCTGCCTCCTGCACACATCCTACTGGGGATCAAGCCTGCAACCCAGGCATGTACCCTGACAGAGCATCAAACTGTGACCTTCTGGTTTATAGGTTGATGTTCAACCACTGAGCCACACCAGCTGGGCTATTTTCTACTATTTAATCACATTATATTTAAAGGATCAGATAGGATTCAGGTCCATCCAGTTACCCATTTAGGAGGGTTTAGTTACCAAAGGGCATAGTTTTCTCATCCTGTCCAATAAAGAGGGGATATGCAAATTGACTGTCACTCCGTCACAAAGATGGCGCCCAGTCCCCTCAACCCCACCAGAGTCACCCAGTCCTTTCAGGCCCGCTGGGGGGAGGGGGGTGGCAGGCGTATGGTGCGGCCAGACCCGCCCTCAGCCCCCCAGCTGCCCAGGGCCGGCCTGAGGCACAGGCAAGCCTCGGATGTCGGCTGCTCAGCAAGCCTTGGATGTCGGCTGCCCAGCTGCCTAGCCCAAGGCGCAGGCAAGCCTCGGATGTCGGCTGCCCAGCTGACGCCCGAGGTGCAGGCAAGCCTCAGATGGTGGCTGCCCAGCCAATGCCCGAGGCGCAGGCAAGCCTCAGATGGCGGCTGCCCAGCTGCCCAGCTGCCCAGGGCCGCCTGAGGCTCAGGTAACCAGGGCCGGCCGAGGCTTGCGCTGCCTGCAGTGGCAGCAGCAGAGGTGTGATGGGGGCGTTGCCTTTTCCTGATTGCTGGGTCGCCTCCCGCCCCTGAGGGCTCCCGGATTGTGAGAGGGGGCAGGCCGGACTAAGGGACACCCCCCTCCAGTGCATGAATTTTCATGCACCGGGCCTCTAGTCTATAATAATATCCTACAATATATATCCACAAGGAACATTATATCAACTCTGCTACTGGTGGTGTGCAGGGGTGGTGGTGGGGAATGTGGTGAGCTATACCGCAAATACAATTAAATAATAGATACTTGAAGTTGCTCAAAATTGCTTTACATATATTTTAGGTGGGAAAATACTATTTCAAAAGAAATTATTATAATTTTGATGAACATTCCTAAAATGTTCATGTTATTCTTCTAATTAATTTTTACCTCTTCTTTTTAAAAAATATAGTGCCTTTACTTTCCCGAATTCTGCCTTCCGATGCATGTAAAATATACAAACAAGGTATCAATATCAGGTAAGGTGATTTGATTTTTTTTCCTGAGTAATAGAAAATCGAGATTTAGAAGAATCTTTCCCCTTACCCCTCTAGTAATAGCTTACATTAGGATGTAGTATAACTTAAACATGCTGTAATAAAGTCACAACATTTTATCTCATTTGAGACATACTATATACAGATAACCAAAGGTATCAACTCTTGACTAAAACAAAGGTATTATTCTTATTCAACTACAGAATATCTAGAAGGCAAACAGTGAAGAACATGATGTAATACTAAGAAGATTTAAGATGGTCATCTCCTTGATCCTGGCTTTTTAAGGAATAAGGGACACATAAGTAGAAGACCTAATTCTTGTCCTTCTTTCCCTACTCTTATACCCTTCTGTTCCCAATGTACCCATCCATGAATCCATTCATCTGTTCAATCATTTATTCTAGTGAACTTTTTAACACTAAATTTAATATTCTTCTGTTTCTTTTTAAAACTTAAGATTGATGATTGGATCATGTGGAAAATCTGTTTTACTCATTTCAGAATTTTACTTTTATCATTCCTTATTATCTTTAGCTTTATATTAATGTAGGTATATTTGTAAATTAGGTATATGGAAGTTATATATAATGCTAGTGAATACGCCTCTATATATATATATATATATATATATACATATATATATATATACACACACACACATACATACATATATATGTATATTAGTATATTTATAAATTATATATACATATATACAGTATTACATATATATCTTTATACATATCCAGAATATTAATTTGGATTTGGATATCTAAGAGGTTAGAACTGGAAATGTCTTAAAATATTATTTCATGTAAACTGTTTTTTTATAGATGAGAAAGTGAAGTGATTTTTACAGGAGCACTTTGCAAATTAGTAGCTGAGCCAGGACCTCCAACTTCCTGTCAGTTCCCACCATGTCACAAGGCAGAAATTTTAAAAAACTAACTATATAAAATTCACTATGTAATATGTTGAATTTAGAGGAAGAGATAACCTTTAGTTGGAAGTAAGTTCTAGGTTAATTATTCTCAAGCAGTAGAATTAGATTAAAGTAGAAGTTTCTAAATTTTTGTTTTTTAAAAAAATAACCTCTTCAGAAGTTTCTAATTATGATAGTGCTCATGCACATTAAGTTCATGGTAATTATAGAAACCTTGGAAATTACAGAAAAATATACAAGAGAAACTAGGAAAGGATTTGATAATGATGTAGGTTTAATTCAGCAGCCCATTGTTAACAGTATATTATGGATTCATAAAAAATTATTCATCAATTTAAAAATGTTTAATATAGGCACTTGCCAAAGGTAGTAGCTAATTTGGGAGAATAGTATTTTATTCCATGTGTTATACTTTAAGGTTAGTTTCAGTTTTGTTTGATTTTTAGAAATAGCAAAAAAGGAGGAACTTTCTCTTTTAAAAAATTATATCACATTTATATATGACTTTTGGAAGTAAATTTTATTATGAATATTATGTAATAAATATAGATAATAAAACCACCAAATGGTTAAAATGGAGACATGAAAATAGGAGCCTGTGGGAGAATCATTGTTATAGAAATGTAGGTTAAGAGGAAGCTGCTTTAATGTAGTAAGACACTCAGACCTAGGGCTTACACGCAGCTGAGGATGAAGGAGAAATGTGATAAGTTCCAAAGCTCTTTATTTCTAAACAAAGTTTACCACAACATTAATGGAAAGGCTGGATTTTAGGAAGCTTGGCAAAGTTTTTTTGCCTATATGACAAGAATTGACTTTTAAAAAATATGTTAACATTAAATAAAAACTTTCAAATTTAAATGTCAAAAGACTTAGTTTTTTAAAACATCACTTCAAATAAAGCTGAATTTTAAATATATCAAAGAAATCTCTAAAGTTTACTCATACCTCATGACAGGCATCTGATCATGTAAATATGTTCTTTGGTGTCAAGGAGAGATGAATACTTTATTTTTTATTTTTTTATTAATATTTAAACTTTTAAAAAAATATATTTTATTGATTTTTTTACAGAGAGGAAGGGAAAGGGATAGAGAGTTAGAAACATCGATGGAGAGAGAGAAACATCGATCAGCTGCCTCTTGCACACCTCCCACTGGGGATGTGCCCGCAACCAAGTTACATGCCCTTGACCGGAATCGAACCCAGGACCTTTCAGTCCGCAGGCCAATGCTCTATCCACTGAGCCAAACCGGTTAGGGCGAGAGATGAATACTTTAGTAGAAATAGGAAAGTGTGAGCAGCTTTATTGTTGTGAATACTAAAATATTTTCACTATTAATTTTAATAATTTGAGGTGATCTGTACCCACTGACTGAAATGATCATTGCAAACTTTGCCCCATTTCAGGCTTTTCCTGTCTCAAGAGAAGGCTCTATTTCCTTTTTCAGGGCTATTTGGCATTTTTCAAGTTTTTATATCAAAAAATATTTTCTGTTTAAATCTTTGCATTTATATAAAGATTTTTTTGTTCTTCATAGCCATTACATGTCAAAAATTAATATTTAGGTTCATAGGCTTAAAGGGAAGGAATAGTTAATACATTAAAATATCATGATACATTTTATCATTATGAGGCATGTGAGATATTTATTAGGCCATATAATATGTCAGGGATATTGCAGAAGATGTATTAGGTAGTCTTATTTCAATTGCAAATTATAAAAGTACAGATGAAATAAAAATTGACTGTTACTGATTTTAGGTGTGACTACATCTAGGAGCTTAAATATCACCATGTAAATCTATCTCTGCCTCTCTTTGTATCTCCTTTCTCAGTATTTTCACCCTTACCCCTTGCAACTCACTACCACTGTCATCCAGGATGGGAAGGAATGGAATGGAGGCAGAGACTGTTCTGGCCACCCACCCTTTTTAAAAAGTTTTTTTATGTGGGGTGTAGAGTTTCCTGATAGCTAAAGCTTAGAGTCCAAATAGGGCACTTACATAAATTGATCTGTTTCTTTTTGATACTAGCAGTAGCCACACCTTATAAAGGGAAGGGATAAGCCCCTTTAACTAGCATTATTTTCTCTTATGCCATATGTACACGCAACAACAGGACATGTTTAGCAGTACAAGCACTAGTAGTGCAATAGCAGGCCACTGGCAGCAGATCAGAAGCCACAATTCAGTTATAAAGCAGCAGACAGGGTTCATCCCTACAGGAGTTGGTGACTTGCTTTTTTTTAGTTCTTCTTGATTTCATTCTGAGGGAATATGTATATTTTATATGGCTCAGAAAAGAGCTCCTTGCACATAGGATAATCAAACTTTCCTATTTGGTCTGGTTCATCCCTGTTACCCTCGTAAAATTATTAATAGGATCACTTTCACTTTTTTTAAAAAAGTTTTTTATTGATTTGAGAGAGAGAGGGAGAGAAACATTGATCTACTGCCTCCTGCACACCCCCTACTGGGGATTGAGCCCACAACCTGGGCATGTGCCCTGACCTGGAATCGAACCAGTGACCTCTTGATGCAAGAACGACACCCAACCAACTGAGCTACACCAGTCAGGGCTCACTTTTATTTTTAAAAATAACCCTCTTTATTCTTTTGATGCAGTATGTGAGATGTTTCATTTCTCAGCTTTTTTGTGTAGGGAAACCAAGAATGCCCATTCACTTTGCCTTGTCCAGGGTGAAAACTGAAAAGCCTACAGAGTAATGAATTCTTATAATTTCATTAGAACTCAGTAGTTGGAGTGGATCTTTTACAGAGACTTAAAGGTGTTTCCTTGGGCATGATCACCATCATGTAACAAATGTGTCAACCCATTTCTTAGATTAAGGACTATGTTTTGAGCAGTTAGTCAGAGAGGTCCTGATGTGATCTACAAAGTGTTCAAAGATTGAAGGACTTTAGGGTACTTGGGAACTTTTCCATTCCAGTATTCTCCCTAATTTCAGCAAGTAGTAATTTGTGAAATTTGAGACCAATTCATTGGGGTAGACTGTCAGGTCTTGGTTACCAAAGAGCACAATAAATACACTAAAGTGAATCTGTGAGCTTTTGACATAGGAATGATCCATAAGATTTTCAAGCTGTGGAGATGTTGGAAAAGAGAATGCTAATTGAATCTAGGAAGTTAAACAGAAAGGCTAAAAGACTTTGGGATAAGTTAAGCGGGTTACCAAGTGGAAGGATGAAGCAAGTTTTGGTACCCGATGGTTAGGGATAGGGCATAGATATAGAGCAAAAGGCCAAGAATGTGGTACATCCATTGCTTTTACAACCTTCTTAATTACTCTGCTGAGTCAGTAACATGGTCTTAAAGGAATCAAAGAATATTAGACAGGTTTGCTTTCTTTTTCTGTCCTGAAGTTGTTATTTTTATGGAGTAGTTACAGTAAGGGAACTACTGTAACAAAGGGAACAAAGGCACAATACTTCAACAATGGGGAAACAATCTTTATTAGAGTATATATTCAGAAAAATGAAATACAAGTAAAATGGAATATATTTAAATATCCTTTTGGTGTGTTTTTTTTTTTTTTAAATAAGATACTTTAAATGCAGTTGTGTGTGTTTTTCTCTAAATTTGACTTTGAAATATGGTATTAGCATCTTGGTTTGAGTTTAGAAGGAACAAAGTTTGGTTTAATTATTATGGATTGTTATTGAAATTTATTTGTCAGAATTTCTCATCCACATATCTTTCACAGGCTTGACACTACTCTCATTGACTTTACTGACATGAAGTGCCAACGAGGGGATTTAAGCTTCATTTTCAATGGGGATGCAGCACCCTCTGAATCTTTTGTAGTATTAGACAATGAACAAAAAGTTTATCAGCGAATACACCATGAGGTGAGCATTCCTCTAAATGGTTTTTAAAAAATGTCTTTGTATGGAACCAAGTGTCAGTGTAATTGTTTCAAAGGGCTTAAGGTATAATTGCGATTGATCCTAAAGCTTTTATTTTCTTACTACTAGTTTTTTAATTTAATTTAATTTAATTTTATATATTATCATCCGGTTTTCATCTTGATCAAGCCAGTGAGTCTGTTTGCTCATAATTCACTGATGATCTGCTAGTTAGGTGAACTCCATTTTCTCTTAGTTCTTATTTGTTGAACCTGCGCTGTCCCTTTCGCCATTTATTATCTTACAACCGTAGCTTCTTTTAAAATGTTACTGACCATCCCTATCTCTTTATCTGTACTTTGATCCTCTGTCTGTACTCTTATTTTTCCTCACTCTTTGGCTGCCTTTCTTTTATCTTTTTCTTCTTAAAGTACAAAATTATCTTCCTTTCATCACATCAGAAATCTATGTTGGTGTTGCCTACCCAACCACCATTGAAAACTATATGCACCATTATCCTCATCCTTTAATTTCCTGAATGCCCCTTTCCCTGCTTTTAGAGATGCTGGAAAGACAAAGCTTTTCTAGTATCTCTATCATTGATAGTACTACAAAATTTTCTTAGTCAACATTTTGTTTTGTCACTTTTTAAATTTTGTTGTTATTTTTCACCACTTCATTTCTGCATATTGTCATTCACCACATCTTATGGTTCCTTCCTCAACATCTCTTAGATTAGAACTTCCTACTACCATATCTGTTGATGAGACCTTAGTTACCTTGTATGTGTACTATTGAAAAGTAGTGCACGAGCAATGAGCAATGAAGATTTAGATTGGAAGAGGAGAAGGTATTCCTTGTGGAGCACACAGGGTGAGTAAAGTCAGGGAAGTGGGAATAAGAATGGTCTTTTGGGGAAACAGAAAAGAGATCTGAGTAGAGTGAAGTTTTCTCTTATTGAGTATGCAAACATGGTTTATGGCAGGGATTAAAAGCCAGAAAGATAACTTAGGATTTGCTGTAGTTAGTAACAAAGTCATAGATTCTTAAATTATTGCTATGATCTAAAAGTAATTCAAGTGAATTAATCTTAAGTATTTCTTTCACTTTCCCTCCCTTCCTTTCTTAAACATTTATCAAGGACCTAGTAAATGCTAGACACTTCTAAATGCTATGGATAGTGGATCTGTATTAATAGTGTATATCCATTATTATTATATATATTATTATATTAAGCATTAATTGCCAGCATATTGGAACTATTATTTAAGTACTTTAATTAAAAAGTATTTATCATTAAATTCTTAAAATAACCTATCGAAGTAAATACTTTTATTATCTTCATTTTTTTGTCTTTTTGCTTTATTGTTATGAAGCATCTTTAAAATTACATATGTTAACAAAGCCAGTATAAACTTTGATTACTTTGTGAAAAGTTGAGTGAGCTTACCCTCTCTCTGCCATGCTGTTACTTAACTGTAAAGAACACCTGGCCCTAAAAGGTTGGATTCATTTTCCCCTGGGGAGGGATTATCTTCATTTTACACATGAGAAAATTGAGGCTTACAAATATTAAATGACATGTTCAAGATCACATAGCTGATATGCAGAATGGATTGGAAAAGGAAGAGATTGGAGGCAGGGAAGTTATGGTTATACAGTTTAGAGGTGATGAGGTTCTTAACTAAGATGGTGTAGTGAATAATTAAGAAAGAGAAATTATGACATATTTCCAAGAATGAAATAATAGGACTTGCTAAATAGGTTGAGTGAATTAAGAATTGGAAAGATTTAAGGGTGAGTGTAGTGATTCTGTCTTGAAGAGTGGAATGACGGTTTCCACTGATAAAGTTGGGTTATTTGGAAAAGGAAATAGGTTTGGGGTTTTGGATAATGCTCATTTTGAGTCCATTGCTAAAACCAGCACACTTATTTCAACCTTCTCTTTATTAGACTTCTTTGAAGTATTTGCTATTATTGATAACTCAGTTCTTAAAATTTTCATTTCCTTATGAATTGACCTTCGTCTGTTGTTCTTTTCTCTCCATCTTATTCTCCTATCCCTGTTCCCTACTCACCTGTTTAATCTTGATTTGCCTCTGATGTGGTTCTTATTTTTACAAACTGGCAGAATAATCTCTTCTATTCTCACAAAGTATATATTTGTAACTCCAGATAAATCTTCTGAGTGGAGACCTATCTACTCAAATGGGATATCATGTATGTCTCCAAGATAACTTCAAAATTTAGTTTGTCTAAAGCTAAACTCATTATTTTCCCTCCAAACCTGCTTTTTTTTTTTTTTTCCATTTTCCTTCTTTTGGTGAATGACATCATTTTCTATTCATCCAGATAACTGAGAATTATTTTTGGCATCTTTTCTTATACTCCATGTTTTCTAACTAGAGATTATGTATAGTCATTTCTGTTTCCCTGTGTCTAATAAATATCCCTTTTTTATTCATAGTGTTAATGCCTCAATTTAGATATTCATTGTCTTTCAACTCGACTATCACAAGTCTTATAAATGATCTTCCTGGCCCCCTTCTGTTCTGCTTCTAAATTATCTCACATATTGGGGGTTGAATGTTGAAAACAAATTTATGAAACCTGCCTTCTTTAAAGACATTTTAAAGTTTCCTATTCCTAAAGAGTGAAATCCACATTCCTTAGCATGCCATGGTTACTTCTGTGACCTGGCTTTTCCAGCCTTTTTCTTACTTTGCTGTCTTAGATACAGTAGTACTTATCTCTTTGCAATTTTTCAGACATGCCAGGCTATTTACCGTTTATTTTATTGTTCACATTGTTTCCACTTCCTGGAATGCCCTTCTTCTTGCACCTTCATACTTAAGGGGCACTGCTTAGTGTCACTTCCTCCCCTGCCAGGTGACCATTGTTTTCTTTATGCTTTCGCTGAATATGGTATCAAAGACCCTCTTCTGCTATTTGTTTATGTGGCTGCCTTCCTTTGTGGGGTTAAGCTCCTCAAGGTTATGGGGTTCATTTAGTTGTAGTCTCTGGTACCTGATACAGCATCAGTACTTTCTAGGCCAGAGTTTGGGAACCTTTCGTAAAGGTATAGATCAGCGGTTCTCAACCTGTGGGTCGCGACCCCTTTGGGGGTCGAATGACCCTTTCACAGGGGTCGCCTAAGACCATCGGAAAACACATATATAATTACATATTGTTTTTGTGATTCATCACTATGCTTTAATTATGTTCAATTTGTAACCATGAAATTGGGGGTCACCACACCATGAGGAACTGTATTAAAGGGTCGCGGCATTAGGAAGGTTGAGAACCACTGGTATAGATAATAAATATTTTAAATATATTTGCATGCCATATGGTCTCTGTCACAACTACTCAACTCTGCTGTGATTAGTATAAAAGCAGCCAGAGATATTATGTACATGAATAATGAAAAATGTAGTGGATTGGATTTGGCCTGCTGGCCATAGTTTGCTGACCTTTCTTATAGATTCAGATATTTATTAAAAAATTTGACCTATTGCATATTAAATGAGAATAGCACAGCTAACTAGGCAGAGGTAAGTGGAAATATGGTACTGAAAGAGAAACCAAAGATTAAGGCTAGTAGTGTAAACATTAGCTGATGTTATAGTATTGATGAAGTCACCAAAGGACTGGTATTTAAGGTATGTATATGTGTGTATTTTATGCCTAAAACTTACAGATAAGCTGGATTTTAAGAAATAATCCTTAAGAAGGAAATACTTGTTTATTCTAATGTGCATTTATAAGTAATACCTGTTCAATAAATGTTTGTTGAATAGATGTAACAGTTTTTTTTCAATGATATGGTGATGATCAGTCTATGATTTATAGAAAAGTTCTGTTCTAAAAGTTTATTTAAAAATAGGGTGTTTGAACCAAGGCAAATTTCTTCACAGTCTTATATGTAATGTTGTTCTCAAGCTAATACACAAAATCCTAATTGATTATAATATATTTGAAAGATAATGTCTGACAGTTCTGTATAACCTATGTCTGCCCAAAATTTTCTTAAGAAAATTGTGTTCTGAATTAGTTTGGGTTACCAGAAATACATTTGTACCTTAGCATTAATGTCAAGAGTTTCCATTCCTCACTTGTAAGGGTGAAGGAAATGGTACTATCCCAGTCCCAAGGTATTGCTGTTTTTTCTATAGACGATAGATTAAGAATTGGACTATGCCGAAACCGGTTTGGCTCAGTGGATAGAACGTCGGCCTGCGGACTGAAGGGTCCCAGGTTCGATTCCGGTCAAGGGCATGTACCTGGGTTGCGGGCACATCCCCAGTAGGAGATGTGCAGGAGGCAGCTGATCGATGTTTCTCTCTCATCGATGTTTCTAACTCTCTCTCTCCCTTCCTCTCTGTAAAAAATCAATAAAATATATTAAAAAAAAAAAAGATTGGACTATATCTGGGTGAAAGTTCAGTGGTGAAAAATAGAAAATGGGCCTCTTGGTAATCTACACTAATAAAAGAGAAACATGGTAATTAGCGTACGACCGCTACCCTTTTCATTGGCTAATCAGTGAGTATATGCAAATTAACTGACAACCAAGATGGCGGCCGGCAGCCATGCACTGAAGCAAACAGGGAGGCTTGCTTGCTCCAGTGACTGGCTGACTCCAACGTTCCCCGCCTGCCGCTGCCGGCCTCTGACCTGGCAGTTTGAAACATTGTAACAAATATAGAAGCTAAACAAAACCCCAGAAACCAGCTTTCAGCCGCCGGGATCTCAGAGCTGGAGTTATACATTGTTTCGATTATAGAATGCAAACAAACCAGATACCTGCTTTCAGCAGCAGAAGCCTCAGAGCTAGAGCCAGAGCTAAAGCTGGCCCAGAATAAAAAAAGAAAAAAAAGAAAAAAAGGAGCGGTTGGGAGCTTCAGTCCATCGCCAGCCTGAAAGCAGCCCTCAGCCCCTCACCCAGACTGGCCAGGCACCCCAGTGGGGACCCCCACCCTGAAGGGTGTGTGACCAGCTGCAAACAGCCATCATCCCCTCATCCAGGCTGGCCAGGCACCCCAGTGGGGACCCCCACCCTGATCCAGGACACCCTTCAGGGCAAACCAGCCGGCCCCCAGGCCTCTATCCTATATAGTAAAAGGGTAATATCCCTCCCAGCACCGGGATCAGCGGAGCTGTGAGGCCTCTTGGCACCGGATCAGCGTGACAGGGGGCAGCGCCCAAACCCCCTGATCGCCCTGCAGCTCTGTGTGTGACAGGGGGCGGGGCCACAACCTCCCTATCCGCCCTGCTCTGTTTGTGACAGGGGAAGGTGCCCCAACCCTCTGATCAGCCCTGCTCTGTGCCTGATAGGGGGGAGCTCCCCAACCCACCGATCGCCCTGCGGCTCTGTGTGTGACAGGCTGCGGCGCCCCAACCCCCTGATCGACCCTGCTCTGTGTGTGACAGGGTGCAGCGCCCCAACCCCCCCACCCCATGGGCCCTGCTCTGTGTGTGATGGGGTAGAGCCATAACCTCCCCATCAGCCCTGCCCTGAGTGTGACAGTGGCGGCGCCCCAACCCCCTGATCTGCCCTGCTCTGTGGGTGATAGAGGGCGGCGCCCCAACCCCCTGATCCGCCCTGCTGTGTGTGTGACAGGGGGCGGTGCCCTAACTCCCCTATCGGCCCTACTCTGTGAGTGACAGGGGGGAGCTCCTCAACCCCCTGATCAGCCCTGCTCTGTGCATGACAGGGGGGAGCTCCCCAACTTCTTGATGGGCCCTGCTCTGTGCATGATAGGGGGGAGCTCCTCAACCCCCTGATGGGCCCTGTTCTGTGCGTGACGGGGTGGCGCCGCAACCTCCCCATCGACCCTGCCTTGAGTGTGACAGGGGGCGGTGCCCCAACCCCCCAATCGGCCCTACCCTGAGCGTGACTGAGGGTGGCATCGCAACCTCCCAATCCGCCCTGCTCTGTGCCTGACAGGGGGCGGCGCCCCAACTCCCCAATCAGCCCTGCTCTGAGCCCAACCAGGGGCTGCACCTAGGGATTGGGCCTGCCCTCTGCCACCCAGGAGCAGGCCTAAGCCAGCAGGTCATTATCTCCCGAGGCATCCCAGACTGCGAGAGGGCACAGGCCGGGCTGAGGGACCCCCCCCTTCCCCCCCAAGTGCACAAATTTTTGTGCACCGGGCCTCTAGTCTATAATAATAAAAGTGTAATATGCTAATTCGACTGGACAGCCAAACGACCTTCTGGACGAAGCTGGGGCTACGAGGGTCTAGGCAAGCCACTGCAGCTGCAAGGGCCAAGCCCTTTGCACGAATTTTGTGCATCGGGCCTCTAGTATACAAATAAGGAGGTGTGGGAAATCAGGCCTCTCGACCAGTGGTTGCCAACCTGTGGGTCACGACCCCTTTGGGGGTCCAACGACCCTTTCACAGGGTTCGCCTAAGACCATCGGAAAACACATATATAATTACATATTGTTTTTGTGATTCATCACTATGCTTTAATTATGTTCAATTTGTAACAATGAAAATACATCCTGTATATCAGATATTTATGTTACGATTCATAACAGTAGCAAAATTACGGTTATGAAGTAGCAACGAAAATAATTTTATGGTTGGGGGTCACCACAACATGAGGAACTATATTAAAGGGTCGCGGCATTAGGAAGGTTGAGAACCACTGCTCTAGACATTGTAAACTTCATGCACAGTTCTCATTCTCCAGTGAGCTCTCTAGATTCTGCGTTTTATTCTCCCTTTTTTTTGTGTTTCTACTTGAGTCTCTTTGATCCTAAGTATCAGAGACTCTCTTGGCCTGTTAAAGATAGAATCTCATCTTTTACCTGCTCACTTACCCTTCTGTACCTGATTTCTTAATCTTCTGTTCCTGAAACAAACACAAAGCTTTCTCTTTTTTCTCATTTAAAAAATAATTATTGATCACGTATTATATGTGAGCACTGGAGAATATGCAGAGAATAAAACCAGAAGTGAGGCTACTTACTTATCAAGTTTAGAAATCATAGGTTGATATGTATGGATTTCTTTTTTCCCCCCAAGAAATACAGAGCAAATCCCTCTGGACTGCTTTTCTTTCTTCCTTCCCTTCCTTCCTTCCTTCCTTCCACTTAAGAACTATTGAGAAAGAGAGGCTCAAATGATAGTGGTCGGTCTTTAGATTAAAAAGAAATGAAGTAAGATTCATCTTTGTTGAAAGAAAATGAAACCTTCATATGGACATTTTGTCTCACACCTGTCAATTTAATTCTTTAAGTAATCTTTTAAAATTGCCCTACATTATCTATAACAGTGTAAGAGTACAGTATTTCATGTATCCTGTACTTATAGATTCATAATTAGTCATAATTCTAACTTACTTAGATATATGTAGTTTAAAATTCTGTAATTGTTTTTAGAATAAGTAGGATTTCATATTTTTTAGAATTTGTTTCCTTTTTAGGAATTCATAACATTTTGTTATTTTCATATGTCATGCTAATAACCTTTGAAAACCTAGGTTCTAATATTTAACTTTTACCCCCTCCCCAGGAATCAGAGATGGAAACAGAAGAGGAGGTTGACATTTTAATGAGTAGTGATATTTACTCTGCAACTCTATCAACCAAATCAATTTCTTTCACACGTGCCCAAACAGGATGGCTTTTTCGGGAAGATAAAACAGTATGTACAAATCTAGATTTTTAAACTTTAAAGATTGTTTAGAATTTAACATTGCCAAAATAAGGTGATGGAAATGCAAGAAGTAGCTTACTGAATTGTCTTCAAATAGTTTATTCTCTCCACTTTGTGACCACATAGGGAATTATAATGGTTGGTTACAGAATTGGAACATATTCTTAGAGAAGCCAAGAAGGAAAGTTTAGTTCATTGAATTCCATGTTGGGAAAGATTCTTTTTGTCAGCTGTCTTGTCCTCACATGTTTCCATTATATTTCTAATGCTTTATTCCTTAGGAAGACCACAAAGAGGGATACACTTTTGAATTCATTTCCCTGGATATTTTTACTTTCTACTCTTAAACTTCTAAACTATTTACTTATCTAATAGCGGTTTCTCAGTATTCCATATATATGACTAAAATGAATTTCATTGAAGGTTTCTCTTTAGTGAATTGTAAATTTTTCCCATAATTACCATTTACCTGTCAAGAAGAGGTTATGTAAGAATGCTCAAGCCCTAGTCGGGTAGCTCAGTTGGTTAGAGTATCATCCTGATGCACCAAGGTTGCAGGTTTGATCCCCAGTCAGGGCACATACCAGAAGCAACTGGTGAATGCAGAAGTTAGTGGAACAACAATTGATATTTCTCTCTCTCCTCCCTCCCCCTTCCTTTCATTCTCTAAATTAATCAATAAAGAAAAAGTTTTTTTTAAATGTTTGAAATATTCTTAGACTTTATTTATTTATATATTTTTATTTATTTCAGAGAGGAAGGGAGAGGGAGCGAGAGATAGAAACATCAACGATGAGACAGAATCATAGATTGGCTGCCTCCTTCATGCCACCTACTGGGGGTCAAGCCCACAACCCTGGCATGTGCCCTTGATCATAATTGAACCCGGGACCCTTCAGTTCACAGGCCAACACTTTATCCACTGAGCCAAACCAGCTAGGGCTCTCAGGCATTTTTTAAATTAGACACATGAAGAAGCATTTTATAAAATTTTAAAGTCAATAAGTAATCAGATCAGGTAAGGGCCATACTTACTACTTTTAAAATTATATTCATCTTATATTACACTAGAGGCCTGATGCACGAAATTTGTGCAAGAGTAGGCCTTCCTTCCCCCAGGTGCCGACACCAGCTTCCCTCTGGCATCTGGGATCTGGGTGCCAGAGGGAAGCTGGTGTCGGCAGCTGGGGGAAGGAAGGTCTACTCTTATACAAATTTCGTGCATCAGGCCTCTAGTAGATGTATAAGTATATATTTAGAGAGAGAGAAGGGGGGGGTGTAGAGAGAGATTGATTTATTTTAAGGAATTGGCTCATGTGAATATAGGAACTGGCAAGTCTGAAATCTAGAGCAGTGCAGCAGGCTGGAAATTCAGGGGAGAGTTGATATGGTCTTGATTCTGGAATCTCAGGCAGGGTTTCTATGTTGCAGTCTTGGGACAGAATTGCTTTTCCTTTGGGAAACAGGCTTTGCTCTTAAGGCCTGCAGTTGATTGGATGAGGCCTACCTACATTATAGAGGGTAATCTGCTATATTCCAAGTCTACTGATTTAAGTGTTAATTACATCTAAAAAATACCTTCATTGAAACATCTAGACTGGTGTTTGATCAAAAGATTGGGCACCATAGTCTTGCCAAATTGACGTAAAATTAACCACCACACAACCTTACATATAAAGTTAAATGTTCCCTTTGGCCACTACTCACAATCCCAGAGCACCTTGCAGAAGGTTATCTATTTATATATCCTTCAGACCCTTTTATATGCTTTCCATAAATAATGTATTTATAGTAATCTGTAGCTTTAGTTGTTGATACTTATTTTTTCATAAAGTGTTCTACCTATTTTTTGCAACTATTTTTTTTCTCTTTAGTATGTTTTAGGTGCTTTTTCTTATTAGTAGTGCTACTTCATTCTTTTTAACAACTGCAGAGTATTTCATAATATGGGTATGTTGTAGTTTATTTAGCCAGGCTCTTTTTTTGGACATTTAAATGAATGGACACACATTTTGTCCAGTTTTCTGCCATTATGAATGATGTTGCATTCTTTTACATTCCTTTGCAGTGTCTGTTATAGATAGCAAGAAATAAAATGGCTGAACTATAGAGACTATACACTACAAATTTATACTGTTCTGATGGTTTACTTTTAATAAATGCTTTTTATTGTGAGATTTCAAAAACTGATAATTATCACCTGAGTATCTCACAACCACAGAAAAAATCCTCACTGTAGATCTAGGCTCCTCAGCTTTCCTCTCTAAGCCTATTTGGCAACAAATAGCATATAGGATTCCCAGTTGTGAGCTCCTACACTGCAATCCATTTGTTGGCTTAAGTCTTATTTATTTGTACTCTGTTCTTCTGGACAGCATTAGAAGGATCACTTCAAGAGAAGATAAAAATTGAAGCTGCTATTCATCTAGTGCTACTGCTAAGCAGCTCAAAGCTCTTGAACAGCGTCTAGGTGATCTTCTTAAATCTTTGACAGGTAAGGAGGGAGTCAGTAATGCTTATGGTTCCCATTTTGTAGGTAGAAACAGGTGCAGAATGCTTTGCTTTCTGGTGACTGGTAAAAGAGCCACCAAAAGCAAGGTGGACATGGAAACAACTCTAAACACATAGTTTTGGAATGCCAGAACACAGTAGTAAGTAGGAGACCAAGTGATTTGCATGCAGGTGAAACTTGGAAGCTTGCTTTCCATCATGTTTTTTGAAGTAAAATATTTCAAACTCTGACCTCCTCTTGAGTCTGATTTAAAAGGGTGATGTTTTATGTTGAAGGAAATAACAACTCTCTTCTTAATGTCCCTTATACCTCTTGAGTTTCCCTATCCCCCATTTTTAATATAAACAGTGGTATTGGTGAGCTGGACTGCTCTGTTGTTCTCCCTTTGTTGAAAGTAGTAACTAAATGTAACTTGAGTTTTGATCATGTTAGAAAATAGAGTATTGGAACAGGTAATTAATTATAGGTGTCCTAGAGATTTCTATGTGACTTAGACTATTTCTTTTTATTCCACTTTCTTTTCTATCTATAAAATGGGAACAGTAATTATCCCTGACCCCTCCTTGTTACTTACGATGTTTGACTTTAGCTAAATAAAATTTTCAGATAGCTTTGTGCTACTTGGGAGTAGATTCTAAAGGAATACTATATGGTATTTTTATTTAAATTTAACTCATTTTCAGATTAACTGCCATACATATGTGTGTTTTAAATTTTTCTTTACAAATTTGAAATGTGTAATCCTATATAATAAAAGGCTAATATGCAAATCAAATGAACAGCGGAATGACTGGTTTGCTATGATGCGCACTGACCACCGGGGGGCAGACGCTCAACACAGGAGCTGCCCCCTGGTGGTCAGTGTGCTCCCATGGCGGAGCGCTGCTCAGCTAGAAGCCAGGCTCACGGCTGGCCTGGCGAGCATAGCAGCGGTGGCAGGAGCCTCTCCTGCCTCTACAGCAGCACTAAGGATGTCTGACTGACAGCTTAGCGGGCCTAAGCTGTCAGTCGGACATCCCCCAAGGGCTCCTGGACTGTGAGAGGGCGCAGCCAGTCTGAGGGGCCCCCCCCCCCCCCCCCCCGCCGCAGTGCACGAATCTTGTGCACCGGGCCCCTAGTTTAATATATTTTTTAACTTAATAGAATGCATAAGATAATTCGGTAATTTCAAGTACCAAAGGAATATTTATATATACCTTAATGTTACATATTTATGGAAAAACATGCATATTACTTTGAAACTTTCTTGTTAATCTAAGGCCACCTTAATCTTTTTATTATGTTGAAATATTTGATTTTGTTTTAGGAAAGAGTAGGAAACTTTTTGGCAGACTTTTATTTGGTGAATGGACTTGTTTTAGAATCAAGAAAAAGAAGAGAACATCTCAGTGAAGAAGATATTCTTCGAAATAAGGCCATTATGGAGAGTCTTAGTAAAGGTGGAAACATAATGGAACAAAATTTTGAGGTATAATTTTCACTTCTAATTTATAATGTTCTAAGGAGAGAGGGGGTAGACTCTATTCCTGGCATTTAGTGAATTTATGTAAATACACACATGGGTTTTGTTTACTATATACAATACACCTTTTGGTGGTGGTGTTTTTTTATATATATTGCCTTTAGTGATATTTTTGTGTGTGTGAATCTGTTCTTGGTCTCTGAGGCTTTACTAACAAATAGATTAAATCATTTTATAAGCATGAAACCCAGTATTAATTTTTAATCCATGTTCCTTTGCATATATTCTTTTTCCTATTTCACTAATTGAAATCACCAACTGCTTTGAAGGCCAAAGTAATGGTCCACTTACTTTATGAAATCATTTCTAGCCTATAACTTTGATAGTGTGCCAAGTTCCAACTAAGTCATGGTAATATTGTGTGCATGTGCGTGTGTGTGTGTGTGTGTGTGTGTGTGTTTTAACGTTTGCAAAGTTCATGTATTGAGTGAATCAGCCATGTAGTTCAATTAAATAAGTACAGGATGTAAAATGTTTGAGAATCCCCATTCAGTGTTTAAGTTAAAATTGTGATCATGCTAGTTTAGTGTGACCCTATTTCCTTCCCACCAGATCCTCCTTAGATTTTTTTTGGCTTTGGGATAGAGTTGCGCTTCATCAGACTTCATTTTTCAGGAGCCCACCTGGTATTTACTGATATCTTGATAACTAGGAGATACAGGACATGATATACTCAGGAAATAGAAATAAATTGAGAGAAAAAATGCTGAGCTCAATTTTGGACAAAGCTGCTTCTCTCACCCATAAACAAAAAGGCCATTTATTTGGACTTATATTGCGACTTAAATTTTATTTAGTTATTTTTAAGAAATGATTTTGTTGTGGTAGTTATTGCTACCTTTGTTTAATTTTGGCAGCAAACCATTTTGGGATGAATATTTGGGGAAAACAACTATATAGAATAGCATTTCATGGACCATTTGCCGATTGCCTTCGATTGTCTGATTTATCTGTATTTAAACCTGCAGCATACAACTTAATTTTCTTTGTAAGATGTACTTGAATTGTTAAAGGGGTCTGCAGATGGCATTTTAATAAGTTATAGTTTTGTACATTGAAATTAAAGATATAGTTTAATTTCAGATAGCCACATGATAGAACAAAGTAATACGAATTAAGTTAAATAATTAAGGTTTTGACTTCTGAGCAGAAATAAAACACTTTCTATGTGAATCATAGCCCCTTGAACTTTACAGTTTTTGATGAATATTTAAATCAACTTGTCAATTTCTATGACAGATAAAACATTTGCTGGGATTTTGATTAGGATGGTGTTGGACTTTTGATGGGGAAGAATTGATTAATTATATTTGAGAATCCTTTTGGAGTTCAGTTATAAATAGAAGAAATTTAAAGACAATATTAATTCTATTATATTCATCTATGCATATAATTTAATTTTTTTGAATCTGGAATGGTGCAGGATGAAAAAACATCAAAACAGAATTGGTATTTAATTATAAAAAAGGTAAAAATAGCTGGGGGGTTTTTTTCTCCCAGACACAGAATTTACAAACACAGGGAAAGCAGCATGGAATTGATACCAGTTTAATTATATTCCACAGTGGGCATTAAAGGAGAAAAGAAATACTTGTATGCATTTCATAGGTACTTTTGGAACTACAGTTCTTTTTTTCTTTTTAATTTTTTTTCTTTATTGATTAAGGTATTATATATGTGTCCTTATCGCCCCATTGCCCCCCCCCCCCCGTATCCCCCCCACCCAACTCATGCCCTCACCCACCCTGGTGTCTGTGTCTATTGGTTAGGCTTATATGCATGCATACAAGTCCTTTGGTTGATCTCTCCCCCTTACCCCAGCCCTCCCCTACCTTCCCTCTGAGGCTTGACGGTCTGATCGATGCTTCTCTGTCTGGATCTGTTTTTGTTCATCAGTTTATGTTGTTCATTATATTCCATAAATGAGTTAGATCATGTGATATTTTATCTTTCTCTGACTGGCTTATTTCACTTAGCATAAGGGAATACAGTTCTTTTAAACCTAAACAATAAGCTTTTAGGAAAGGTACATATAAATTATCATGCACAGTTAAAAAATAGGTGGTCAAAAGAATAAAGGGAGGATCCTATCAAATTCAAGAGACAGTCCCATTGTAATGGGGAATTGTATTTAAAATCTTAATATTAAGTTTTAAAAAACACATAAACCAGTATTGAAAATTAATGGCTGCTTGGTCACAGCTGGTAATATAAAAATGAATCGAGTGTGAAAATCATTATGTGTTATGTCAACTTGCAAGTCACATAAACACAGGTTAGTTACTCAAATGTATGTACTTTAATGAGTGATTATTATAACAAAACATTTTGTTGGCAAATAACAAAGGATTCTCCAGTGGCCTAATCTGAATTAAGTGTCATAAATTTAAATTCAGCTTCTACAAGTTAAAAATTGATTTCATATGCACCTCAATGAGTTTTCTTTTTTATTTATGTTGGTTTAAAACATTGGAGTTGGTTTTTTTTCACATTCACATAACTTTTATTATAATATCTACACTAATAAAAGAGAAACATGCAAATTAACCATCACTCCATCACTCTGCCACTCCACTACACCCACCAGCCAATCAGAGCGACTATGCAAATTAACCCAACAAAGATGGTAGTTAATTTGCATACACAGGTGCAGAGGGAAGACTGAAGATGACTGAAGATGGCGGCGGCCACGGAGCTGGAGCGAGCAGGAGGCTTGGGTTGCTCCTGGCGACCGAGGAAGTCAAGCTTCCCGCTGTCCCTGGACTCCGCTCAAGGAGTGGCTGGGGGCTTGGGTTACCAGGGGCAACCCAGGCTTCCAGTCCGCCCTGAGCTCGGCTGGAGGGGAAAAAAAAAGGAGAGGCTGGGAGCAGCCGGAGCGGAAAAGCCAAGCCTCGCTGCTGCGGCCGGACCAAAGGCCTGGGTCCCAGGTGCCGGAGGAAAACCGGTGCCGGTAGCCAGGGGAAGGAAGGCCTATTGAGCGAATCTTTGTGCAAAGGGACACTAGTATTGTTATAATTGTCCTATTGATACAAAGATGAATAGAACATAGACCTGTCCTCCAGGCTCAGAGACTCTAATGAGAGATGGTGTGAAGGTAATGCCCAGTGCGCAAAAATAACTTTGGCATTGTTAACATGGGCATTGTGCTAAGTATTTTCATCTCTCTTAATTATTAGTTATTTAATGAGATGAGTGTCATTGCTCCACTTTATAGAAAGGAAAATGAGGTTTAAAGAAATTAATTTCTCTGAAGTCACAAAGTTAGAAGTAGCAAAGATCAGTTCTTGACTCTTAAGTCAGTGGTTCTCAACCTTCCTAATGCCACGACCCTTTAATACAGTTCCTCATGTTGTGGTGACACCCAATGTCATTGTTACAAATTGAACATAATTAAAGAAAGCATAGTGATTAATCACAAAAACAATATGTAATTACATATGTGTTTTCCGATGGTTTAGGCGAGCCCTGTGAAAGGGTCTTTCGACCCCCAAAGGGGTCGCAACCCACAGGTTGAGAACCGCTGCTCTAAGTATATTGCTTCTCTATAGTGACCCAAATGCATATTTAACAGACAAAGGTGTAAGTTTTAAAATCTGACATGACCTTTTACCGGTGTTGATCAAATAAATGGTCTGTGTTTGACTTTCATACAATCTGAGCCCCAATCCCCTAATCTGAATTTATTATCCATAGAACACTGCTCTCTTTTTTAGCTCCTGTACTATTCAATTTTTTTGTAAGCTCATTTGGTCTTTAATAATATAATATTTTGTATTTCTGATTAACTGTTCATGTATGGATTTTTCTTTGAATTGTAAACTCCTTGAAGTCATGGTTAGTTTTTATACTTCATATTCACTTTCTAGCATAATGCCAAGAACATTTTAGATGATTAAAACATTGAATGAATGGATTTTATTACTTTGATAACTTATCTTCTTATTTGAGATTTAGAAAAAAATTGATACTAAATTACTGATAGCACTTAAATCACCATGGAACTATCTTGGCAGTAAACTCTTAAAGCATTATATTGAAGAGATTGAACAGTTTAGTAGTTTAAATAGCTTATTATGATCAACATAATTTGATGAACAAGAATAGATCGATCTAGAGACAAATGGTAGGGGAGGGCGAGTTAGAGAGCAACTAAAGGACTTGTATGCATGCATATTAACATAACCAATGGACACAGACACTGGGGCGGTGGGGGCTTGTCCGGGGTGGGAATGGCTGGGTGGCGGGGGGCAATTGGGGAAAAAGGAGACATATGTAAAACTTTAGACAATAAAAAATAAAAATAAAATAAGTAGTTTAAAATAGCTTTATTTTATATTTTTTAAAATGTCATTTTTCCCCCTCCCTTCTTCTGTGTCTCCCTCTGTCTGTCTCTCACTCTATGTGTTTGTCTCTGTCTTTCTCCCTGTCCCTCTGCCTCTTTATTTCTTTTTGGCAGCCGGTTCGAAGACAGTCCCTTACCCCTCCTCCTCAGAACACTATTACATGGGAAGAATATATATCTGCTGAAAATGGAAAGTAAGTGTTTTTTCTTTTATTTTGATTATTTTGGATTCTTTGGTTTTTAAAAAGAATAATTTGTAAAAACAGAAATAATGACCGGAGATGGATGAGCTTGAAAAAACAAAAAGTAGAGAAATAGTGAATGGCCTCACACACTATGCTAAAGACTCAGGATAATGACAGAACATAACATTTGGGTGTAGAATTGTTTTAGAGAGAATCTATAATAATAAAAGCATAATATGCAAATGGACCCAACGGCCGAACAGTGGAATTACCTTCCGGATTCCGGGGCTGCGAGGGCCTACTCTTGCATAAATTTCATGCATTGGGCCTTTGGTTATTAATAGTTTTGTCTGAAGTAATTCTTTGACCTTTTAAAATATGGATTAGGCATGATGTGCACCCTTTGACTAAGTTACAGAGCTTTCTTTTTACATCCTTGCTGCCAATTTACATTCACTAAACCTATCGAATATTGTTCTAAGAAAATACAATGTGAGGAATTGCCCAGTGCCCTTGCATTTTTGAGTTCACTTTATGTAAATTTTTATGTTCTGTCTTTATTCTGAGTCTTTAGCATGTTATGTGAGGCCATTCACTATTTCTCTACTTTTTGTTTTTTCAAGCTCCTCCATCTTCGGTCATTATTTCTGTGCTTTAGCCTATGCCAGACTATTTCTCACTATCCTTACATAAGACATTTGCTTAATATTTTATTACTAATATTTACTGGAGTACCTAGCACATAGTTTGTATTCAGCAAATATTTGTTGAATAAAAAAATGATGAATGACAGACAACTATTTTGAATGAATCAATAAATAAAAAGTTTTTTTCTGGCCAACCATGTGAGATAAAGTATAGTTCTTATAGAAAATAGTATTTTTCTTTGGCAGAGAATAAAAGTTTGCCTACTCTCATGTTTAGGAAGAAGTTGCAGTGATTATTATTTTTTGTATTGAAGGTTTATTATACTTTTCTAACTTTTCCAAAATGTTTCCATTGTACAGTATTCTATAGTGAATGTAGAATTCTTTATTCTTTTTTTAAAATATATTTTTATTGATTTCAGAGAGGAAGAAAGAGGGAGAGAGAGATAGAAACATCAATGATGAGAGAGAATCATTGATTGGCTGCCTCCTGCACACCCCACACTGGGGATTGAGCCCGCAACCCGCATGTGCCCTTGACTGGAATCGAACCTGGGACCTTTCAGTCCAAAGGCCGACGCTCTATCCACCAAGCCAAACCGGCTAAGGCTAGAATTCTTTATTCTTCACATCATTTCTTATTGGTTATGCTGAGAACTATAGACAATAAAAGAGATTGAATTGAATAAGTGATTTTAAAGATACACAGTGTTACAGTTTTTGTGTGGTTTGCTTTGTTCCTAAAAGTGCTTATTAAATTATATCAATGTGAAATTTGATCATTTTTCTGAACTTTTGTACTTTGTTATCCTTATTTCTTATACATGTCTCATTTTCTTTTATCAGAATTTTAATTTATTTCTATGCTCAGAGTAAGAAAATTTGAAATATTAATAAGTGTCATTGGAAAAGGACAGATTCTTCTTAAGATGATAAGACATGGAAAAAGTTTACTAATATATATATATATATTTTCATTTTAGAGCTCCTCATCTCGGTAGAGAACTGGTGTGCAAAGAGAATAAGAAAACATTTAAAGCCACAATAGCCATGAGCCAGGAATTTCCCTTGGGAATTCAGTCGTAAGTTAGTTACTAACTATACAAGTTTATCAAAGAAGCTACTAAACCCTAAAGACTTTAATAATATTTGTATCTGAGTGGTTTATTTGAAGCCTTTGACATGCAAAAGCAAATAGTCATTGATTTGATAGTGTGTGTACCCTTCTCGAAATTTTTTAGTTTACAAAATAGTAATATTTTTATTATTTTAACCAGATAAATGTTTGTATAGTTTTTAAATTATAAGAATAATACATAAATACATACATTTTTGTTGCATTTTTTAAAAAATATTTTTTTTTAATCGATTTCACAGTGGGAGAGGGAGAAATAGAAACATTAATGATGAGAGAGAATCATTGATTGGCTGCCTCCTGCACACTCCCTACTAGGGATTGAGCCCCCAACCCAGGCAAGTGCCCTTGACCGGAATCGAACCTGGGACCCTTCAGTCTATAGGCCGATGGTCTGTCCACTGACCGTACTGGCTAGGGCAGTGGTCGGCGAGCCACATACGGCTCTTTGGCCCCTTGAGTTTGGCTCTTCCACAAAATACCACGTGTGGGCGCGCACGTACAGTGCGATTGAAACTTCGTGGCCCATGTGCAAAAGTCGGTTTTCGGCCTGGGCGAGTCTATTTTGAAGAAGTGGCGTTAGAAGTGGGGGGTGTCGGTCAGTCGGGCGATGGGAGACGCGGCGCAGGCGGGCTGCGAGATACGCAGCACGGGGGAGGCGTGTGTGATTCATGCACGAGTTGAGTGAGCCAGTCAGTCAGCAGTCTCATTGTGCAGTGGTTAGTGCTAGTCGCGTCTGCAAAACGTGCGCGGGTGACAAAAGTAAAGTTTATTAAGTTAATTTTAGGGAACGTTGTGGAGTGAAAGAAGATGTAGTGTCGAGGATTGAGAAAGGTATGTTGAGATGGTTTGGACATATAGAGAGGATGAACAAAAGGAGATAGACGAAACAAGTATACAAGACGAGTGTGGATGGGAGAATTGGAAGGGGTCAACCTCAGCGAACATACCTCAATCAGATTGAGGACGTTTTTAGCAAAGGCCAGCTTAGGAGTACCCTAATTAAGTTAATAACAATGTACCTACCTATAAAGTTTAAGTTTAAAAAATTTGGCTCTCAAAAGAAATTTCAGTCATTGTACTGTTGATATTTGGCTCTGTTGACTAATGAGTTTGCCGACCACTGGGCTAGGGCAATACATACGTTTTATTTAATATCTAATACAATGGGGTTTATAGAATAAAAATGATAGCTTACTTTCACCTTAGTAATTGTTAATAGATGATAACTGCTATATTTTTATCTAGGATTTTCTGTTTTTGCATTTTTATAAAAATGGCATATTCTACATTTTGTTCTGTGAGTTCCTTTTTTTTTCGTTTAAAAGTGAGTATATCTTGCAATTCTTACACTAATTACTTTTTAGTGTCTCTTTTTCTTCTTTCTTTGTTACTTTGCAGTGTTGATTTATTGTCATTTGTTTTATTCTCCTGATGATAAATATATTGATTGTAGTTTGTCACTATTATAAACAATACTGCAGTAGACATCTCTCAAACTGTACTCAGCAGATGCTCATAAAAAATTTTAATTTAGAGTACTTTTTAAGGTGCTCGGGGGGATGTTGTCTGATTCATGAATCAATTAAAGACTAATGATCTTTTTAAAAAATTCAATTAGCAGACTGAAGCCCCAGGCTATTTTCCTTTCCTAGTTCCTTCCCCTATCACTCTGGCCTAGTACAATAAAAGAAATCATCATAGAATAGAGCAAGACCTACATTTTTCTACAGTCTATATATGTCTCATACCCCCCAATAGCCTAACTTGAGAAAAGGAGATAGAATGTGCTATACAGCCTTCAAGCTATAGATCAGGGATGGAGATAGATAGTTCCCATAGGATATGGGAAGGGAGTTATTCATACATACATACATGTCTGTATTATTATCATATATTGGACCCAGTTGACTAAAAAATGTACCAGTATTTTTAATTTTTGTGCACCAGGCCTCTAGTATATATATAAAAGCCTAATCAACCTTCCGACTGTTCAACCACCTGACCGGTAGCTATGATGTGCACTGACCACCAGGGGGCAGACGCTCAATGCAGGAGATGCTGAGCTGCAGTGACTTGGCAGCTGCAGTTCTCGGTTGATGCACCCGGTACCAGAGAGTACGGAACCTGATTCTGGGGTGTGTCACCTGAGAACCACCCTCTCGCAATCCGAGACCCCTTCGGGGGGATGTCGGAGAGCCAGTTTCGGCCCAATACCTGTAGGCCAGGCCAAGGGACCCCACCTGCCGGAGGGACCCCGCTCCCTGCGCAGATGCCCTTTGAGCCGAGGCGCCGCCTTAGGTGTGGCCAGCTGGGGGGGACCACGGGAGGTTGGCTCCAGAGCGTGTCCGGCCCATCTAGTTCAATCCTGCCCACTCCTTCCCCACTGGCCATCTTTTAATTAATTTCATTTCAATGTGCACAGATCCGTGCATCGGGTCACTAGTATTCATATAAGTTACTTGGTTAATCTCTTTCTTCTACCCCTCTTCCCTACCCTCTGAGATCTCTCAGTCTGTTGCATGCTTCCATGTCTCTGGACCTTTTTTGTTTGTCATTTTATTTTCTTCATTAGGTTCCACATATAAGTGAGATCATGTGATACTTGTCTTTTTCTGACTGGCTTATTTTGTTTAGCATAATAATCTCCAGGTCCATACTTGCTGTCTCAAAGGATAAGAGATCCTTCTTTTTTTTTATAGCTGGGTAGTATTCTATTGTATAAATGTACCACAGCTTTTTTTATCCACTCATCTACTGAAGGGCACTTGGGCTGTTTCCAGATCTTAGCTATCCTATATAATAAATTGACTGTCACGCCCTCGCACAAATGGCCGCCCCCATGTGGTCAAAGATGGCCGCCCCCCATGTGGTCACAATATGGCCACCACAAGATGGCCGGCAGGGGAGGGCAGTTGTGAGCTATCAGGCCTGCAGGGGAGGGCAGTTAGGGGCGACCAGGCCGGCAGGGGAGGGAGGGCAGATGGGGAGGATGAGGTCGGCAGGGGAGGGCAGTTGGGGGCAATTGGGCCAGCAGGGGAGCAGTTAGGGGCAATCGGGCCAGCAGGGGAGCAGTTAGGCATCAATCAGGCCGGCAGGGGAGCAGTTAGGCATTGATCAGGCCGGCAGGGGAGCAGTTGGGGGCGATCAGGCAGGCAGGCAGGCGAGTGGTTGGGAGCCAGCAGTCCCGGATTGTGAGAGGGAAGTCTGACTACCGGTTTAGGATCGGGCCTAAACCGGCAGTCGGACATCCCCTGAGGGATCCCAGATTGGAGAGGGTGCAGGCTGGGCTGAGGGACACGCCCCCTCCAGTGCATGAATTTCGTGCACTGGGCCTCTAGTCCAATATGATAAAAAGGTAATATGCAAATTAACCCTCATGCCCTCAGAAGATGGCTGCCTACGACCAGGTCAGCAGGGGTGTTATTGAGGGACGACCAAACGACTGAACAGCAGGCTGCGTGGGGTTACCAGGCCGGCAGGGGTGTTAGTGAGGGACGACCAAACGACTGAACAGCAGCCTGTATGGGGCAACCAGGCCGGCAGGGGTGTTAGTGAGGGACGACCAAACGACTGAACAGCAGGCTGCGTGGGGTGACCAGGCCGGCTGCGGGGGCCGTGAGAGGCAACCAGGGGGGCAGGAGGGGTGTCCAGGTTGGGGGTGCAGTTAGGGGTGACCAGGCCGGCAGTGGGGTGCAGTTGGGGATGACCAGGCTGGCATGGGGGGCAGTTGGGGGCAATTAGACTGGCAGGGGGGGCAGTGAAGGGTAACTTGGCCAGTGGGGGGGCAGTTGGGAGCAACCAGGCCGGCAGAGGGGGGCAGTTGTGGGCGACCAGGCCGGCAGGGGGGCAGTTAGTGGTGACCAGGCCGGCATGCAGAGGCAGTGAGGGGTGATCAGGCCTGCAGTGGGGATCCGTTAGGGGCGACCAGGCAGGCAGGCAGGTGAGCGATTAGGAGCCAGCGGTCCAGGATTGAGAGGGATGTCCGCGCGATTAGGAGCCAGAGGTCCAGGATTGTGAGAGGGATGTCCGATTGGAGAGGGTGCAGGTGGGCTGACGGGACCACCCCCCATCCCGTGCACAAATTTTGTGCACCGGGCCTCTAGTCGTAAATAAATAACGCTGTTAAGAACACAGGGGTGCAAATATTCTTTCTTATGTTTTCTGATTCTTAGGATATATTCCCAGAAGTGGGATTGTTGGCTTCAACAGCAATTCCACTTTTATTTTTCAAGGAAATGCCATATGGTTTCCATAGTGGCTACACCAGTCTGCATTCAAACCAAAAAGCTTCTACACAGCAAAATAAACCATCCTCAAAATGCAAAGGGAACCCACTGTATGGGAGAACATACTCCCCAATCATACATCAGAAAAGGGGTTAATTTCCAAAACATAAACTATGCATACAACTCAACAAAAGGAAGACAATCCAATTAAAAAATGGGCAAAGGATCTAGAGATGGCCAAGAGACATATGAAAAAATGCTCAAAGTCACTGATCATCAGAGAGATGCAAATAAAAATATGCATCAGTTTTATATTCTAATTAAGAAAAATGTGGTTAATTATAGGATATTATCAGCTTTAGGAGTTATCCCAATTTCAGAGATGTTAATATATGAAAAAATGGGTATATTAGAACTTATAAGTGTGGCATTTATAACAATGTCCCCTGAAAAAACGTTGAAAAGGAACATAGCATATAAAAGCCAGACAAATAATTCATTCTAGAATAAATTTTTTTGTAAATGCTGTTGAAAACCATAAAAATAATGAAATGAATAAACTAGATCACTCTAGATGAGATGACAATAGAATGAAATCAAAAGGAGATTGTAAAGGTAATGAAATAAATTAAGCACTAAATATCACTGTTGCAAAACAGCTACTTTAGAAACAATAATGAACAGAATATATGTGGCAAAAAATTAAATTTTGTTAGTTCATAGTGAATGCAGTAAAAGAATAGATTAAAGTAATTAGAGAAGTAATATTTATGGGAGACAGAGATGGTTCAACACGAGTATTCTTAATGTTCCACTGATATAGAGAGCTTCCAAAATGTAACCAAAATACCATTCTAAATATAAGAGAAAGTTTCTCTGTAAGGAAAACTGAATCTGTAGCATAACGTTAGGGTCCAAGAAAATTTGATAAAAGAATGATTAGTAACAATAATTACCCTGATGAAACTATTTGACTTAAACTTTAAATAAAGAAGTTTAATGGCCCTGGCCGGTGTGGTTCAGTTGGTTGAACATCTGGTGCACCAAAATGTTGCCAGTTCGATTCTTGGTCAGGGCACATGCCTGGGTTGTAGGAGGCAGCCAATTGGTGGTCTCTTTTATATTGATGTTTCTGTCTCTTTCTCTCTTTCCCCTCTCTCTGAATTCTAATGGCATTCAGGCAGAAAGGGTCTAAAATACAGCCTGGCATTACATTTTTTCACATCTTAGCATTTCTGAGGCAAAGGAAGTGTGATCTGATAATATATCTAGCTAAGATGTCATTTAAATATAAAGGCAATTAAAAAAGTATTCAAGAAATATAGCAGCAGTGGGCCATTTTTGAAAGAAAAATAATACTACTTGAAAATAATATCCATCAAATCTCAGAGGAAAGGGGGTGGGTGGCAGAGATCAACCAAAGAATTTGTATACATATATGCATAACCAGTGGACATAGACAATTGGGTGCTAAAGGCCTGGGGTGGGGGGCAGGAGTGGGCTAGAAGGGGTCAA
>NW_005871313.1:1596337-1599978 GCF_000147115.1 Myotis lucifugus | reverse complement strand
GGGTCAATGGGGGGAAAAGGCAGCATATGTAATACTTTCAACAATAAAGATTTAATTAAAAAGTAAAATCCATCAAACCAAAAAAATGAAAAGAGGAAGCTGCAGTATAATGACTAGTGTAGTACTGAATGCTAGGAGACATGAAATTGTAGTTCAGAGGGGAAGAAACATAAACTGAAATTTATGCCAGCAAAATTTCCTTTTAAGTATGCAAGAAAACACTAATTTATTAAATTTGAAAGAAATCAAGGGATACTGAGCACATAAAAGCACTTCACACACAAAAAATTAGCAGTGAAATTTAGACACCTAAATAGTGAAGCGACTTAAAGAATTCAGGAATGTATAAACTTCAGGAAGAAGAAGCCTTGAATCCATTTAAATATGGACCTAAAATCAAACAACTGTGGAAATTATGCTTGTACTGTAACAGGTAAAAGTTACAAACACTGACACGGTAAAAAGAATAATAATAAAAAAAAATTCAAGAGGAAGGAGGTATCATTTCCTCATCCTTAAGTTTGAAGCTTATGGTTATAAAACAACATAAGGACACAAAGAAATCCATTTGAAAAATGAAAACTTTTTTTCTCTTTCCATTTCTCAGAATATTGAATGTTTTGGAAGTAATAGCTCCCTTCAAGCACTTTAACAAGCTTAGAGAATTTGTTCAAATGAAGCTTCCTCCAGGCTTTCCTGTAAAACTAGGTAAGAGAAAAATTGCTTATAATTTCTATGTCTACTAGAAATATGGTATTGTTTACTAACATTTAGTAAAAATATGATTTGAAGGAAAATGGATTTCTAAGTTTTGCTAAAAAATTTTAAAGTTTTTCTGTAATTAAATGCTTTGATATTCATCCTTTGTCAAATATATAAAGTGCCTGATTATAGTTTTAATTCTACTAGATTTCTTTCTTTTCTTTTTTAAAAAAATATTTTTTTCTTGATTTCAGAGAGGAAGGGAGAGGGAGAGAGAGAGCTAGAAACATCAGTGATGAGAGAGAATCATTGATCGGCTGCCTCCTGCGTGCCCCACACTGGGATTCGAGTCTGCAACTGGTTATGTAGTTTGATCGGGAATTGAACACTGACCTCCTGATTCGTAGGTTGTTGCTCAACCACTGAGTCATGCTGGTTGGGCCTAATTCTACTTTATTTAAATTAAATGTATGGGATATGCAAATACTTCATACAAGAGGGTGTGGGTGAACTTATGATGCACTGTGATAATGAGTTTCTGAACAGTGGGAATGTTTCTGGAGTCACTATTTACACATAAAGTAATAATCATACATTCTATTTTCAAATATTTATTTTTTTGGTAATCCTCACCCAAGGATATTTTTCCATTGATTATTTCTAGAGAGAATGGAAGGGAGGGGGAAGAGAGAGAGAAACATCTATGTGAGAGAGACATCGATTGGTTGCTTCCAGCACAAGCCCTGACCAGGTCAGGGATGGAGCCTGCAACTGAGGCATGTGCCCTTTACCGGAATCAAACCTAGGACCCTTCAGTCCATGGGCTGATGCTCTATCCACTGAGCCAAACCAGCTAGGGTTATTTTCTTTCTTTTTTTTTTTTTTTTTCTGAAAACAACTTTTATTTAAATAAGGGTTTAAATACATAACATAACATCAAAACTGAAGTAGGGAAAAAAGAACACCCCAAAAATCTTTTTTTTTTTTTTTTTTTTTTACTTCACATGGCATTGGGCAGCTGTTGCTAGGAAGTTGCAAGCTCTATAGCTAGCTACATGACTGACACTTCAGTTTGAAATTTGTTCCCTTGTCAAAAGTTTAACTCTGATAAGAAGGTTGGCCTCAAATTACGGTGTTTGGACAACAATTAGCTAGGATCTGTCTGGTCACAAAGACCTTGGTGGCAAGCCAGAAGTCCTTACACCTCACTGGAGGGAAGGTGGCAGGCTGCTTGCTCTAAGCTCCATCACCTGGTCAGGTGTAGATCTGTGATTACGGAAAGCTCCCTCTAGTGGTACATATGCCGCTGGTGCCTTACCCCTCTCCTCTCAGCTTCACCGAAGGCTGCTCAGGCGGTGACATTCTCTGAGGGCAGGGAACTCTGGTGAGGAGCTTTGGCCAGACATGGGCTTGGCTGAAACATCATGGTGTTGCTCCGTTTCAGGCTGGACATTGCCAGGCGCCTACTGCTTGACCTCTGTTTAAATGAGGAACTTCAAGACTAGACAGCATGGCTCTTTTCAGTTTATTGCATGAAGGAGTTACACTAGTCCAAGTTAAAAGCAGACCCCAAATGGTTACATTATACAAGCTGTGAGGTTTTTAACTTGTGACAAGGGACAGAAGGGAAATTCTACTCATTGCAAAGAAACCCTCACTTAAGCTTCTGTGAGCCAAAAGCACTTAAAACCCATGAACCTTCAGCTGGTCGTCCTTAGCCAGTCCAATCTTGACGAGGAACTGGCATATGTTCTTGTGCTGGTCACCCTGCAGCTGAATTACTTCTCCATATTCTGGATGCTCAATTACAGTACCATTGCAGGCAAATTTCTTCTTAAAGGCCTTCACTAGTTTCTTTTTATCGTAATCATCAGCGATCCCTTGGACAGTAGTAAGGGTCTTCCTGCCGTTTCTCTGTTGAATTCTTATATGGATATAATCCTCAGTGCCAGCGGGAAGCAGGTCATCACCCTTACTTGCATCAGCAAAGGGGTCGAAAGAGTGGAGGTTCTGGATAGCGGACATACGATACGATTCCTTTTCCTCGGTGGAAACGACCTGCGGAAGGCTGCGGCGGGAGAAGGCGGGCAGGGGGGACGGAGCGTCGGGAAGTGAGGGGGGCTCAAGGGGGAGGTTGCTAAGTCCTCGTCGGCGACTCAGTCACTGGGCTCTATTTTTTTTTTTTAAAGGGGAGAATGTTGATTTTTTTATTTTTTTAGAATATATTTTATTGATTTTTTACAGAGAGGAAGGGAGAGGGATAGAGAGTTAGAAACATCGATGAGAGAGAAACATCGATCAGCTGCCTCCTGCACATTCCCTACTGGGGATGTGCCCGCAACCAAGGTACATGCCCTTGACCGGAATCGAACCTGGGACCCTTGAATCCACAGGCCAACGCTCTATCCACTGAGCCAAACTGGTTAGGGCTGGCTAGGGTTATTTTCAAATATTTAAACTTAATTTTATCATAATGATCTTTAACAATAGTAAAATCTCATATTTAACTTCTTAACTATATCAGAAAACTGGAAACAAGAGACTTAGAAGTTTCTTTTGGAGTTTAGGCTTGTATTTAGCATACATTTAAGCTTCAGGAGAAATTTAACTCCCTTCTCTACTGACTTTAGGCTTTGTTTAGGAGAGTCTTCAGTACCATCCATCAATTCAGACATCAAATGTTGAACCAGTGCTTGTTACTTGCCAGATGCTTTTCTAGGGTGAGAGTTAGTAAAAGTCCCTGCCCTCTAGGTGTTTACATTCTAGTGGGGGAGAAAAATAAACATATAGTGAATATAACCTTGATATAATTCCTCAGATCTATTTTATCTTGCTTCGATCAGTATTACTGAAACCACACTTTACTGTGCTTATTGATACTCATATTATTACTGGAGTCCCGGTGCATGAAATTCGTGCACTGGGGGGGGGGGGGGGGG